>NC_081369.1:47323423-47628006 GCF_030684315.1 Stegostoma tigrinum
GCCTCATTGACCTGTCTGTCTCCCCTCCCACTTATCAGCTCCTCTCACCTTACTGACCAATCCCCACCACTACACTCACCTCTGCTAGCTTCATCCCCGCCTCCTTGACCTGTCTGTCTTCTCTCCCATCTATCCGCTCCACTATCTGCCTGCTATCACCACCCTGCCTCCCTCTATTTATTTCAGAGCCCCCTCCCCCTTCCCATTTCTGAAGAAGAGTCCCAATCTGAAATGTCAGCTTTCCTGCTCCTCTGATGCTGCCTGGTTTACTGTGTTCCTCAGCTCCACACTGTTCTCTCAGACTCTAGCATTGGAAGTTCTTACTACCTTTCACTGTTAGATTTTGTGTCATTCTGTGCCTGTGAAGTGCCACATTGAAACTTTTATGTGGCTGCAGCTGCCTGCTAAAAATGTAGTGTCAGGAGGCATTGAAATTTACTTACGAAAAATGCCATTTTGTATCAGAACAATTGTTCTGAGTGTTGTTTGACATCGCATGATGACAAAAAAGTTATTTCCAGCAATATTAATAAGGAGTGCTGAATGCACTCTCAGAAAATCCTGACCACTGCTTTAACACGTGTATTGATTTTCTCACTTTAAAGAGCTTTATGCCTCCATTAAACTTGAGAATAAGGGAAAGCCATGTTTTAACTGTCCATCTGTTGACAACAGCCACACTAGTTTCTAGATTACAGCTACTCCCTTAACCTAGATAGATTTTCTATCCTGCAGTAATCACATTAATTTATAGCACAAGAAAGGAACAGAGCCATGATTGAAGTGGCAGGGGACACATTTCAATAATGTATTTCTTTTTTAAGTTACCTCTTCTCTTCAGGGATGTAAGCTATAAGACTAGTCCTGACACCCATGCTTCAGTTCAGTGTTTTTTAAAATATACATTAGAACAGTCATACCACAATCGGTTGCTGACACTGGTGCTCAGACACATATGTAGGATCTTTTGTCCCTGGCAATGTCAAACTGACTTCTGATATACAGTTTCTTGAAAACCTAGAACCTTTAGTAAACTTGTAGCACCACTTGAATACAAAATCTCGAAATATTGAATGCTGAATGTTGACGTTTAATGTTTTGATTATTTTCTGGATTTTGGGAGACCTGTGGTGAAAATATAAAATTGAAGGAATTTTTCCTTTCACAAAGCAAATCCTTCTTGTTTTAGAATGGTCCATAGTGCACCAATTATTTACTATCTATCTTGTTAGCTTGAATAGTCAGAAGTGGAACAGCAGTAGCTCATCGTTTAGTGCCAATTTATGTGAGAGGGAGAAATGTTTTCTGCCTTTTCCTCAAGTTTCTGAATTTGAAATGCATCAGACACCCTTCACTGAAAGTCTTTTTATGCCGAATTCTACTCCAATTTTCTTAAAACAACAAATTGATCTGTTTCATTTATATTTTTGGGAGAAGTGACTGTGGGAACATCAGGTAAAATAGTGTACAGTGGATGGCATGGAGTATGTTAGAGTGCGATTAGGGGTATTGGGATATTTATGACTGGGGGAGAGATTGGGATGTGGCAATGATTGCATGCATATCATTGCTACTCATGGAGATGGTGAAACCAGATAAAGCATATGTGGGGAGTGGAGTTTGCAGATTAATTTATTAGGTCCAAGCTGCTTGATTCACAAGTTGTGCTGTAAATGCACTTAGAACATGAATCTGACTCTCCTCATCTTCTATTATATTCTGGGCTTTCTGAGATGTGAGAAACCTGGCCACAATGTGTGAAAAACAGAAATCTTTTTAAATTAGTGACAACTATCCTGAAGTTAGTGTTGGTCTCATGGAGGATGAGCGTGGGGAGTTAATAGTGGGGAATAAACAAATGATGAAATCACTAAATTGATACTTTGCTTCAGTTCTCATGGTGAAGAACACAAATACCCCCCCAATGGTAACAGGTAATGTAGAGGTTATGGAAAGGGAGGAACTTTAAGCTATCATCACTAAGGAAAAAAGTACTGAGAAAACTTTTGGGATTGGAGGCAGACAAGTCTCCAGGGCCTAATGGCCAGCATCCAAAAGTCTTAAAGGAAGCAATAGCAGAGATGGAGGCTCAATTGGTTAAATTATTTAAAATTCCCTGAATGTGTGAAAGGCTCTCGTAGATTTGAAAAATACCGATGTATTGTCCTCATTAAAAGAATTAGAAGAGATCTAATTGAGGTGTATAAAATGCTAGATGAGATTGAAAAAAATACAGACATTGAAAGGATGCTTCCTCATGTGGGTCAATCTAGTACAAGAGGTCACAGTTTCAGAATAAGGGATATCAGATTTTAAACAGAGGAGAGATTACTTCTCTCACAGGGTCTTTAATCTGAGGAACTCACTAGCCCAGATTATGGTGGATGATGGGACATTGAGAAAATTTAAGGAGGAGGTAGATTTTTAACTAGTTTTTACTAATTACTAATTTATTAATGAAAATCTAATGAAGTTGAAGGGTTACAGAGAGCAGGCAGGAAAGTGGAGGTGAGACAAAGATGAGATCAGCCATGATTGTTTCAAAGGGGCTGAGCAGGTTGAGGGGCTGAATGGCCTTCTCCTGCTCCTAGTTCTTATGTTTTTATGTCCTGACCACAGAATTGATAACCTCAAATCTCACTTCCAATAAAAATAAAATTGTTATATTAGTTGGTATAAGTTTTGAAAATCAATTCTACAGCTGTCCAGTGAATCCATACCTGTCAGTTTTAGTGGGGAGAAACTTCTCTTATTATCAATACCAGTGCTCCTACACTTTTATTGACCTTACAACATTATCATCCACCAGTCAGATACGAATTTTGCAAAATGCCAATTGTCTCCTCCGTCCAAGAAAAGAAACAATTCCTTTTGATTTTCAGAGCCGAATTTCCCCACCATAAATATTCTGATGAAGCATTATTGACCAAAAACTGTACTGGACTGCTGACATGATGCTGAGATTGGAAGTGAGATATTCTGCAGCAAGTGACTCATTACCCGCTACATCAAAGTCTTTCCCATTATCCACAAGGTACAAACCGTATTTGTGATGACAACCCCTTTGTCTAAATGAGTGCGGCTACAGCAGCATTCAGGAAGCTTAATGCTATCAGAAAAACAGTCTTTTGATCAACTCCTCAATTACCTGTCTAAATATACACCATCTCTGCCACTGTAGTTTGGAAGTTGCTGTCAAAGAAATATTAGTCTGATCATTTAAACAACATTCACACAACTACAGCGTGAATGTCATTTAAACAATCAAACTAATGTTCCTTTCACAGCAACTTGCAAACCTATGACCTCCGTCACTTGGAAAGACATGGACATTAGGCATATTTAAGCACAAACATTTCCAAAATCTCCCTCCAAGTTACCCACCATTTCAACTTGGATTTGTATCATCATTTCTTCATCACTGTTGGATCTAAGTCTTGGAACTCTGGAATAAATAGCACTGTAGATCAAAGAATGTGAATGTCTCATAAAGAAGACTCACCACTACCTCTCAAGACAATCTCGCGATGAAGAGTAAGTGCTGGCTTTATCAGCAAGGTTCTGAATTCTATTCAGTTGATGGTACTTTCCCATAGAGAAATCTCTGAATGTGGTTGTGAATAGCTGAATGCTTTCGTATATTTTGTCTATAGTAGGACTGTTTTAGGAGAAGCAAATAAAAGTATTTCAAGCAAAAATCGTAACTGAACAATGACAGAATGCAGGATCATATGAAAATGCAAATGCCGCTGTATACTATAATTCAAAATAAATGTATCTTTCAAATCGACACTGAGAAGATCAGATAGCCAACTACTTAATGTACTGGTTTTCCAAAGTCATATTATCACTTTGCAAGAGCAGTTCAATAGGAGAAGCTTTTTTTTTCATTAGACTAGATTCCCTACAGTGTGGAAACAGGCCCTTAGGCTCAACAAGTCCACATCACCCCTTGGAGCATCCCAACCACACCCATCCCCATCCCCCTATAACCCACACACCCCTGAACACTACAGGTGATTTAGCATGGACGATCCACCTAGCCTGCACATCTTTGGACTTCTTGCAAATCATTTAAACACAGGGCCACATGTTATTTCTTAGAAATAATGAAGCTCATGATTTAGCTTGTAGAACTCTGATAAGAGGTTGGATGTTTCAGAATTTGTGTGTGCCATCCTCTCAATTCTGTATCAATCTTAAGTTTATTAGAATTCTAATAGATACCAAATACAAGAAAGAATTTCGAGTACAATGAAAAATTCTGAAAATATACAAAAAGATCAGGTAGCATATATAAAGTCATATGGTCAGAGAGCATGGAAACAGACTCTTCGGTCTAACTAGTCCATGTCGACCATGTTCCCAAACTAAATTAGTCCCGCCTGCCTGTGGAGAGGGAGAAAATACTGGCATCTCAAGTTTTTGTCGACATTAAAGCACTTTGTTATGATCTACTACAGGAGTGATTCATTGATGGAGTTGCAGACCAGAGCGAAAGCGAGTGGTAATTTTGTGACTGAAGAAATAAAAGATTCTAAAATATAACGTTAATGTGCATTCAAACAACTTGTTCTCAACATTGACTATTGTGTGTTCCTAGTAAAATGAATTTTAAAGATGAATAAAATCTTTAATTAAAATTGTAGATGTTTCTTAGATAGGAGCCATTGAAAGGTGAAATAATATGAGGTGCAAGGCATTTACTGCTTCTATCAAACATTACTACAACATGCTTCTTAAAATGACGTGATTGTCATTTGAAATTTTACTTAATCTGAACGTTAAGAGTGTAAAGATCTGAAGAAATATAGCCATTTAGTTGTTCTTGATGATTTGTGAAAGTTTCTGTGCCTCAAGACTTGATTTCAACATTCTTCTTCTTATTTATGAACTGCAACATGTCCTTGTTCTGCTCTGCATTCAGTTCTATTTTGTACTCCATGTTCACACTCTTCATTGTGGTAAATTAGGCACAAGTGCCTGAGCAGCAAACAATTGCCACCACTAAACATTTACAATTAGATCCTGTATCATGCTTCACCTCTCCTCAAATTTAAAAGTCTCCTAAATCTATTTGTTATTGCCTCCAATCATCTATCTATTGGATAGATTCTGTCATACTGATTCTTTATTCTAAGAACAAAAACAAAGTTCAGAACTGTTCTGAAGAAGGGTCACCGGACTTGAAATGTTAACTCTGTTTTTCCCTTCACAGATACTGCCAGACCTGCTGAGCTTCTCCAGCAACTTTGTTTTTGTTCCATCTGCAGTTCTTTCGGTTTTTATTTCTTCATTCTAACAGTTTGTTCTCTCCAACCGGTTTCAGTGTTTCTACCCCCATCCCTAACACGGTTCATTGAAGTTTTTGAATTGCTATGTATGTGCAAGTTGTTGACCTGAATTCTGTAAAGAGCTAAAAGCTCTATATGAGCAAAAAACACTTCCTACAGTAGATGCTATTGATTTTCTCTTTCCTTTATGGAGTTTGCACCATAGCAACATGTTTCCTTCTAAACCATTAGTGTAGAAATCCTATACTTAAAAGCTTTCTTTCAAAGGTCTTTTTAGTTTGGAGTGTTCAGAATGGGGAAGGATAAGTAATCTATGTTGCTAAAATTAAAGACAACTACAAATTTTTAATATTAGATATTAAACATTTGAAGAATTTAAGCAGTGCATTTTAAAATGTGTTACTCTGTACTATTAATGAAAGTTTTAGCAGTTTCATTATATTGGTACATATTGACAATGCACAAATGGTTTTACATTCCAGCTGTGCCCACAGTATCTGAGGCCTTATGGCTCTTATAAGCCTTATGAAAGCCGTGATGCTAATCCAATTTGATGTATAGTATTTGGCTTTTATATGGATTCTATAACTCTTGCAAATGAAATGAACATGAAGACTGCTTTGACGCTTCTATGATGCTGGCTTATGTGTAGTGAGTCTTATGGGAGACGTGTAATTATGTAAACTAAAGTCGTTATCTGTGTGTAATGCTGAATATGAATAAATCATACCTGGAGCATGGCCAGAAAAGAAAAGAACTGGTAGCACAGATTTCAACATTGTTTAATATCCCTGTCAGCCTGAAGTAAAACTGACCTGAGCACGGCAATGGTTTAATACGGTTGTTAGAAAGGTTTTTTTGGTTTTAGTACTGCACTACATTTTTCATTACATTGGCTCACAAAGCGCAGCAGATGCTGACCAGATGATTGTTGTTCTGACCCAGCTCATATGTAGTGGCCACAGTTGTCACAAATCTTGTGTAAGCACTTCTGTTTTGACTATCCTATTCACTGTTTTCCACATGAAAAGCACCTACCAGTAGTACTAGAACCACTCTAATTGTCCTTTTTGCATGAAGCAAGTACAAATGTACAGAAGTCTGTTTCTCTTATACCTGAACTGGCACTGAATAGAAACATTGGACACTTGTCTTCCTATTGAAGGTAGTTTAGGTTATGATTTTGTATCTACCTCTTGCACCTGGTTTGTTATCTAGGATGTCTATGGATGGTCTCTCTCCCTTTCCAATCAACTTCTTTCAAGTTTGCGAAATGATTTTCTGGATTTGCAAAAATGGCAGAATCAATGACAGATGGTGTTCAATGCCAAAAAGTACTCTTTCTCATAACGTCAACAAAAAATATACCAGTGGGTAGTTTTAAATTCTGTATTCAGATTCTTCAAAAAATTGATACCGCGCAAAAACACCTTCAAAAGAAATTACACAATTCAGAAAACTTCTGTAGCAAACACATTCTTGGAATTCTGAGAAAGAGCTTTTGTATTGCAACAATCAAGTCAGAATTATTGTTTAGCACATGCTTAATTGTCCAATCTTGCAGCATGCATTATGAGTGTGGGGCTCCTCGTATGGTGAGAGCTAAAAATGAAGTTGAAGTAATTCAAAGACAAGCTGCACTCTTCTGTTCAAATCAGTATTAGAGGTTCACCACTGCCACATTCTGACCATAGATTTGGAGTAGGAATCATTACAGCAAAGGGATAAGGTACAGCTTGACCATGTTCTATAAAATGTGGAATGACCTGGTGGGAACTTAAAAAAAACCCTCAGATCTGACACCCTTTGGAAATGGATTGAAATAAGGTTGCCATCCATGCCATCCACAAAGACCATTTGGTCCCAAGACATGACGATCTTTATTTTCAAATCTTTATTCCCAAATGGAACAAACTGCCAAAGGAAATAATCACAATCCTGTCACTTGCAATCTCAAGAACCATAATTAATTATTTCCGTTTAAAAGTTTTCATTAACAGGACCACCATCTCAGTAGGTCATGTCTGGTTTAGTTAGCACTACCCACATGAGTATTGGCGATCAGCTGACATCACCTTGTGGCGCTGTTGGGGATGTTTCCATCCCCAAGATCTGTGTTGTTTATTCACTGTAGATGGTTTGCTTTTTCTAAGGTTTGAGTTTCGAGTTGTTCATGCCGTTTCCCCCATGTTGCTTTCCAGCCGAAAAGACCGTCTATCAATAAGCTCGCTTCTCATTGGCTGATGGACGCTTAAGTACGCTACTCTGCATTTGATTGGTCGAGGTCATTGCTAATGTATAAATACAGACGAGTTGTGTCCATTTTGTGTCTTCGGACTGAGACAGTAAAAGCTCTTTTTCTAAAGGCCTCGTGTCCTCTCTTCCTGCGTCAGTAAGTTTGGGGTGCGACTCTAGCTGGGGACTGGGGCTTGTCCGCTCTCATCTAGTGTCACCGTTCGCATCAGCTTGCGCCTAGTCATCCACGTAGAGACGATCATACCTTGAGTCCGTAGCTACCGAGGTACCGCAAAACATAACAGGTGCTGACACAACTAAAGCAGAAGCAGAATCCTAAGTTTCTTCAGAATTCTGTCATGATTCCTGATGCTCAGAATGAGCCTTGTGCCTCTTTGAATTGGCTTCAGTTCTTGATTTCGCCCATGGCTATTGTTGACTAGAATTAAATACTTACACCATGGTATGCCTCAACAAGAACCTTGTACAGTCTGACCACTGTATTGTCTTGTTTTAATTGTAAACCTCTGCTGAGTCAAAGTGTTCCAGGTTCAAGTCCCACTCCAGGACTGAAGCACAAAGTCTTGGTTGACAGTCTAGTGCACCCTGAGAGAATGCTGCACTGTTTGGAAGTATTGTCATTCAGAAATGTTAAATTAAGGCCCTATTTGCTTGCTCGAGTAGATGTAAAATAACACATGGAAGTCCTGATAAGAAGAGCAGAGGAGTTAAATCTGGTGTCCTGGACAGCATTTATCCCTTAATCAGCATTACAACAAGACAGATTAACTGAGAAAATGAAATGTGAGGCTGGATGAACACAGCAGGCCCAGCAGCATCTCAGGAGCACAAAAGCTGACGTTTCGGGCCTAGACCCTTCATCAGAGAGGGGGATGGGCAGAGGGTTCTGGAATAAACAGGGAGAGAGGGGGAGGCGGACCGAAGATGGAGAGAAAAGAAGATAGGTGGAGAGGAGAGTATAGGTGGGGAGGTGGGGAGGGGATAGGTCAGTCCAGGGAAGACGGACAGGTCAAGGAGGTGGGATGAGGTTAGTAGGTAGGAGATGGAGGTGCGGCTTGGGGTGGGAGGAAGGGATGGGTGAGAGGAAGAACAGGTTAGGGAAGCAGAGACAGGTTGGACTGGCTTTGGGATACAGTGGGCGGAGGGGAAGAGCTGGGCTGGTTGTGTGGTGCAGTGTGGGGAGGGGACGAACTGGGCTGGTTTTGGGATGCAGTGGGGGTAGGGGAGATTTTGAAGCTGGTGAAGTCCACATTGATACCATTGGGCTGCAGGGTTCCCAAGCGGAATATGAGTTGCTGTTCCTGCAACCTTCAGGTGGCATCATTGTGGCACTGCAGGAGGCCCATGATGGACATGTCATCTAAAGAATGGGAGGGGGAGCAGAATAGACAGATTAACTGATCATGATTACATTGCTGTCTATGGCAGTTTGTTATGCAGATTTAGGCTGCAGTGCTTCTTGCAATACTGCAGTGACAGCGGCTTAAACGTACTTTGTTGGCTGTACGGTGTTTTGAGATATCCTGCAGTGAAGAAAAACAATGTATAAATCAAATCTTTCAGGAGCATTTTGCTTTCCTGCTCTGAAGTAATTGTGATGTGGAGGTGCTGGTGTTGGACTGGGGTAGACAAAGTCAGAAGTCACACAACACCAGGTTGTAATCCAATAGCTTTATTTGAAACCACAGGCTTTCAGAGTGTAGCCCCTTCTTCAGGTGAGGCAAGAGAGAAGCTCACAGACACCAAATTTAAAGGCAGTGTGATCAAGGGCAGAGAGATCAAAAGATTACACAAATGGTGTGAGTGGAGTGTTGAATAATAAGTCTCTGCAAGTGATCAAAAGTGTCAGATGGTGTGAGTAAAATGTCAATAGCTGAATAACAAGTAAAGAGACAACCTATAATCCAATTAAGTGAGGCAGAGAGATAATTACAAAAAATAAAAAATGTAGTACTGGAGACAAACCAGATGGCTGGAATAACATGGTAAGTATAAGAATCACATGCCAAGGGTCTAACCAAAGTAACAAGTAATCCAACTCTGTACAAATTAATTATGGTAGATGAGGTCATATGTTATCAAGGCAATGGTGTCAAAACAGGACAGTAAGGAAATTTTACAGATACAGAACGGTGTGGTATGGTTACGTGTAGCACATCGTGAACCCAAGATCACAGTTCAGGCTGTCCTCATGGGTATGGAACTTGGCTATCAGTTTCTGCTGGGCAATTCTGTGTTGTTGTATACCTCAAAGGCGGGCTTTGAGACACACAACAATACAGATTTGCCGAGCAGAGATAGGTAGCCAAGTTCCGTACCTATGAAGGCAGCCTCAACTGCGATCTTGGGTTCATGTTGCGCTACATATGACCCCAGCACACTGTTCTGTATTTGTAAAATCTTCCTTATTCTCCTGTTTTGATACCATCACCTCGTTATGTTATGTTTTGACCTCTCTACCTTAATTAGTTTGTACAGCTTTAGATTACATGTTACTTTGGTTAGAACCTTGTCATGCGATTCTTTACTTATCATGTTATTTCCATCATTTGATTTGTCTCCTGCACCACCATACTTTTAATGTTTTGTAATTATATCTCTGCCTCATTTAACTGGATTATAGTTCATCCCTTCACTCGCTGTTCAGCTGTTAACACTTTACTTACACAATCTGACACTTTTGTTCACCTGCAGAGACTTAATATTCAACTCTCTACTCATACCATTTGTTTGATCTTTTGATCACTCTGTCTGTAAATTTGGTGTTTGTGTGCATTTTTCTCACTTCACGTGATGAAGGGGCTATGCTCCAAAAGCTGTTTGATTCCAAATAAACCTGTTGGACTGTAAGCTGGTGTTGTGAGGCTTCTGACTGAAGTAGTTGGACACATTTGAGTGTTAACTGGGAACCAAAGAAATCTGATATTATTCATAGCTGGTTCAATGCTATTGCTGGAATATATGTGTTTGTTATTATCAGTGGCAAATGGAAATCGATGTGGATAAGTGTAAAGAGATGTACTGGGCAAGATAAACAAGGCAAGGAGGTACGTGATAAATGGTAGGACCCTGGAAGGCACTGATGATCAGAAGGAACTTGGCATGCATCCCCACTGGTCCATGAAGGGAGAAAGAGAAGTTGATAAAGTGGTTAAGAAGGCTGCTTACCTTTATTAACTGAGGTATACAGTTTAAGAGCAGGGAGGTGATACAGGAACTGGATAAAATGTTGGTTGGGCCACAACTGGAATATTGTGTGCACTTCTGGCACCCACATTAAACTGGACAGGGTGCAGAGGAGATTTACTAGAATGTTGCCTGGGCTGGAGATTTCTAGTTATGAAGGGAGATTGGATAGACTGGGTTTTTTTTTTACTTGGCGCAGAGGAGAATGTGATGGGAATATATAAAATTATGAGGGGTGTAGACGGGAAGAAACCTTTCCCCTCACTGGAGAGATCAACGCCTGCGGTCATAGACTTAAGGTAAGGGGCAGGAGGTTTAGAGGTGATATGAGGACTTCTTGTTTACCCAGATTGGTGGGAATCTGGAGCTCACTGCCTGTAAGGGTGTTAGAGGCTGGAGCCCTCATAAGTATTTAGATGTGCACTTGATAAGCCGGGGCATATAAGGCTACAGGCCAAATGCTGGAAAATGGCATTAGAATAATTAGGAAGTTGTTTTTGACCACTATATACTCGGTGGACTGAAAGGCCTTTTTCCTATGATGTGGGTCCCTATAATTATGACTTTATCTTTTATTACTGTGTGCACTTATTTATATTCGATTTGTAATTGTTACTCCCATTTCCAAATGTTGTCCATGTAATAATTCCTCATCTACCTTCTCGTAACTGCCTTCACAATTAACTTTAGTATGGCCTGAGATGTATCCAGTTTGCAGCCATTTTTCAAATCTGTGTCGCGGATCTCAGTTAGAAACAGAATCTAATACCAATGTCAAAGGCTTTCCCCTTCCCACCCCAATGTGCCTCCTCTAACTTGCATTTACAGATTTCATTGTTTTTACTAATGTTCATTAATTTCTAAAGTCTAATTTTATAGACTTAGCATGAGCTTGCTTGCAATGTTTTTTGAATGAAAAGTTGCCACATGATTTATGGGGCAGCATGGTGGCTCACTAGCTAGCACTGCTGCCTCACAATGCCAGGGACCTATTCGATCCCACACTCGGGCGGGATTTATACATTCTCCCTGTGCCTGCAGGGGTTTGCTGTGATTTCCTCCCACAGTCCAAAGATGTGCAGGCTGGGTGGTTTGGCCATGCTAAATTGCCTGTAGAGTCCAGGGATGTGTAGATTATGTGGGTTACAGGGGGATGGGTCTGGGTGGGATGCTCTGAGGGTGAGTGTGGACTTGTTGGACTGAACGGCCTATTGCCACACTGTAGGGATTCTATGATAAATGCCAATTTATAACCCGTTGTATATGTTTCCATGCATCTCCTCATGGAACGTTATTTCCTCAGAAAGCCAGGGAAGTCAGGCAGGGCATTCCTTTTTCATGTTAACAGAATTTTGGTTAATTCTGAATTGTCCTAGTTGTCAGCAATGAGCAGTCATGTTGTTGTATAGCACCATGCTACATCAGTATCAAAGCCTGCACCATGTGCTTTGCACAATTGACAATATACTTGTGTCTAACAGTAGTAGCCAGTCAAGGACACATTGAATCTCAGTCTAGGTACTTAAGGAAGATAATACTTAGTTGTCATTTGAATGTGAATCAAATGTTGACTGCTCATATTAGAAAGAACCTGCTCTGTTTTTGATATTCCCACACAAAGGGTCACTGGAATTGTGACCAATGGATCCAGCCACACCAGGAGTTATTGTCATTGTGGTAGTGGTGCTATGAAGGCACAGAAGAATTGAGGAGGCACAGAAATGCCAGCAAACGGAGGACCGCCAGCAACTTTGTACAGCTGCCACATGAAGTCACAGCTGAGGGTTACTTCAGGGGCAGAGGGTAGGCACACGATGTAGAATCTATCATCCTCAATGCTGCTTTTTCCCAGATGAGCAAGTACATTGCTGCTGCAGACTGTGGATATACCAATGCACAGAACTGTGCCATTTACTGCACACTGTGACCTGAATGGGTGGGTGGCCATTCTATTCCAGTGGCTGTCAAATTGAACATCTGAACTAAATTTTATGCAATTGACTGCTACCAGGGTTTTGCTAGGGACCTGTGTAGGATCCCACAATCCTCAGACTAGGAATATACCAAGGTTGTTACTGTGCCAGATCACACCAACTTATTGTGTTTCCCCATGATGTAGTCAGTGCTGCAGCTTGATCCTTGGGCTTTGACAACATGGCTGGCTTTCCCCAAATGCAGAGCACTATAAGCTGTATGCATTTCACATTAAAAACCCCATATTATAATACAGAAGACTTTAACTAAAAATATTTCCATTCCATCAATGTAAAAGTCATCTGTGATGATTGCTACCACATCTCAGAAGTCTGCGCTAGGTACCCTGAGATCTAATACAATGCCTAAAGCTTTGATAACTCTCATGTTACTGGTTTATCTCAGGGGACAGATGCCTCACAAGGATGGCTACTGGGAGAAGTGTGCTACCCTCTGCATCCATGTCTGATTGTTCCATTGAGCAACCCCCTGATTGAGGCTGAGAGTAGCTCCAATGCTGTCCATCCCTCCTTCAGGGCCATTGTGGAACAGACAAAAAGCCTTCTAAAGAGGAGGTTCTAATGTTTGGATTGGTCTTGGAGAGTCCTGGCAGAACTGTCTGGGTAGAATGTACTACATGATGGGGAGGTGATGGTCTGGTAGCATTATCACTAGACTATTAGCCCAGAGATCCTGGTAATGTTCTGGGAACCTGGATTTCGAATCCTGCTGTGACAGATGATGGAATTTGAATTCAATAAATATCTGCAATTCGGAATCAAATGATGATGATGAAACTACTGTTGTTTGCCAGGAAAATCTATCTGATCTACAAATGTTTTTTAGGGATGGAAATCTGCAGATCTTACCTGGTCTGCCTACACATGACTCCAAACCCACAGCAATGTGGTTGATTCTGCTGGCCTGGCCACTGACACCCATATTCCTTGAATGAATTAAAAGAAAATGAACCTTGTATCTTGTATTCAGCTCAAGTGATGCAGGAAAATAGAGGATATTATGGATACTTAAGGGCTGAGAGAGCAGCAACAGTCTTCCAAGAAGAAATATGAGGACATTATACCAGATTAGCATCACCTCCAGCATGGTAGAGTTCTGTTGAATCATGTGCAACAAGCCAGAAAAGACATAATTGACAGCTGTTTCCAATAGGGGTAGGCCCATTGTTGGTTTGAATAGCCTCCTGTTTAAAGACAACTTATACCTATACTAAGACTATGTTAATAAAGACACTACACTTCATTACATTGGCCTATCATTTTGATATTAAGTCCTGTTTCTGTTGTATATTAATAGTCAAGGTCCTCCATTAATGAACTAGCTTAAACTTATAGTTCAAAGGGATCCTCTATTTAAATTTAGATCATATCCAATATTAAGCTTGAGCTAATGAAAACAGCACACTTTAGGTTCTATTAATCAATAATTTGAATGTGTCACTAGTCTGTGTGTTTTAGTTAACACTTTATCCAAGTCCGATAGGAAGGTAGACCTTGAGAAAAAGCTAGCTCGTATTTCAATAACAGCAAGAGTTTCTACAAAAATTTAAATAGGGAATGAATAATGAAAACTACTATTGATTTCCAGAGATTGAGTTCTGGGGAACTCATAATAGCAATTTCATTCCCTCCACTGTGAATGAATTTGTAGTGCAATTAGGCCATCTTCATGCAATATCAAAAATATAGTAGGAATAACATAACATTAATAGATTTATCTGAACAAGATTGTATACTGTCTAATCATTTTGCAAGACAGAAAAATAAGCTGATATGTTGCTGACAGTTTGCCCTGAATACCATCATCCTGTAAATAAGTCCATATTACTTAGTAATTTTAATTGAAATATGGATTCACTGACTAAATTGCATCCGCAACTAGATGTTCTTACCATCCTATTGGCCGAGAGATCAAATGAATATAAATTTTACAGAAGGATTTAAAAGTTATAATTACAAAAAGAAAAGAATTATTGGTTGAACAATTTGTTAAGTGAGCTGTGCTAAGTACAGCCAGAAGATTTAACAAAATTAAAATAAGTGTGTATAAATTCAGATAATGATGAGTGAGAAATTTAGTATAATTTAAGAACCAGCAGAAAACCGATAGGAAGGTAGACCTTGAGAAAAAGCTAGCTCGTATTTCAATAACAGCAAGAGTTTCTACAAAAATTTAAATAGGGAATGAATAATGAAAACTACTATTGATTTCCAGAGATTGAGTTCTGGGGAACTCATAATGGCAAAGAAGGAAATGGTAGGGGCATTGAGCAGGTTTTATGTGTCTGTCTTCACTACAATAAGACAGAAAACCTCCCACTGATATTTGAGGATCAACACTCGGGAGAAAGAACTTACAAGAATCATCATCACCATGGAAAGAGTGCTGGGAGGACATTTAAACCTGACAGGTCTCATGTACCAGAGATTGAATGGTTTGCATCTGAAAGTGTTAAAACAGGTGTTGAGGTTGGTTGGCTTGTCAAGCTGGTTTGTAGTTTCACAGACGTTTTGTTACCATGCTTGGTATCATCCTCAGCGCAGCCTCTGATGAAGTGTCGGTGTGTTTTCCCACCTGGTTTTTAAATTCTGGAGTCTGTTGAGATGGATTGCCTCACTTCCAGTTTTCCTTCATAGCTTAATGTATATGGGGTCGAGTTCAATATGTTTATTAATAGCATGCTTTGTGGAGTGCCAGGCTTCTAGGAATTCTCATGCCTGTCTCTGCCTAGCATGTCCCAGGATTTTGGAATCAGTGAGCCAACCAACCTCAATACCTATAACCAGAGCTACAAATCTACTCCAAAACCTTAGAGACGATGGGTGTAACATGCTCAAATTGGCAAGAAAATGGGAAAACTACACCAAATGAGAGAGCGCAACCTGAGAACAACTCAAATTCCTACATGGATGTCTCAGGAACCAGGTATTTCCATGCAGTGTGAGTTTCAAACCACCCATCAACAACCCCCAAGCCCGGAATGGGACAACAGGAAAAATCCTAGGACAAGCTAGGCAGAGACAGGAACAACAAACCAGCTCAACGAGCCAGCCAACCTCAACACCCACAACGCTAACTACCAATCTACTCTTACAACAAGTGGTGGTGGAGATAGGTCTGGACCTGAAACGTCAGCCTTCCTGCTCCTCTAATGCTGCTTGGCCTGCTGTGTTCATCCAGCTCTACACCTTGTTATCGCAGATTCTTCAGCATCTGCAGTTCCTACTATCTTTGGTGGTAGAGATAGTTGGTGGATTGGTTACAATCTTCTAAAATTTGTTGGTTTCTAGAAGGGCACCTGCAGATTAGAGCCCGTTTTATTTGAGATTGGAGAAAGGCGGACTGAGAAAGTATAGCTTGAAATCTGTCCAAGCAAAATTGCAGGAATCTATTATTAAGGAGGTTGTAGCAGGACACTTAGACAATCATAATGTGATTGAGCAGAACTAATGTAGCTTTGTGAAGTGGACATTCTGTCTAACTAATTTGTTAGTGTCGTGAGGGCATAAAAATAAGAGATTAAAGGGAAATCTGTGGATGCAACGTACGTGGAATTCCAAAAGGCATTTGACACATAAAAAAGCATAAAGGAGCAGGAGCTTTGAGTTTGCTCTGCTATTCAACATGACAGTGCTGGTCATCCAACTCGGTATCCTGTACCCCATTTTGCCTCATACTCTATGATTCCTTAAGTCCTAATAACTATATCTAACTTCTTCTTGAAAACATTCATTGTTATGGCCTCATCTGCTTTCAGTGACAGAAAATCCAACAAGGTCACTGCTCACTGGGTGAAGAATTTTCACCTCATGCCAGTCCTAAATGGCTTACCCCAGACCCTTAGACTGTGACTTGAGGTTCTGGGCTCTGACCATGGGAACATCCTTCCAGAATTTACCGTTTCTACTTCTGTCAGAATTTTATAGGATTAGAACATAGAACATAGAACAGTACAGCACAGAACAGGCCCTTCAGCCCACAATGTTGTGCTGACCATTGATCCTCATGTATGCACCCTCAAATTTCTGTGACCATGTGCATGTCCAGCAGTCTGTGAGAGCACCCCTATTTTACTAAATGCTAGTGAATATAATCCTAAACGATCTGGCCTCTCCTCATGTATCAATCCTGTCATTCCAGGAATCAGTCTGGTAAACCTTTGTTGCACTTCCTACATAACCAAAACATCCTTTCGCAGATAAGGAAACCAAACTTTTTCCACTGCCTGCAGCATCTGCATGCTAACTTTCCCATCAACTTGTATACAAGGACACAAGGTTTCAAACTCCTCCAATTTTCCCAATTTGTCGTCATTCATATAAACAGCCTTTTTGTTCTTCTAACAAAAATGGATAACCTCACATTTACCCATTTATAAACTTCACCTTCCATGCATTTGTTCACTCACTTTGATTTGTCCAAATCACACTGAAACATCTTTACATCCTCCTCACAGTTCACCCTCCCAGCCATTTGAAAACTTTGAAACAAGAACAGAAATTATTGGAAATCTCAGCAGGTCTGGCGATAATTTCTGTTTTTGTTTCAGATCTTCAGCATCCACAGATCTTTGTTTTATTTTGGTGCGGTCTTGGAAATATTGCTTTCAATTCTCACATCTAAAGTTTTTGAGAAGATTTGTAACTTGCGTTGTCGATGAGTTTGTAGACTTGTCGAATTTGGTGTTTGATTACAGACATTTCATCCTACTAGGTAATACCTAAGGGTCTGAGTAACCTTGTGGTCATCTCTGATATGTCCCTGATGTATAGTAGTGACCAGTGTGTCTGGCCATGGTGTGCCACCTTGTTGTGGTCTGTTGTGGAGGTAATGGCAGATTGTGTTTTTTTGGGAATCAATTCCTTTTAAAGATTCTGTATTAGTGCTCCTGTTTTCCTTGTGCAGTTCCAGGCTGCTGCAATGTGTTGTGGCTTATTTGATGTCCTGATGCAGCTCTGTTTATGGGTGTTGGAATGGTTGCTAGTTTAATTAAGTATCTGGTATGTACATGTGGTCTTTCAACATTGTCAAGGACACCAGAATAGAAGGGGATGAGATAATGATATCCTTCAATGTAACAGCACTATTTACATCCATAAACATCGACCCAGCCAAAGAGACAATTGCCACACTGCTGGATGAATCACGAAGGCAGGCTCCCCATGATACCAACAGCATCATCAAGGACAGCACCCTGAAACTGCTGGATCTGCACCTCATAACCCACTCCACCTTCAACGACCAGATAGTCAAACACATCAACAGGACACCAATGGGATCCCCAATATCAGGACTGATTGCAGAGGCCGTAATGCAAAGGTTAGAATGACCAGTGCTCCCCACTGTATAACTAAAACTCTTTGTCCGCTATGTAGATGACACCTTTGTGATTATCAAACATACAAGACTAGAAGAAACCCACCAACACATAAACAACATCCTCACTGAAATAAAATTCACAAAAGAAGAAGAGAACGACAATTTACTACTCTTCCTAGACGTAATGGTGGAACCTAAGAACAATGGGGAATTCCAGACCAGTGTATACAGAAAGACCACACATACGGACCAGATACTTAATTACACCAGAAACCACCCCAACACACATAAACAGAGCTACTTCAGAAAATTATTCAAATAAGCCACAACACACAGCAGCAACCCGGAATTACACAAAGCAAAACGCAACCCGGAATTACACAAAGCAAAACAGGAGCACTTAAACAGAGATTTTAAAACGAATGAATACCCAAAGCCATTACCTCCATGACAGAACACAACAAGAAGACACAGCATGGCCAGACACACTAGTCACCCTACCAAACATCAGAGACATATCAAAGATGACCACAAGATTACTCAGACCCCGAGATATTAGGGTAGCCTACAAACCAACAACCACCCTGCAACCCCAACTGATGAATGTAAAGGATCTCATACCCACAACCATTAAACTAATGTATTATACAAAATACCATGCAAGGACTGCGAGAAACATTATAGAGGCCAAACTGGAAAAAACTGACAACAAGGATACACAAACACCAACTAGCCACCACGAGACATGACCAGTTCTCACTGGTCTCAATACACACAAACAAAGAAGGACACAACTTTGACTGGGACACTTCTATAATAGCACAAGCCAAACAGAAACGTGCTTGAAGGCCTGGCATTCCAACTGAAACTCCATCAACAAACACATTGAACTGGATCCAATATACAAACCACTGAAAAACAGAACCAGAAGTGATGCCAACCATCTCAGCACACCAAGGCATATAAATAACAAGTGGGGCAGAACACCAATGCTTCACTGGAGATACACTCATGGTGTTACCTAGCAGGGTGATGAAACGTCAGCATTCAAACACACCGGCTGAGCGAACAAGTCTTCAACCTAATTCCCTCATCTAAAAAATTGTTGATACATATCGTGACTGGTTGAATCCAAGTAGTGAATCTTGTGATACCCCACTAGTTATTGGCTCCCACTTGGTAAAAGACCCACTGATTCCTATTCTTTGTTTCTTGTCTGCCAACCAGTTCTCTACCTATCTCCAATAACATTCCATTTGCCTTTTTCTGTAATTGTTGTACCTGCATCCTAACTGTTTGCAACTCATACATTAGAATGCCTAGATCCCTCTGTATGTCAGAAGTCTGCAGTTGTTCTCCACTTAACTAATACTTTTATGTTTTATCTTCCTGCCAAATGATCAACTTCAAATTGCCACTTCACATTACACGCCATCTGCCGGTTTTTATCCATGTATTCAATTTATCTCTACCAGTCTACAATCATATGTGCTCTTCACAGCGTACTTTCCTCCCTACCTCTGTGACATCAACAAATTTGATTACCATTCTCCCCTCATCTAAGCTATTGATATAAATTAGACAAAGGTGAATCCTCAGTACAGATTACTTCCAAAGCCCACTTGTCACATCCTGCCAGTCAGAAAAAAAGACACATGTATGCAACTGTTTTCTGCCAGCTACCCAACCTGTATCCAAGCTTGTATGTTAACCTCTTACATGAGGGGCTCCTGCTTTGTACAATAATTTTATATGTTTCACCCTGTGAAAAGCCTTTTGGGAATCCCAAATTCTGCAGCCCCCCCGCTAGTGACTATGCAAGAATAACTCTTTTAGGATAAAAACGAGGTGGACATTCTTCCCCCGTCTTGAGAGGGTTGTGTGACTTTTGAACTTTGCTTCAGAAGGCAGTTGTGGCAGGATATTGGTTATTTTCAAGGCAGAGATTGACCCTTGTGAGAGAAAAAAATCAAAGATCTTTGAGGGTAAATTTGAATGTGGAATTTTGTACATTAATAGATCAATTGTGATGTTATTGAATTGTGGAGCAGGTTTGAGGGATTAATCCTGTAATTACAACCCTCACTGATCAGCCAAAAACTTGTGCCAACAAGCATCTATTGAAGTTGCAAGCAACGAATATATTTTCGGCCAAATACTGCCTTTTTACAAACTTTAAGAGGATGGCTATTTTGCTGCCTTGACAGTACTAATGGCCTGATCTACTTTTTATGCCTGACCTTCCCCAAAATGTAACTGTTTCGAAAGAACTCATCTACGTTTTGGACACTTAAATGTCTAAAGCCTTTGAGTCATATTTCAGAAAACTGACTAGGACAAATTGCCTTTGTTTAAATGTAGCTGAACTTTTAAATTTGCAACTGCCTCAGTAACTGGTTACAGTGTGAAATATATCCCAGAGCACTTGATGCTGGGTTTATGGATAAAACGTTTGAAATTAGACTTCTGTACCGCCTTGACTAAGGAGTGATTCCTCTTTTAGCCTTTGTTAACATTCAATGTCTGTGACTTGAATATATAACGCCAATGGAAAGTAATAATTTTCATGTGTCTTGTATTAGTGCTGTCTTGGATGAATGACAAAATGTACAACCAATTACTTCTGTGATGGTGTCATAACTCATTTGCCTTTGCTATTATTAATTATTCAGGATTTCTGATCATTACCTCCCACGCCACTAGCACCCAGATAGCCTAATCGTACTCTGAAAGCTGCTGAGAACTGAGGGAAATAAAGTTAATCTTAATTGCCATTAGATAGCCATGCAATAATTACGTTTTTGTTTAAAAATACTTGTTGTGGTGTAGTGTTACATGCCCAATAATTTTTATATAATTATCATTGAAAGGATCAGGAGTTCACAGTGATAAGAACATAATAATCCATGAAATTTAAAAGGATCTCAATCTCTTATCCAATCAATGCATTTAGAATATTTTACTCATTCACAGCACCAGATTCCCAAAGGTGCTGGTGATTGTCAAGGCATAAAATTATTACCAAAATGAACATGACGGATATCATGATTTGAGACATGTTATTAGTATTGGTTGGACACGCGTAGGCTTTGCAAACTGAGACTATGATATGACCATGGTTAATGGAACCAAAAAGAAATAATGAGCTCTGTATTGCAGAATAATCTATGCAGCCGAAGTCAACAACACAAAAAAAAATGTGGAGGAGGACAAGTTGACAAAAGGTTTGTGAATTTGTAATTTGCATGATATAGTGACAGAATTTATTATGTAAAGACAGGAACTTGAGTAAAGAAGGAGCAGTGCAATGATGAAAAACCTGTTAGAGAAATGGAGTGAGAAGTAGTCAAGTTTAAAACCAAATAATAGTTGTAACTTTTATTGCTAAAATTGGGTAATAACACACTGATATCCATTGGAAGAGAAAAATGGGCCAGGTACTAAATGTCTGCTTTCCCAATTACTTTCCCAGTAAGCTAGAAAGAATTAGGAAAATAGAATTAGGAACATATTTACGTATAGTCCATATATCAAGAAACAATCAGAAAAAACAGCTCTATCCCTTTTCAGAAGTATTCTTTTAAACTTCACTGAAGAGATTAACCTGTTTAAAAAATGACATGTTTGCATTTTCTTAACTATCTAATTATTTAAACTCATTAAATGTTCCAATGCCTCAAAAAATGATGCTGCCAAAGATGATTGACTGCCACAGAGGAGTAATTGTGCATGGCCTCATTGTGAAAAGTGAACATATCAAGTTGGTATCTGAAGAAATTATGGTCAGAGACTTAATTATGGTGCGTTTGGATTCAGGCTAGATATTTTTGAGCTTGAAGATGATTTTTCTGGACTACTTTCATACATCTCATGATAGATGCCTACAGTGGTTGTAACATAAAGGTGGGTGGAAAATCAAATTAAAATATTTTTTAAAAATCTATTACAAATCCACTAATATTCTTGACATAACATTTCCCTTGCATGAAACGGTGTGCAGAAGCACTCTAATTATATCTCTTCTCAGTTTTTTAAACTTAAAATTAGGGAAGAAAAGATATATTGGCCTTTAGCAATTTATGAAGCAAACTAGTTTCCAGCTCTCATCACGTAAGTCATTGACTTATGTTTTATGTATGCAATTCCAACTTACATTTTTATAGCAGCCCTGACTGAGAAGTACAGCTCAGAGAGCATTAAAATGGTACTATGAAGGAGATGGGAAATATTAACAGTGCACCTAAAAGCATGGGTAAATAGGTAGAAGAATTTTTTTTTGAAAGGAGTGAATTGGCAAGACGAAATGTTCTGGAGACAGATTTCAAAAGGGATTTCGTGGCTGAAAAGATCAGTATTGGTATGCAACAAGTATCAAATGTGAAAGAGCAGGGGATCTGAGCCAGGCTGTATTGTTAGAAATGATCACCCAGTTCAGATACAGTCAGATGAAGAAGTATTTGGAAAACAGAACAAGAACTTATAATGTACTGCAAAGTAAAAAAGGAATAGATCTTAGCAGAGGTAATGTGCTCTGTTAAGTGGGATACCATGTGAGGAAGTATTTGGATTGTAGAGCTTATGGCTAATCAAGTGTTTATGAAGGGGACATAGAAAGGCCAGCAAGGAGTGATACTGAAGTAGTTGAAGAAAGCATTTGAGTTACCCCTAGGGGTTTTGAAATGAAGGTTTTGAATGAATACCGATATAAAGATTCAAGTAGTATTTCTTTGACAAAGTGAATGCAAATGAGTAGATAATTTCAGAAATACTTGAGTTTTATAATAGGGGCTTACAACAGAAGAACGAAGAGAGGAGCCTAAACTTTGCCCTGGTAATATTGGCAAACCTGCTGTTGTTACACCACTGAAATAAGGAGTTCGCACGTGCAGAATGATGAGGAAATCCATATATCGCTGTCGCTAATTCTGTGCTTCTCCAGAGGGAGTGTAGTATAGTGCAGTGAATGGAAAATCAATCAAATAGGTGCGAATTTCTACTCATGTACTGTAATGGAAATGATAATGTAGTGGAAATGTTGCCAGTCGAGCAATACAGAAACACAAATTACTTTTCCAGAGATAGTAAGAACTGCAGATGCTGGAGTCAGAGATAACAGTGTGCCGCAGGAGGAGCGCAGCAGGCCAGGCAGCATCAGAGGAGCAGGAAAGTGGATTCTCCAGCATCTGCAGTTCCCATTATCACTGATACAATGTGTCATTTTCATGTGTTTTTGCATTAAGATTGTGAGGGACAAATTGTGTGGATTTGTCTTGTAAGGATGAGGGCTGCCAGTCAGGGAAAACCATTGTTCAGTGGAGTGGAATGCAGATTTAACCTGAAAATCTTGGCAGGTAGATCTGCATTTAATGATCATGGACTTTACCATAGAAACAGTGCATTCTGCAAGATCATTAGAGGGTAATGTGGAGGTGACGTAATGTATTGAACTTGCTGCAAGTGGCTGTTGGTCAGCGAGGGATTTGTGGGAATCACATCCCAAGGCCAGGGTTGAGGGGGATGGGGTGCCTAAACTGGGGGAGGGGTGTTTGAGTTGGTTGGAGGGCAAGGGGTTTTTGACTCTAGCAGAGGACAATAAGGAGTCTTCAGGCCCCATGTTGAATCGATGTCTGGTGGACTTGGGGAGGTATAATTGTATGTATGGTAATTATTGTTCTGTTGAATATTTACTCAGGTGTTAGACTAGATGTTTAATTGTCTAACCTTTATTGAGTAACTCTACTTAATTTCATCAAAACCCTCAGTTCTTTCAGAGTGTGCTACAATGTGGATTCTGCAGGTGTCTATAAGCTAGAACTAAATTCCAATCATGACCTTGTATCCATTGCTAATTAAGATTGTAAGGGAAGAAAACTGCTGTCCTTAGCTTGTTTGGCCCACAGGTGATTCCAGACACACAACAATGTGGTTTATTTGGGGAAATTAGGTTTGAGTAGTAAATACTAGCCTTGCTAGCGATGTCCACATCCTAAGAATGAATTTTTTAAAAAACTCCCATCTATATTGGAATGAACACGGTCGAGCTATCAGAAAGTTCATGCTAATGTTCCTTAAGTAGAAAAGTACTGTTGTGAATGGGTCTGAAATGGAATCAAGCAACAAGACAAAGTTGCAAATCATAGTTCAAGTTGATGGGTAACACGGATCTTTGTCAGCTGTAGTTACACTTGTTAAGAATCTACTGGAGGAAGAGAACAAAAGTTAAGAGTAAAAGAAATTTCTGTGCTATGGTAAGGTGCTGTGAGCATTGATCCTTTGGAGTCCCTGCTAGAGTTGCTCATGTATATACCACATACACAAATGATCTGAGCTCCTAAACTGAGGAAACAACATTGAAATTTTGTGATGATGCCAAAGTGCAGAATACCAAAAAAATTGTGAAAGCCTACAAGAAACAATTAATAGACTAGCAGATGGCTAATGGATGGCAAATACAGTTTAATGTATAAACAAATTCAGTAATTCGTATTGAGAATAAGCATAGATCTTTAAGAGAATGTAGTAGAGAAACAGAGAGACTGAATGTATACAATCGCTGGTCATGAAAGGTGGCAGTATTGTTAGATTAATTCCTAAAGATCATAAACATTAGGTTTATATGGGGCATGGAGGTAAAAATGTGGTAATGTAATATTGAATTTGCATTGGGCTTTATTTGTGATGTATTTTGAGCATTGTTTAAACTTTGTTGTATTTTATTATTGGAGGGATACAAACAGGATAAAAAATGTAGAATATAACTTTGTTAGGATGTTCCCTTAAAAGATGAAGTACAATTAGCATGAGGAGGTAAGATTTTTCTCACTAAAACTGAGAAGGATAAAGATTGAATTGATAGGTAGCCTTGTCACTTGCTCTGCAGAGCAGTTGAAATTGTTTATGGTGCGATCATTGCTGGCTCCAGAATGTTAAGTAGGTTGTAAAATTTTAACTGCTTACCAGAGTGCTGGATTTATGCTCCACTCTGGTAAATGGGCCAAGATGCCCTTCTCATCTTCTGGCTGCCCATGCTCCAGGTGTTTGGGTGTGTGGGGAATGAATGGTGATCTGCTTCCTACCCTTGGGCCTCAAAGTCCTGAATGGTCAATAATGACCAGTGAAGAACTCACCCACCTCTGCCAATATTTTATCCATAGTAGAGGTGGCAGACTCAATGCAGAAGGGCAGGCAGCTTTACTTATACGCGGCTGGTGTCAGGCAAGGGGAGATCCTTCCATTAGAGGCACTTCATGCTTGCTCCAAGCTCATTCCCTCCTTTAACCATTCCCTGGCCTCTTGAGCCTGGCCATCAGCCCATCCCTCGCTTTGACTGGGACCCTTGATCCTTCATGTATCTGGGCTCCTCAATGTGATCAGACTGCCTATAGTCCAACTCTTCCAGGCAAGATCTCCTCTCAAGATGGGTCAGAAGTCTTGCCTTAGAGTCATAGAGATATATCGCATGGAGACAGACCCCTCAGTCCAACTTGTCCATGCCTACCAGATATAGAACATAGAACATAGAACATTACAGCACAGTACAAGCCCTTCAGCCCTCGATGTTGTGCCGAACTGTCATACTGATCTCAAGCCCATCTAACCTACACTATTCCATGTACGTCCATATGCTTATCCAATGACAACTTAAATGTACCTAAAATTGGCGAATCTACTACCGTTGCAGGCAAAGCGTTCCATTCCCTTACTACTCTCTGAGTAAAGAAACTACCTCTGACATCTGTCCTATATCTTTCACCCCTCAATTTAAAGCTATGCCCCCTCATGCTCGCCGTCACCATCCTAGGAAAAAGGCCCTACCTATCCACCCTATCTAACCCGCTGATTATTTTTTATGTTTCAATTAAGTCACCTCTCAACCTTCTTCTCTCTAAGAAAACGGCCTCAAGTCCCTCAGCCTTTCCTCATAAGACCTTCCCTCCATACCAGGCAACATCCTAGTAAATCTCCTCTGCACCTTTTGCAAAGCTTCCACGTCCTTCTTATAATGCGGTGACCAGAACTGTACACAATACTCCAAGTGCGGCCGCACCATAGTTTTGTACAGCTTCACCATAACCTCTTGGTTCCGGAACTCGATCTCTCTATTAATAAAAGCTAAAACACTGTATGCCTTCTTAATAGCCCCGTCAACCTGGGTGGAAGCTTTCAAGGATCTGTGTACATGGACACCGAGATCTCTCTGCTCATCTACACTACCAGGAATCTTACCATTAGCCCTGTACTTTGCCTTCCGGTTACTCCTACCAAAGTGCATCACCTCACACTTGTCTGCATTAAACTCCATTTGCCACCTCTCTGCCCAGCTCTGCAGCTTATCTATGTCTCTCTGCAACCTACAGCATCCTTCGTCACTATCCACAACTCCACCAACCTTAGTGTCGTCTGCAAATTTACTAACCCATGCTTCTACGCCCTCATCCAGGTCATTTATAAAAATGACAAACAGCAGTGGACCTAACACCGATCCTTGCGGTACACCACTAGTAACTGGTCTCCAGGATGAACATTTCCCATCAACCACCACTCTCTGTCTTCTTTCAGCAAGCCAATTTCTGATCCAAACTGCTATATCTCCCACAATCACATTCCTCCGAATTTTGCACAATTGCCTACTGTGGGGAACCTTATTGAATGCCTTGCTGAAATCCATATACACCACATCAACCGGTTTACTCTCATCTACCTGTTTGGTCACCTTCTCAAAGAAATCAATAAGGGTTGTGAGGCACGACCTTCCCTTCACAAAACTGTGCTGACTATCCCTAATCAATTTATTCTTTTCTAGATGATTATAAATCCTATCCCTTATGACCTTTTCCAACACTCTACCAACAACTGAGGTAAGGCTCACTGGTCTATAATTACCAGGGTTGTCCCTACTCCCCTTCTTGAACAGGGGAACCACATTTGCTATCCTCCGGTCATCTGGCACTATTCCTGTAGACAATGACGAGTTAAAGATCAATGCCAAAGGCTCGGCAATCTCCTCCCTGGCTTCCCAGAGGATCCGAGGATGAATCCCATCCAGCCCAGGGGACTTATCTGTCTTCACCCTCTGAAGGATTTCTAATACCTCTTCCTTGTGAACTTCAATCCCACCTAGTCTAGTAGCCTGTATCTCCGTATTTTCCTCGACAACATTGTCGTTTTCTAGAGTGAATACTGTTGAAAAATATTCATTTAGTGTTTCCCCTATCTCATCTGACTCCACACACAACTTCCCACTACTATCCTTGATTGGGCCTAATGTTACTTTTGCCATTCTTTTATTCCTTAAAATGCCTATAGAAAGCCTTAGCGTTTACCCTGATCCTATCCGCCAACAACTTCTCATGTCTCCTCCTGGCTCTTCTGAGCTCTCTCTTTAGGTCTTTCCTGGCTTCCTCGTAGCCCTCAAGTGCCCTAATTGAGCCTTCATATCTCATCCTAACATAAGCCTTCTTCTTCCTCTTG
Source organism: Stegostoma tigrinum (assembly GCF_030684315.1). Classification (NCBI taxonomy): domain Eukaryota; kingdom Metazoa; phylum Chordata; class Chondrichthyes; order Orectolobiformes; family Stegostomatidae; genus Stegostoma; species Stegostoma tigrinum. Next base: position 47,350,945 of record NC_081369.1, read on the forward strand.
ACCAGAGATTCCACCTCCTTTGTAAATCACAGCTCCCGCACTCTACAGCTTCCTCCCTGCCTGACAGGTACATACTTATCTAGGACACACAGGAGCTTTTCCTTGAATAAGCACCACATTTCTAATGTGCCCATCCCCTGCAGTTTCCTTCCCCATCCTATGCTCCCTAAATCTTGCCTAATCTCATCGTAATTGCCTTTCTCCCAGCTATAACTCTTGCCCAGTGGTATACACCTATCCCTTTCCATCACTAAAGTAAACATAACAGAATTGTGATCGCTATCACCAAAGTGCTCACCCACTTCCAAATCTAACACCTGGCCAGCTCATTACCCACTACCAAATCTAATGTGGCTTCGCCCCTTGTTGGCCTATCTACATACTGTGTCAGGAAGCTCTCCTGCACACTCTGGACAAAAACTGACCCATCTATAGTACTTGAACTATAGTGTTCCCAGTCAATATTTGGAAAGTTGAAGTCCCCCAAGACAACTACCCTGTCTCTCTCACTCCTATCGAGAATCATCTTTGCTATCCTTTCCTCTACATGTCTGGAACTATTCGGAGGCCTATAGAAAACTCCCAACAGCGTGACCTCTCCTTTCCTGTTTCTAACCTCCGCCCATACTACCTCAGTTGACGAGTCCCAAACATCTTTTCTGCAACTGTAATATTGTCCTTGACCAACAATGCCACACCTCTGCCCCTTTTACCATCTTCTCTGTTCTTACTGAAACATCTAAATCCTGGAACCTGCAACAACCATTCCTGTCCCTGCTCTATCCATGTCTCCGAAATGGCCACAACATCGAAGTCCCAGGTACTAAGCCATGCTGCAAGTTCACCCACCTTATTCCGGACGCTCCTGGCATTGAAGTAGACACACTTCAAACCAACTTCTTGCTTGCCGGTGCCATCTTGCTTCCCTGAAACTTTATTTCGGACCTCCCTACTCTCAACCTTTTCTATAGTCGAACTACAATTTTGGTGCCCATCCCCCTACATCCCCCCATCTCCCTGCCCATATCCTACAAATTCAATCCATATTGCCAGCATTTGGCCCATATCCTTCTCAACCCTTCCTGTTCATATACTGATCCAGATGCCTTTTAAGTGTTGTAACTGTAACAGCTTCCACCACTTCCTCAGGCAGCTCATTCCATTCGTGCACCACTCTCTGCATGAACAAGTTGCCCCTTAGATCCCTTTTAAAGTCTTTCCCTTCTCACCTTAAACCTATGCCCTCGATGGGAAGTTTAGGACTTCCCTACCTCAGGGAAAAGACTCTGCCTCTACCCCGTCCGTGCTGCTCATGATTTTATAAATCTGGGTAAGTTGGCGGACAGGAAAAATTTGTGCCTGAAAGAGCTGCCCCTTTTTTGAGGTATTTTCCGTCTTGCAGCTGATTTCCTCAAATTCGAAAAGCAATAATTACTGTTTTAAAAGCTGTTGCATTGTTTTGGAACTTTGGGAATGAAAGACCAAAACAATGGCCCTTTAAAAAGGAGGAAGGGAGACAAAGGCAGTGACCACATGGCAGAAAGTGAATCAACAGAGAAAGAAACTAGCAGTGAGCCTTCACAGCTACTGCTTCTGCTGCTTAATTTCCATTCCTTCTGCACATCGGGTTTCATCCAAGAAAATAATTAATATTTCTCCCAATAGTGTAACAGAATAGTAAGTGAGTGGGCTAATTTGAGGACAGGTTAAGCGATGGGAGATAAGCTGGTGCCAGAATTTATTACTCTCCATTTGGTGTCAGAAATGTAAATGGAAATATTGGGGGCAGAGAGGCCATTGCCCTGAGGTTAATGAAGGTAACTGGTAGAGGAGAAATGGATTTTGGCCTCTCAAAGGTAATTTGAATAGCATAAGTAAAACTTAATAAATATTCTTACGATTATGCATATTTTATTCTGTTTACAACTGTGTTTTCAAAGAAGACTAAACTTTTACTCAGATAAGATTATTTAGACCACAGGACATTAGAAGAGTCCAAAATCCTAAACTTACGTCTGATAGAAATCAATCTTGGCTCATTTGACATGCATAATACATGATGGATAATATGTTTGCCTGTGATCTGTACCCAAATGCCTTCAGGTAAAGCTGTATAATTTAATGCCTCTGTTGATCCCACATCATAAACCATCCTTTGCCCTGTGTCAATGATACTGCTTTCAATTTGAAACTGCACCTGACATCCCACACATCAAAGACTTGGTTGCTGACCGCAGTATAATTGGTTAAAAGAAAGGCAATTATAAAGCAATTTAATATTTGGACCACTCTTTCCCTTTTTTGTGTCACACTTTTCTTGCTTCCTCTGAGATGGGGTTTGTCACACATTGAAGACATTTGAGAATAAGGTCTAGTTATATTCATAGTTAACGATTTAGTTGCTCCCAATATTAAAGTGACCAATATGCCTGTAAATGCACTTTAAATGTCTCAGTGGTGGAACTGTATGGACTGACGTGTTTCATTTGTTTCATAAATCAGGTAAGTTTTATATTTGAAATTGATTTTATTCCATATACAATTTATTTTCCTCTGAGAGTTTGTTTCTTCTGTTGCATTGACTCTAATCTTGCACCGTCTTTGAGTGACAAACATTTTAAAGAATTCCACAATCCTTGTGAGAAGTTGAAATGAGACAACACAGAGGAACATAACGACACTGACTGACAATTATTGATTGCTTTTCACCTAAACTCAGACTTAAGTAATTTGAGATATGATATAGAAGCACAAGCAGTAGCAAAAAAACTGGAATAATATACAAATGGATTTTTGAGTGAACACCTGCAATCGTTTTGCATGTAAGGTTTTTATTGTTAAATCTTACCTTCATTTTTGCAAAAATAATTTTGGTGTGATTATGCACATAGGGCTGGATTTACTGCATTTCTCATCCTTTATATTGACTGGGTGGCTGTATTGTAACTTGAGAAACTATCAGATGATTGTCGTTACATGCGCATTGGTATTGATTATCGTTAATTTTGATGAAAGGTCATTTTTATTTTATCCCTGAAATGCATAGCCTTAAGCTCCTTTTGTATTTCCAAGTTTCGACTCTGATTCTAATGGTTTCCAATTTAACTAGCGACTTTTTGAATGATACTTATATCAGATATCTTTTGGAAACCTGAATGTGCAGTGTGTAACGCAGCCAACTTGGATTCTTACTCCTTCAAAAAAATTAAGGAGGTTGGTCCAACAGTATCTTTACTATCAACGTCACATTGACTGTGCCTCATGGTTGCATTTTTTTTGCTGCATGGTTATTCCCTAGTTTTATTCTGAAGCTCTATTCCTTCATTTTGCTTACAACCTTTGAAGCAAGCCTGAGAAATCTCTGGTTGCTTGTGTTTGCAGAGAAAATCATGGAAAGGTTACTCCACAGAAAGAAACTATTCACCCCATTGTAAATGTGCCATTTGTTTTGTCGCTTTTTAAAAATTTGAACAACTTTAATTGAATTTTCAATCTATTAAAATTTCCCTGGTGTCCTAACATGAAACCTTTTGTAAGATCTGTAGCCTTACAAGCCTCCTTTCTAATATTTCTAACCTTGGGAATATATTTGTTTCAGTCTTTTCAGCTTCTCTCGAACTTCAATCTCATTCGCAATAAAGTCTTAAATTAGCAACAACACGTTATTTGTCTATTTGTTTCATGAATACTTTGGGGAAATTATTGAAAATATTTGCCATTTCATGCTTACTATCCCCTCAAGGATCATTTACATCTGATGTTTTTACCTCTTCTCACTGAGGATGTTATTGTTGACCTGAAGTTATATTTCTACTAATACGTTTTCGATTTAATTGTGAACTGTGCGTTACCATAAACTGAACATAATAGTGCTTAGATTCAGAAGAGTGCCTGGATACCATTTTTAATTTAAATAGAATACACATGTAAATTAGTGACTCAAAGATTGGCACAGGACAGATGGGTACAACCTCATTGGCCTTGGCACCCAGTAGTGGGAAAGAGGCAGCTGGCCAGATAGGATGGACCCTGCTTCAATCATGCTGGGAACAGAATCCTGGCAAATTACATAACTAGGGGTGTAGAAAGGACTTTAACCTAAATAGTTGGGGAGGAGGGAACCTGGAGATAGGTGGAGGACCTTGTAGGGAGGAGGAGAGAGGGGAGGAGGAGGGTTCAGTTGCATGAAAAGTTAGTAAGCCAATTGTAAGGTTAATGGTAAGACTGATTGTTATCCAAAAATGATAAGAAAGTATGTGAAGATAATATTGCACCAAGAAATTGAGGAAGTGTAGGGAAAATTAATAATAAATAAAAAATCTTTGTACCCAAATGCACTAGCATTTGAAATATAATTAATGAGCCAATAGTGCAAATGGAGACAAATAGTTATGATTTGGGGGCAATTACTGAGACATGCTTACAAGAGACCAGAAGTGAGATATTCTGTTTCAGAAGCATTGACAGAAAGGAGAAGGAGATGGTGTAACTATGTTAATAAAGGATAAGATCAGTGCTGTAGTGAGAAATGATTTTCACACTGGAAGTGAAAAAGTAGAATCACTCCTGCTGGAAATAAGAAATAACAAGAGAAAGAAGTCCCTGGTGGGAGTAATCTACAGGCCACCTAACAGTAGCTCGACAGTGGGACACACTACATATCAGGGATTGTAAGAAAGGTACAACAATAATCATGGGAGATTTTATTACATATATAGACTGGATTAAACAAATTGGCGCAACTGCCTCATCAGAGAGTTCTTAGTCTGCAAGCTCAATATTACATTCCTACATTTTTACCTCATGCCCCGTATAAACCTGAAGTTTATTCTGTTTAGAACATAATCTAATAATACTGCCATCTTTCATAACCAGGGATTGTACACATTAAGCCTCTCTGTTTCTCTACCACATTCTCTTAAAGATCTATGCTTATTCTCAATACGAATGACTGAAATGATTGAAACATTAAACTGTCTTTGCCATCCATTAGCCATCTGCTGGCCTATTAATTGTTACTTGTAAGGCTTTCACATTTTTTTTGTATTCTGCACTTTGGCATCATCATAAAATTTCAATGTTGTTTCCTCAGTTTAGTAGCTCAGACCATTTATGTGTGTGGTATATATATGAGCAACTCTAGCAGAGACTCCAAAGGATCAATGCTCACAACACCTTACTCACTTATAAAATTCCTCCTATTGTTACACTTTTTGACAGATGTAAAAATGCATGGGTATTATGGTGGGGGGGAAAGACTGAGAAGGCAGTTCAGTGGTCCCTGTCCATCAGGTTTATTGTGTAAATTCTATTGCTGATCATAATTCTGTTTTTCAATCTTCTTTCTCTGGATTCTTTCACTTGTTTGCAGAAGACACATTGATTTGTTTATACTCATAAAGGTTTCTGATCTTATAATTAAAAGACACAACTTATAGCAAGCAAGTGATGAGAGGAAATAAGCTGCTACCTGCAGGCTTGAAATGCTGTTCCCTGCAGGGCAGAAATGCAACCCCTTCACTTCTGCAGGTTTGTTTGTTTCTGACCTGAACATTTATAACCCTCAACTACCTAGGAGCTAATCACGTAGTTTTTGGCAGGCAGAGGCTTTGTCGTTGGCCTGTAAACTAATGACCAGTTACCAATCAGTTTCTTCTTGTTGACCAACTTGTTCCCCCTTGTCTGTAGTTGATCTGCAATTAAGCCTTCTCACTGCTTGCATAGACAGTTGTGTAAACAACAATTACAAAGAGTGTCAGCTTACTTGCTTTTAAAAAGTGCAACAACACCTGACCTTTTCCCATCTTTTCCCATTTCAGTTCTTAACAATAATAAAAGAGATCCGGTCATTATCGCATCAAAGCACCTGCAAAACCTATTCTCTAGGCCCGAAACGTCAGCTTTTGTGGCTCTGCTGAAGGGTCTAGGCCCGAAACGTCAGCTTTTGTGCTCCTGAGATGCTGCTTGGCCTGCTGTGTTCATCCAGCCTCACATTTTATTATCTTGCAAAACCTATTTCCTTGTTTGTCGTGTTATCATCCAGAAGTGACATACCAGCAAGGGAAACGGATGTATTTTGTTGACATGTTGTAGAGATTAGTACTGTGTCCGGGAAAAAAAATGCTAAGATTGTTAATGCAGCATGGAACTTTCCAGAATCAAGGAGAAGCAACAGCTTAAGAGGGATTGAAAGTCTTCAGTCCTGCCGAGATATTGAATCTAAAGGACAAGTCCTCCACAAAAAAAACAAACAACACAACAAAATGAAACTTTGCAAGTGCTGGAGTGAGTAGTGATGAAAGGATGTCTTGACAGCATCAAAGATGCATCTATACCTATCGGAGAGTATCGGGTGCACAGAGATGAAATTATAGGCCAAGGTTACATTTGTACAAATGACATAGAGTCATTATCCCGAAGGATATGAAAAATATAATGCTGAAACACATCCATGAAATCAAGGAATAGAGTGTAGCCTGAAGAAGGCATGAGAAGTGCCCGACTGGCCAAACATGAGTGGAGATCAAACAGCACATCAACCAGTGAGGCGCTTGTAATGAAGACCAAGTTGCAGAAGTTTAGCAACTGCATATCATGCATACCATCCCCGTCAATCCATGATTGATGCTTGGAGCTAACCTATTTGCAGAAACTTGGCACGACTGGCTACATCAAATGCAAAATGCTACAGATTCTGGAAATCTGACATAAGCACAGGAAGTGTTGGAAAAAACACAGCAGATATAGGAATATCTCAGAGGGAGAAAAAGAGCCACTGCTTTGAACACAATCTGACTTTTCTTTGGAACTGCTGACTACTAGGAGTTAGACCAGCTGACTCACCAACTTCTAGTGAAATTGATAAATGCCACACTATCCCCAGTCAAAAGGTAAAGCAGAAGCAGCTGTGAAAATTGCTAACAGATTTATAAATCAAGTATATCCAATGCAGACTTGATAAGGCAATCCTTCATGACAAACGCATCTACTGAACGCAGGAAAAGTAGTTACAGTCCAAATGCCAATGCCACGCTGCACCCAAAAGAACAAAGCCAACTACTGAATATATAACTAGTACAGGCTTGAGTAATAATCTCAAGGTGAACTGACAGCTAAATTTCACTTTGTTAAAATGGCACAGTCATCACAAGAGCTGGAGATTGGAGAATCAGTAAACATTCAACACTCTCAACAAGAATCAGTCCATGAGGTAACTTGAACCTGTGTTGAGCAGTGGTCACCTTGATCAAATACGGTGACTGTGAATGACAGGAGATATTGTTTCAGCAACAAGCTTCTATGTACAACTAGAGGAACTGTGACTTTACTGTCGACAACCGACCTGCACGAAATAAAGCATGATACATCACAGAGATCCACTGCTCTCCAGCAACGAAAAGGATTAATAATACCAGTTGTCTCACCACAGGAATTACATTACCAGGAGAAGGACGCTTTCCTAAAAATGAGCAGATACAAAATGAATAATGAACAACAATGTGTAAATCTGTAGGAGACCTGCGTGATTTAATGGTGTTAGCAATGCAGGTGCAGGAATCAACAGAGATGGAATCAACTAGAGCTAACACAATTGTGTTAATGATAATTTTCTTTCTGACCGTATATATTGAGTAATTTGGGCAAATTACAGCTAAAAATTACCATGCTCGCAATTTTTTTAGTTTTAAAGAGGGTGTTGCTTTGAGAAATGCATTTGTACTTTGAGTACTGGCTGTCTTGCTGCAGTCACATAATCTCTATCTTGGCTGTAAGTGCCCTTTTTAATGGCTGTCTTTGGCACCCATTAAAATACAGGAAAAAAACAAGAAAGTGGAATTGAAATAGGAGATCAAACATGGTCTTTTTGAACAGTAGAGTCGGTTCTCCTGTTCCTATTTCTTATTTGATGATGAGACCTGCAGCTACTTTCTCTGTTATTGGCCACATCTTTCAGTGTTTGATCTTCGTGACACAAAATATATCCAATCACCTGGGAGCAACATTTGGAGCTATGAATTTTTTTCTTTTTTTGACAATACACCTTAGATAAAATGTGCGTGCACCATGAATTTAGTTTGAGCCCCTTATTCGACTACACCTCTCTTTCTGTTAAAACTTACATCAGTCACACCCAAATCAATTATGACACCAGTTGTAATTTTGGGGAAAAGTAGCATGCAGCAAGAAAGGAAAAGTCAACTAATTACACTAAGTACAGTTTTGCATGATCTATCACTGTTATAAAAAGAGGCTGGCATATTGCCCACAGAAATTTTGGGCTAACTTGTTTCTGAGTTCTGTGTGAACTCACAAACATGAAGCAAGATTTTTAGCTTTCAGAACATGTACTATTGCACTGAGAACACTCAAGATGAAACTTAACCCAAGGTTTATGAGGACTAATAAATATATTGATATTGACATAATGCTGAAGTCTAGGTTGGAGGATGCTGAATAATTCACTACTGGCAGCACTGACTCTAAAATGTAGCTGCCTCCCAGGGTGGATTAGATTAGATTCCCTACAGTGTGGAAACAGACCCTTTGGCCTAACAAGTCCACACCACCCTTTGAAGCATCCCACCCAGACCCATCCCCCTATAACCCACACACCCTTGAACACTACAGGCAATTTAGCATGGCCAATCCAACTAGCCTGCACATCTTTGGACTGTGGGAGGAAACCGGAGCACCTGGAGGAAACCCACGCAGACACGGGGAGAATGTGCAAACTCCACACAGATAGTCGCCCGAGGTTGGAATCGAACCCGGGTCCCTGGCGCTGTGAGGTTGCAGTGCTAACTACTGAGCCACCGTGCCGCCCAGATGCAAGGCTATTAACTCTTTATTCTGGGATCAGGCTTCAAATCCAACTTAGATTGAAGTTGCCCTCTTTCTGACAGCATTCAGAATCCTCTGCAACATGTGCTTCAGCAATCTCAACCCAGTAACAACTGCTTGTCAGTCCTCAAAAAGGTATTAACCATAACTTGCTACAAATTCAACAGTCTCAGTTCCAGGAGGGTTTAACAAGGTGACAATGTGAAAAGTAAAAGGAAAAGTCATGACAGGAGATGCTCCTCTGAAACTTAGGATAAGGTGTATGGTTGAGATAAGATACAGGGGCACAAGGAAGTTTTTCAAGTATGAGTCAGGCATGTAAACGTAGAACATTACAGCACAGTACAGGCCCTTCAGCCCTCGATGTTGTGCCGACCTGTCATACCGATCTCAAGCCCATCTAACCTACACTATTCCATGTACGTCTATATGCTTATCCAATGACGACTTAAATGTACCTAAAGTTGGCGAATCTACTACCATTGCAGGCAAAGCGTTCCATTCCCTTACTACTCTCTGAGTAAAGAAACTACCTCTGACATCTGTCCTATATCTTTCACCCCTCAATTTAAAGCTATGCCCCCTCGTGCTCGTCATCACCATCCGAGGGAAAAGGCCCTCCCTATCCACCCTATCTAACACTCTGATTATTTTATATATTTCAATTAAGTCACCTCTCAAACTTCTTCTCTCTAATGAAAACAGCCTCAAGTCCCTCAGCCTTTCCTTGCGAGACCTTCCCTCCATACCAGGCAACATCCTAGTAAATCTCCTCTGCACCTTTTGCAAAGGTTCCACATCCTTCTTATAATGCGGTGACCAGAACTGTACGCAATACTCCAAGTGCGGCTTCACCATAACCTCTTGGTTCCGGAACTCGATCCCTCTATTAATAAAAGCTAAAACACTGTATGCCTTCTTAACATCCCTGTCAACCTGGGTGGCAACTTTCAAGGATCTGTTTACATGGACACCGAGGTTTCTCTGCTCATCTACACTACCAAGAGTCTTATCATTAGCCCAGTACTTTGCATTCCGGTTACTCCTACCAAAGTGCATCACCTCACATTTGTCTGCGTTAAACTCCATTTGCCACCTCTCTGCCCAGCTCTACAGCTTATCGATGTCTCTCTGCAACCTACAGCTTCCTTCGTCACAATCCACAACTCCACCGGCCTTAGTGTTGTCTGCAAATTTACTAACCCATCCTTCTACGCCCTCATCCAGGTCATTTATAAAAATGACAAACAGCAGTGGACCCAACACCGACCCTTGCGGTACACCACTAGTAACTGGTGTCCAGGATGAACATTTCCCATCAACGACCACCCTCTGTCTTCTTTCAGCAAGCCAATTTCCGATCCAAACTGCTATATCTCCCACAATCCAATTCCTCCTCATTTTGTACAATAGCCTACTGTGGGGAACCTTATTGAATGTCTTGCTGAAATCCATATACACCACATCAACCGGTTAACTCTCATCTACCTATTTGGTCATCTTCTCAAAGAACTCAACAAGGGAACCACATTTGCTATCCTCCAGTCGTCTGGCACTATTCCTGTAGACAATGACGAGTTAAAGATCAATGCCAAAGGCTCGGCAAACTCCTCCCTGGCTTCCCAGAGGATCCTAGGATAAATCCCATCCAGCCCAGGGGACCTATCTATCTTCACACTCTGTAGGATTTCTAATACCTCTTCCTTGTGAAACTCAATCCCACCTAGTCTAGCAGCCTGTATCTCTTTCTAGAGTGAATACTGTTGAAAAATATTCATTTAGTGCTTCCCCTATCTCCTCTGACTCCACACACAACTTCCCAATACTATTAGCGAGTTTTGAGAAGATTTGTAGCTCAGGTTGAGGTTCTGGATGTGAGTTTGCTTGCTGAGCTGGAAGGTTAGTTTTCAGATGTTTCGTCACCATTCCAGGTAACATCATCAGTGAGCCTCCGACAAAGCACTGGTGTTATGTCCCACTTTCTATTTATCTGTTTAGGTTTCCTTGGGTTGGTGATGTCATTTCCTGCATTGCTGATGTCATTTCCTGTTCTTTTTCTCAGAGGATGGTAGATTGGCTCCAAATCAATGTGTTTGTTGATGGAGTTCCGGTTGGAATGCCATGCTTCTAGGAATCCTTGTGCGTGTCTCTGTTTGACTTGTCCTAGGATTGATGTCTTGTTCCAATCAAAGTGGGGTCCTTCCTCATCTGCATGTAAGGATTCGAGTGACAGTGGGTCATGTTGTAGCTAGTTGATGTTCAATGAAAACTTCTGGTTTTCCTCCGCAGTGGAGTATGTATCGGGTCTAGCTCTATGTTTTTGTTAATGGCCTTCTTAGCAGAGAGTCAGGCTTCTAGGAATTCCCGTGCTTGTCTCTGCTTGGTCTGGCCCAGGGTCCTGGTGTTGTCCCAATTAAACTCATGGCTTTCCTTATCCACGTGGATGGTGATGAGTAAGCTTTGGTCTTTTCGTTGCTAGTTGATGTTCGTGTAGTCTTCTGGCTAATCTTCTCCCTGTCAGTCTAATTTAATGTCTGTTGCAGTCTTTGCAGGTTATCTTGTATGTTACATTGGTCTTGGCCATAGTGTGTAATGAGTCTTTGGTTCAGGTTAGCAGTTGGCATAGGTTTGATGTGAGTTTGTGTGCTACTCTGATGCCCAGTGGTCGTAGGAGTCTTGTGGTCAGTTCCAATGTGTTCTTGATGTGAGGTAGCGCGGTTAGAGTGCTGGCGCATGCAGTGTCTTCCTGGTATCGTTCATGTAATAGGCCTGTAATCAGTTTCCCTCTGGACCTGGGCTTTTGACCTGAAAACAAACCCAGTGCCCTCCTTCAGTGGCAAAAATAGAGACATTCTTTTTCAACTCAGGAAGAAAGGCTCAAGATAGTCTAGCTGGTTTAATGGTTTTTGTTACACCCGTAGAAGATAACAAATGACTTAGTGTTTGGTCTTTGGGGGAGAAGTAAATTGCAATTACTGTATTAACCACCTTGTGTCTCCTTTTCTAGCTGCTATAGTTTGTTAAATTTGAAAGATATACATTGCTTTCTTCAAACACTCACGGCATGATAGAAGTAACAACTTCTGTAAGCTCCTTTAGTGGAAAATGGTTCGGAAAGCAAGAACCACAATAACGCTTAAACTAAAAGCATTTTAAGGTAAATCGCTTGTCATAATCGTTACATTTGAGTATGATGTGTTTTAAGATAATTTGCAGGAGCAGAAGTAAAATTGGAAATGGGTCTACTCAAAAGTAGTACGCTATATTGTAGTGAAGTGCAGCCCTAATAATTCTGAATGAAATTCCCAAATATACAGTATTGTTTTTGCTCTTCAATCTCAAACATTCTTAAACTGATTTTGAATCATCAGATCAATTGAAATGTTGGCTTTGAGCCCTGACTTCAAAGTGCTTTTGGGGGATTATTGATTTATACATTGCAAGAAATTTGTCTTATTACACTTCATGAACATTCGATTTAATTTAACCTCGCTGGATATAGAACATAATTATATCTCCTTGCTGATTTACTTTTATGATTTAAAAGGAAGCTTTGAAAATCAAGAGGTTATATGAACTGAACTATTAATAAGCATCTAAAAACAATATTGCAGATTTATAATCATTCTCTTTGTCTTTCCAATTTCCACAATTCATTCTAAAGGCCCTTTCTAGTAAAATTATTGAGCTCATCATAGCAAGTTATATGCATGTCAACATCTATTATTTGCCAATGCAAACAAACAGCTTATTTCTTTGTCAGATCTGTTTCTTTTTGACACCGAAATAAGTTATTCTTGACTCTTGTTGAAATTGTGATGAATAATATATTAATGCGTGCTCTGCAAAGGGATCAATACTCATCAGAAAGTAAGCCGGACCTGCGACACAGCTTGATAGTTTGGATAAATTCAGATTACTGATCTGAAATATACAAAGTTGTAATCAGTAGCTCTGTGTGTGCATCTGAGGCCAAAGTAAACCCTCCAGAGATGGAAGAGAACAATCAGGAGTGTTTTAAGATTCTGAGATCACAGAATTGTTACAATGCAGAAGGAGGCTATTCAGCCCATCGTGTCTGCACTGACTCTACCATAAGCATTATGACTGAGCTCCATTTGCCTGTCTTTTCCCCATGCATTGTTTCTATTCAAGTCATTACCAGTGCTATTTTAATACCACCCTCTTTCGGAAAGATGGTCACTTCCCCAATTTTCTTTGGGTAAGCCAAAGATTTGCAGAAGACAGAGTCTCCATTGAAGTGAAAATGGCAGGTGGTCTCCCAAATCTGGAGGGTGATACAGAGGCCTTGCTGCTGCAGGGGAGAAGCAGGCTGCAGTAGATGGTCAGAAAAGGTACAGGTGTTTCAATCTGGAATTGCCCTCTTCCAGATTTCTTTGAAAGTTATAAAACTGTATCCTGCACTCAGACTGCGGAACCTGCCTGTAAAGTCCCAGTTGACCTTCTGTAATTGGGATCTTGTGGTGCCTACTCCTGTGCCAAGAGGCCTAGGTTAAAGCCTCACCTGCAGCAAATTGTGGTAATAATATCTTTTGAGTGGGATGATTAGAAAACATGGCCAGCCAGGTGCAGAGGGTAGCTGCTGCTTACCTCCACTCTCTCCCCCTCCCCTTGACCTCTGTAAAACTAGTCCATGAACAGGATTGAACCAGAGAACAGGCATACCTGGTACCAAGATTGCATTAGCACCCACTCACTTCCGATTCTGGATGTAGTCAGGTTCAATTCCACCCTCGGGTGACTGTGTGAAGTTTGCACATTCTCCCCATGTCTGTTCCTCCAGATGCTCCAGTTTCCTCCCACAGTCCAAAAATGTACAAGTTAGGCTAAATTGCCCATAGTGTCCACGGATGTGCAGGCTGAGTATATTAGTCGTGGGAAATGCAAAATTGCAGGGATAGGGGAGTGGGGTGGGGCTGTGTGGGATGCTATTTGGAGGGTCTATATGGATTCAAATGGCCTGCTTCCACACTTAAGGATTCTATGAATCAGCCAATCTTTGCTAAGTTCATTCTGTTTCTAGCTCCTTAATATCACAATCTACGTTACATTACTAGAAATGCTTTGCTCCTTTAAACTGCATTTGGCTGTGTAATAACAGACCTACTGATTCCCAGCTTCCTGGCCAGTAAGTTTCCCAGAAGGAACATCTATAAACTGTCACTTCACTGTTTATTCACAGCAAACTCGACTAAGTGATTGGCACCAACCCTGTGTCAATTTCTGTCCAATGGATTTTCACTTGAATTGAAAAGTCGTGTGTTTAATGCATTTTTTCAGGGAGATCTGTTTTTGGCCCATATTGTGGTTCACAAAGATCAGGTTCACCATAATACAATTTTCGCTTCTATTAAGCACTTTTATACACTCAGGGATTTTGTTTTTGCTTTCAGTAATCCTGTAACTGCCTCCAGTCAAACATGGGTGGTTATCACAGTGAGCAAATCCTGTAACTACAGAGGTACCGAAATTACAAGAACACAAAATGATCTATAATTTAATATGAAAATAGCAATCATTATGGTATGTAAATTAAAAGCAGCAGAATTGCAGATTGGTAGCAGATCTTTGATGGGCACACTTTTATTTCTGTTGAGCAATATGTAATAAGATCATTTTTCTGCAAAAACAAGATAGTGCAGTGTTTTCACTTAGCTATTTTCACTAATTTTTTTCCTAAACTGAACTATCTAATTCCTGCTAGTTGTTTGGTTAAGCCCTGACCACGTTGTCTCAGTGAGTACACGGATTTGGGGAAGAATTATTCACATGGTTCTCCTCCAGTCCTCTGGTAAAAATTTCAGGAATTTCATGTGACACACAACTGCATCTGACTTGTTTAGCGAACTAAATTATATGGCAGAATAGCCAATCCTATGTATGAGGAAAAGCACAAGCTGTCTGATTTCACAACAGATAAACAACTTAATTAAATGTCTTCTTTTCTTACCCCCAACCCATCCCAGCCAAAAAAAAAGTGACCTTAAAAGTGTGGGACTCACACATATAAAAAATAAAGTTCTATTTATTTAAGTAGTCATAGTTAATAACTTGGTTGTTACAAGTATTTATTCCTTCAATCTTTCTTCTACAATTCAGAAAAATGTAATAGTATTTTTTCTCTCTACCAAAGGCAATGCCTTGAGGAGAATGGAAATGACAGGCTTTGTTTCACCCCACTGCAATGCTAGTACACTTGAAGGAATCTCGTGATTACACACTCAGAAAAGCCCCAAACCCCTTAATAGATGTTATAAAATTATCATAAAAATCATAAACTCCAACCCCTTGAAACAAACAAAGACAAATCACACTTCCAAATCTTAATAGCTTTTGTCTTATAGACTTGTGTGTTCTTGCATATTTTGTTTGGAACCCCTATAGTATCATAGAGTTGTATTAGCAGTTGCTGGACTTTTAATGAAGTGTGAGGTAATGTAGAGAATGCCTACAGTTGGTGATAACAGCCTCCGCAAACTAAGCTTCATTTGTCCATTATTCAAACACCTGTAAGCCTTCTTTTGACTTACATTATTTTCAATTCAAGATTTGAATTACAAGGTTTTCCAGGGTGTGTACATAAAATATTTACATCTAAATGTTTACTGTCCAATTAACTTAAACGATTTGGAATATTCATTTATATTTTCTTCAGTGAAATTCCTGTCGAATTTTGACCACCTTTACTGAAACAATATTAGCACATCATGCTGCATTCCAGGATGATTTACATTGTATTACTGCCTCCAAGTCAGAGGTGATGGCTTCAGCATCCAAGTCAGGCTTTGAGCACATGTATCTAAAGCTACCCTTTTCCCACAGTCATAAAAATTCCAGAGATATGAAAGCATGGCCTCTATTATTCCTTGCCAAAATTGACCTATTATGACTTTGAGTTAAGTTTACTTATATTTGGAAAAAAAACTCATCCTTGTAATCAAATCCCACCATTTCATCCCCTTACCATTTGCAATACTTGCCAGTCCCATCATTTTCCAAGCTATCTGCACTTCACTGCTGGTCTTGTGAACATTCCTGATATTAATTGTTCTACCATCGGAGGCTGTGTTCTCAGCTACCAACTGCCAAACTCTGAGTATCTTCCCTAAAGCCTTTCTGGCTTTCACCATTTCTTCAAAATACTACTTACAATCCAGCACAAACTTTTTTTCATCTGGATAAATATTTCCTCCTTTGCTTCAATGTGAAATTTTGTTTGATGCTCCTGTAAAATACCTTACAGTATTTTATTATGTTATAGATGCGACATAAATATGAGTTATTGAAATTGTTTGATAATTACGTACTGAAATGACAGAGTTGCTTGACAAAGTTTTGTGAATGTGCCACAACAAAATTACACCAGATTGATCAAGCCTTGATTCCCATACTATGCTTAGGGCTTGGATCGGTACCTGGAAGTATGATGTTATTGCTATTACTGAGACTTGGTTGAGGGAAGGGCATGATTGGCAACTAGTTATCCCAGGATATCGCTGCTTCAGGCAGGATAGAGAGGGAGGTAAAAGGGATGGAGGAGTTGCAGTAATGGTCAAAGACGATATCACAGCCGCACTGAAGGAGGGCCCCATGGAGGACTCAAGCTGTGAGGCAATACGGGTAGAACTCAGAAATAGGAAGGATGTACTACAGGCCTCCCAACAGCGAGCATGAGATAGAGGTACAAATATGTAAACAGATAATGGAAAGGTGTAGGAGAAACAGGCTGGTGGTGATGGGAGATTTTAATTTTCCCAACATTGACTGGGATTCACTCAGTGTTAGGGGTCAAGATGGAGCAGAATTTGTAAGGTGTGTCCAGGAGGGTTTTCTAGAGCAGTATGTATGTAGTCCAACTCAGGAAGGGGCCATACTGGACCTGGTGCTGGGGAATGAACCCGGCCAGGTGGTTGATACTACAGTGGGGGATTACTTTGGAAATAGCGACCACAATTCCATAAGCTTTACAATACTCATGGACAAGGATAGGAGTGGTCCTAAAGGAAGAGTACTAAACTGGGGGAAGGCCGACTATACCAAGATTCGGCAGGATCTGAGGAATGTAGATTGGGAGAAACTGTTTGAAGGTAAATCCACATTTGATATGTGGGTGGCTTTTAAGGACAGGTTGATTAGCATGCAGGAGAGACATGTTCCTGTGAAAATGAGGAATAGAAAAGGCAAGATTAGGGAGTCATGGATGACAGGTGAAAATGTGAGACTAGCCAAGAGAAAAAAGGAAGCATACATGAGATCTAAGCGACTGAAGACAGACAAAGCTTTGCAAGAATATCAGGAATGTAGAGCGAATCTGAAACGAGGGATTAAGAGGGCTAAGAGAGGACATGAGATATTGCTGGCAAACATGGTTAAGGAAAATCCCAAAGCCTTTTATTCATATATAAAGAGCAAGAGGGTAACTAGAGAAAGGATTGGCCCACTTAAGGACAAAGAAGGAAAGTTATGCGCTGATTCAGAGAAAATGGGTGACATTCTTAATGAGTACTTTGCATCGGTATTCACCAAGGAGAGGGACATGACAGATATTGAGGTTAGGGATAGATGTTTGCTTAGTCTAGGTCAAGTTGACATAAGGAAGGAGGAAGTGTTGGGTATCCTAAAAGACATTAAGGTGGACAAGTCCCCAGGTCCGGATGGAATCTATCCCAGGATACTGAGGGAAGCGAGAGAGAAACAGCGAGGGCCTTAACGGATATCTTTGCAGCATCCTTAGACACGGGTGAGGCCCCGGAGGACTGGAGACTTGCTAATGTTGTCCCCTTGTTTAAGAAGGGCAGCAAGGATAATCCAGGTAATTATCGACCGGTGAGCCTGACGTCAGTGGTAGGGAAGCTACTGGAGAAGATACTGAGGGATAGGATCTATTCCCATTTGGAAGAAAATGGGCTTATCAGTGGTAGGCAACATGGTTTTGTGCAGGGAAGGTCATGTCTTACCAACTTAGTAGAATTCTTTGAGGACATGACAAAGTTGATTGATGAGGGAAAGGCTTTTGATGTCATATACATGGACTTCAGTAAGGCATTTGATAAGGTTCCCCATGGCGGGCTGATGGAGAAAGTGAAGTCACATGGGGTCCAGGGTGTGCTAGCTAGATGGATAAAAAACTGGCTGGGCAACAGGAGACAGAGAGTACTAGTAGAAGGGAGTTTCTCAAATTGGACACCTGTGACCAGTGGTGTTCCACAGGGATCTGTGCTGGGACCACTGTTGTTTGTGATATATGTAAATGATTTTGAGGATGGTGTAGGTGGTCTGATCAGCAGGTTTGCAGATGACACTAAGATTGGTGGAGTAGCAGATAGTGAAGGGGACTGTCGGAGATTACAGCAGAATATAGATAGACTGGAGAGTTGGGCAGATAAATGGCAGATGGAGTTCAATCCGGGCAAATGCGAGGTGATGCATTTTGGAAGATCAAATTCAAGGGCGAGCTATACAGTAAATGGTAAAGTCCTAGGGAAAATTGATGAACAGAGAGATCTGGGTACTAGCGAGTTTTGAGAAGATTTGTAGCTCAGGTTGAGTTTCTGGATGTGAGTTTGCTTGCTGAGCTGGAAGGTTAGTTTTCAGACATTTCGTCACCATACTAGGTGACATCATCAGTGAGCCTCCGGTGAAGCACTGGTGTTATGTCCCGCTTTCTATTTACCTGCTTAGGTTTCCTTGGGTTGGTGATGTCATTTCCTGTGTTGGTGATGTCATTTCCTGTTCTTTTTCTCAGAGAATGGTAGATTGGCTCCAAATCAATGTGTTTGTTGATGGAGTTCCAGTTGGAATGCCATGCTTCTAGGAATTCTCATGCGTGTCTCTGTTTGGCTTGTCCTAGGATGGATGTGTTGTCCCAATCAAAGTGGTGCTCTTCCTCATCTGTATGCAAGGATACTAGTGATAGTGGGTCATGTGTTTTGTGGCTTGTTGATGTTCATGTATCCTGGTGGCTAGCTTTCTGCCAGTTTGTCCAATGTCGTGTTTGTCACAGTTCTTGCAAGGTATTTTGTAGATGACGTTCGTTTTATTTGTTGTCTGTAGATGCTTTGGAGAGTGTGCAGAGGAGGTTCACCAGGATGTTGCCTGTTTTGGAGGGTGCTACCTATGAAGAGAGGTTGAGTAGATTAGGATTATTTTCATTAGAAAGATGGAGATTGAGGGGGGACCTGATTGAGGTCTACAAAATCATGAGGGGTATAGACAGGGTGGATAACAAAAGCTTTTTCCCAGAGTAGGGTACTTAATTACTAGGAGTCATGAGTTCAAAGTGAGAGGAGGAAAGTTTAAGGGAGATGTGCGTGGAAAGTTCTTTACACAGAGGGTGGTGGGTGCCTGGAACGCGTTGTCAGTGGAGGTGGTAGATGCAGACACGTTAGCGTCTTTTAAGATATATTTGGACAGGTACATAGATGGGCAGGGAGCAAATGGACACAGACCGTTGGAAAATAGATGACAGGTTAGACAGAGGATCTTGATCGGCGCAGGCTTGGAGGGCCGAAGGGCCTGTTCCTGTGCTGTAATTTTCTTCGTTCTTTGTTCTTTGTATGCTGATTTTGCTGACCTCGGGAAGATCAAGTGGAGATGTACTGTACCTCTGTTTTGTTTAACTGGAAGGAGATAACATGAACCAAGCTTCCTGTGTCTTAATATCAACCCAGTTAGATGTCAGAATCTTCTCAGACACTAAATGACATGTAAATTGATGAGAAAGCTGGGAGAATCACACAATGTCAGGGGGTATCGGGTGGGGGCTTGGTATGGTGGTGTCCGCATTCCCCATGCTTTATTCCCCATGTCCCCACCCAGTGGATTAAAGTTAAACAGCAACAATTCCCAACATGTAAACCAAAGCAGTAATCTAACAACTCCGCGTTGCTGCTTGTTCTTTAGGCTCTCCATGCTAGACACCAGACACCAACATCTTAGGACATAGTCCATGTTTGGAGATTGTACCACGCACCCAACGCCTAATCTACTGGACATCCAGATCCTCCCTGCCCAATATGTCTGGGGAAATTAGCAGGAAATGTGCAGGACAGTTGTGGAATGGGTGTCTCTCTTGGACTGTAAAAATGGCTCTGGCAGTAGCTAGTCCATCTGCCTGTAGTGGCTGGGAGGATATATTGTGTGGGGTGCAGTAGGAGTGTAGAGCACAGGTAAGGCAGTAGGGTTTTAGAGCACAGAAAATGCAATAGTGCTTTGCGGGACTGGAAATGTGATAGGGCTTTGGAGGACAGATAATGGGATCGACCTGTGGAACATAGGGATTGCGATAGGGCTGTGGCGCACAAGTAATGCGATAGTGCTTTGGAGCACAAGAAATGCGATAGGGCTTTGGAGGACAGATAATGCGACAGAGCTGTGGTGCACAGGTAATGATGCAAGTTTGGGACAACAGTGTGAGAACACGCATTAGGGCTCACAGCAAGCAACCCTCCATGAAAATAACTAAAATTGACACTCAGCCAATTTCTCATAAAATTCGGAACAACTTATGTGTGAACATCAGTTTGATAGTTAGCAGCAGATCTGAACCTGTTATCACTGTATAGACTTATAAATTTTATTGGGTCTCGTGCCAAAGACCTGGCTGCAAATCGTATCTCAGTGGGAGAAGTACTTTCTAGACCGTTGGGAGGCAATCGACTTCAAAAATATCTTTGTTTAATTCATGAACATTTTTCTGAAAAGACATTAATCTCAGCTGATGTAAAATGCTAAGAGTAATCAAAGTCAACTCTCAGTCTTCTGTTTGGAAATCAGCCAAATGATCATTGACATCTCTGTAGCCTACAATATTGTTACACTCTGGCCAGCTGATAGAGACATTCTTTTGCTTTCGTTGCCTGGGCAACTCATCTTCAGTCAGCACTTCCAAATCAGCCAGCCATCATTCAGAAACTAGCTGAATTTTGGAACGACTATTACATATATCATTATGAGCTGAGATTTGAAGATGGGCCAGTCAGTATTTGGCTCACAAAACACTAATGCGCTATATTGCTTTTAATAGTATTGTATAACAAACAAAACTACCTGAAATGTAGCAGAGGCTTGGGGACCGCTTTGCAGAACACCTCCGCTTGGTTCGCAATAAACAACTGCACCTCCCAGTCGCAAACCATTTCCACTCCCCCTCCCATTCTTCAGATGACATGTCCATCATGGGCCTCCTGCAGTGCCACAATGATGCCACCCGAAGGTTGCAGGAACAGCAACTCATATTCCGCCTGGATTCATCTGCAGTTCCCATTATCTCTGACACAATCTGAGTTATGCAACTTCCCTTGTAAAAGTAGCTTTGCAATACCAAATCCCTGCTAAACGCATTAATGTACACAACATAAGGAAGCTGGGCCTCCAAATTTTTGTATTTTTTGCAGTGTGAATTTACACAATGTGTATAAAATAAATCTCTTATGCATGATTTACAGTGGAAGATTTTTCCTCGGAGCCTGATCAGTGAACATGAAACTTTTGCCCAAATTAAGTGCTCGTTCAACATTTTTATTCAACGTACAGAACCGAATTTTTACTCTTTTCTCAGATGATACATGTTCAAAAAAAATACACTGCATGATTACGCATGATTCCAGCCAACCAAAATAATATGAAGAGGATTTAAATTGATTGGAAATAATAAAATATTCTAGATAGAAAATGTGCAATCAGCTGATCCTAACCTCTCAACCAAACACAACCCGTAGGTTGCAGGAACAGCAACTCATATTCCACCTGGGAACCCTGCAGCCTAATGGTATCAATGTGGACTTCACCAGTTTCAAAATCTCCCCTTCCCCAACTGCATCCCTAAACCAGCCCAGTTTGTCCCCTCCCCCCACTGCACCACACAACCAGCCCAGCTCTTCCCCTGCACCCACTGCATCCCAAAACCAGCCCAACCTGTCTCTGCCTCCCTAACCTGTTCTTCCTCTCACCCATCCCTTCCTCCCACCTCAAGCCACACCTCCATTTCCTATCTACCACCTCATCCCACCTCCTTGACCTGTCCGTCTTCCCTGGACTGACCTATCCCCTCTCTACCTCCTCACCTATACTCTCCTCTCTACCTATCTTTTTTTCTCTCCATCTTCGGTCCGCCTCCCCCTCTCTCCCTATTTAATCCAGTTCCCTCTCCCCATCCCCGTCTCTGAAGGAGGGTCTAGGCCCGAAACGTCAACTTTTGTGCTCCTGAGATGCTGCTTGGCCTGCTGTGTTCATCCAGCTCCACACTTTGTTATCTTGGATTCTCCAACATCTGCAGTCCCCATTATCATAGGTACTACAGCGACATCGCCTTTCTCAGTACCTGCCTATGGAAGCAGATCATCCCCAATGGACTGCAATCTACATTCAGACCATTCCCAATTTGGCCCTGACCGTGACAACCTCTAAATACACAACATCCAGATTCTCCAAAAATGGTTTTCTCTTCAAGCACACGCTCTCAGAAATGTGCCAGCATCTTCTGGCACCACAAGCAAACCTACCCCGCTTCGACCCTCCCCCTCCCAGACCTGCAAAGGGCCACTTCTGTTTTTCTTTCATCAGCCCATTTCTGAAGAAGGGTCCCAAACCGAAACGTCAGCTTTCCTGCTCCTCTGATGCTGCCTAGCCTGCTATGTTCCTCCAGCTCCATGCTGTGTTATCTCTGACTCCGGCATCGGTAGTGCTTGTTCTGTCTCAGTTGCTGTAGACATTGTTTTCTTTGCCATCATTCCAGATAGTGATAAAATATGGATAGCAATTTTTGAGTTCCACCCTCTGATTTAATACCTGGGATTTCAATGGACTAAAATGAAAGAAACTGGTTTTAAAAAATGGTCTCAGGATCTGCTAAACACAGACGGGGCCAAACTCCATTAAACAAATGTGGAATAGAACAGAATTGTCTGAATTGAAATGCACTCTTCTATCAAATGAGACTGATGTGAAGAAATATGCATCTCCAATTTATAAGCTTCATCTGTATGAGAAGTTTCACATATTGGGAGCAAATAACTCACCTGTAATTAACTAACTTGAATAGAATGACTCTAAATATGGGAATGGATAAAGACTTGTATTTTGCACCAACCGCTTTGGGGCATTAGAAATGGAGTTGTAATGTTAGAACTGGAAGAAACTGTCTCTGTCTGCTCACACATTGAAATTATACAACTAGGATGAGACTCATTGAGAACCAAAAATGTCTGCAACATTTGTAGCCATTGCTGATCCTGAATATCACCAACCAGGTTAAATCTAACACCTCAAAGGCATCTAGAATCAAAACTTTTGCTTGCTTGCTCTCCATGGACGCTGCCTGACCTGCTGTGAACTCCAGCACTTGTTGTTTTCACCTCAAGGATGCCAAAAGAACTTTCATCTGCATTTTGTTTTGTTTAACTTTTTGTACTGAACACTATATCACCTTTTTAAAATTTGTTTTTGTGTTCATCTTTGATGACATATGTTTATTATTTTTCTCAAGTTTAGCAAGTAATAAGATTGCTCTTCCATTCATTCAGGAGAGGGTTGTAATTGGCTCCATATTTTGTTTCTGGTGAAGCGGTGAACTGCATTTAATTGGACCAAGGTAGGCAGCAAGCTAGAAAAGAATGTTATATCTTTGTCAAAGACAAATGAGGAGGTTGAAAACAGAATGTATGATTCATCCCTTCTCACATAGTTGTAATGCATAAAAATTGATTCTTTCAGTGACTCTGCTGCCATTATTCAGAAATCTCTTGTGAATCTATTTTAAAAATATAGCTTTTTTAGCCAAACCTTCCATACCGCCCTTTAATTGATGCTATTCCCTGCTTCATATTACCTCTGTGAGGCGAAGGTCTGTTGCATTGATACAAATTGTTATTGCTTTCACCACTCTTCTGTTGCCCCAAGCTCAACATTGATTTCAATACAAATTTCCACACTGTTGATTAACAGTGATTGCTGACCACATATTTTGAGAGAGGAGAAAAAAATTTTGCTGTGTATGTTTTGTTCTCGGTAGTTATGCTCTTTTTCTGTGTTGTTTGTCACAGATTTTACCCATCTCTATAACACCGTATGCCCTCCCAGACATAGAAATTTGATAAATAATACCAGTCCATGTTAGATTGAGCAAGTTCTCAGTGTGTTACAAGACAATCTGGCTGTCAAGATTCATATGAAAATGTATTTTACACACATCTGTAAGTACTGGATAGTGACTTTAATAAAAGGACTGTTAAACACAGCTGTGAATCAGAAGTTGGAATTTTTGAAGGAGTTTTGCATTAGATTGGACCAAACTGTCACGCAGACTACCATCAAATGGTTCAGATGATTGGTGGATGGCAATTGCAAATTGTAATCATCTGGATGTATCTAAACCGACATTGAAAAATTCACAGTTTCAGGTCGTGACACCTAATTAAGAGCAATGAAGAGAGTGGATGGGTTTAGCTGCCTACAGCAGTGAGGCTCATATACTATTGTCATCTAAAGACTCGTGGTTTGTATGTACGATAAGAATAAGAATAATGGATTCACATCAAATGTGCTGAACTAAAAATCAAAGAATGTGCACAGAATACAACAAAGAGCTGAACCTCACTGAGTAATGGACGTGTTGCCTTTCACAGAATAAACTGTGATCTGACTGAGTCTGCAGCAGTCATAGCAAATTGAGTGGTCAGACATGAGGAGACATGAGAAGCACAGTGGTGGCAATATTGTTTTTAATTAGTAGTGCTACTTATTTTGTTCGATGTAAATTGTAACGGTTTAGTTGGGATAGAAAAGATATTCCCTTTTTCCCACTCCTTGTTTGATGGCAAAATGTTTTATTTTCCTTTTTTTTAAAAAAGGTTATACTTGCCAATTCAGTGTTTGACTGTTTACGTGCTATGACTGTAAAAGATGCAAACACACAGGTTTCCTTGAGTTTTTAAAAGGTAAGAAAATAGTTTTTGTTATACTTAACCTAGTGCAAGAAAATAATAAAAAACACTCCAGCTTTCACTTGGACAAATACTTGAGGTTCACACACGTACAAATAAATAAGACTGAGAGAATAGATAAAGCAAGAATGGACCCATAAACTAATATGTTGTATGGACCTTGAATGTTACTTCAGAAGCCCATAAAATACAGGAGCAGAATTAGGTCATCCGGCCCATTAGATCTGTTCTGCCATTCGATGATGGCTGATATGTTTCTGAGCTCCATTCTCCTGCTTTCTCTAACCATGGATCATCAAGGAGCTATCGATCTCTGTCTTCAATACACTCAATGACTTGGCCTCCACCCCTCTGCAGTAATGAGTTCATAGGTTAACCACCCTATGGATGAAGAAATTCCACCTAGTCTCAGTTCTAAATGGATACCCTTCATTCTGAAGCTGTGTACTTGGGTTGTGGCCTCTCCTGCTGGTGGAAACACTTCTCCACATCCAATCTATCCAAGCCTCTGAGTATTCTGTAAGTTTTAATCATATCCCTAATCATCCTTCTGGGTGTGTACTAAGTACACAATTCTCTTAACGTTAACCTGCAAGTTCAGTTGGCAGTTAGGACAGCTCATGCAATGTTAGCATTCGTTTCCAGTGGGCAAGAATGCAAGTGCAGAGATATACTGCTGAGGCTGTGTAAGACTCTGGTCTAGAAAGGGTCCAGCCAACATTCACACAAATAATCCCAGGGATGTAGTACTTATCATATGAGGAGTGTTTGAGGACTCTGGGTGTGTACTTAGTTGCCTGAACCCTTTCCAAGATCAGCATATCCATTCTTAGATACAAAATCCAAAACTGCTCACAATTTTCAAATATGGTCTGACCAGAGTCTTACACAGCCTGAGCAGTACATCGCTGCACTTGCATTCTAGCACACTGGAAATGAATGCTAACATTGCATTTGCTTTCTTAACTGCCAACTGAACCTGCAGGTTAGCCTTAAGAGAATTATGAACTAGGACTCCCAAGTCCCTTTGTACTTCACAATTCTGAAGCCTTGCCTTGTCTAGAAAATAGTCTATGCTTTATTCTTCCTACAAAGGACAACCTCATACTTTCCCATGTCGTATTCCATCTGCCAGTACTTTGCCCACTCTCCCAGCCTGTCCAAGTCTTTCTGCATTCCTCCCACTTCCTCAACACTACTTGTCCTTCCACCTATCTTTCTATTATCTGCAAACTTAGCAACAACACCCTGAGTTGCTTCATCCAGATAATTTAATGTATAACTTAAATAGTTGTGGTACTAATACTGACTGGTGCAGAAATTTATTAGTCACTGGTTACCATTCCTGAAAAAGATCCTTTTATCCCTACTCTCTGCATTCTGCCAATCAGCCAATCCTCTATCCAAGCCAATAGCTTGACTGTAATAAAATGCGGTCTTATCTTATTTAGCAATCTTCTGTGCTGCACCTCGCAAAGACCTTTGGAAATCCAAATAGATGATGTCCACTGGCTCTCCTTTGTCTAACTTGCTCATTAGCTCCTTAAAGAACTCTAAAAGATTTGCCAGGCATGACCTCCCCTTGATAAAGCCATACCCTATCAGCCCTGTTTTACTATGCACTTCCAAATCCTCTGTGACTTCATCCTTAATACTGGATTGAGGTCGGGCTAACTAGCTCACAATTTCCTATCCCCTGTCTCCCTCACTTCATGAACACAGGGGTTACATTAGCTATTTTCCATTCCTCTGGGACCCTCCCTGACTCCAGTGATCCCTGAAAGATCACCACCAATGCCTCCACAATTTCCTCAGCCAAATCCTTCACAAATCAGTGTTGAAATTCATCTGCTCAGGGTGATTTATCTGCCTTTAGATTTTACAGCTTCCTACTTACTTCTCCTTACCGATGGCCACTATGCTTACCCCTGACTGTCAGCAAGTTCTGGTGCACTTCATGTAGTCATCCAAATGTGAAAACTGATGTGAAGTACTCATTCAGTTCCTCTGCTATTTCTTTGTTTCCCCCATTACAACTTCTCTAGCCTCAATTTCCAGTAGTCCAAGTCCTGTCTTGCCTCTCTCTTACCTTTCATTTATCTAAAAAATACTCTTGCAATCCTCTTTTATTACTAGCTAGCTTACTCTTATCTTTCATTTTCTTTTCCCTTTTTTCAGTTAACGGTTTTAAAAAGCTTCCCAAAATTTTTACCACGTTGTATGCATTTTCTTTTGCGTCTATGCTGTCCCCGAGTTCCCTCGTCATCCATGGTTGCAATATCCTCCCCTGAGCATGATTCTTTTCTCTTGGCATGAATTTCTGCTGCATTTCTTGAATTAGCGTCCAAAGCTCCTGCCATTGCTACTCCACCATCTTCACTGCTAGGATCCCCATCCAAACAACTCTGGCCAGCTACTTCCTTATGCCTTTATAGTTACCTTTACTAAACTGTAATACCATTACATCTGATTCCAGCTTCTGCCTCTCAAACTGCAGGGCAAATTCTGTTATATTATGGTCACTGTCCCATGGGCATTCCTTCACCTCAAACTCCTTAATCAAGTCTGCCTCATATCCCATCACCAAATCTAGAACTACCTGTTCCCTAGTGGGCTATACCACAAGCTGCTCCAAAAATAGCATCTCATAGACACTTCTGTTCTGAGGAAGGGTCACCCAGACCGGAAATGTTAACTGTGATTTTTTTCTTCACAGATGCTGCCAGACCTACTGAGCTCTTCCAACAACTTCTATTTTTGGCCCTCAGAAATATGGCCCCTGCATGATACAGAACAACTCCCTATTACCTCAATGTTGGTGCCAATGCTCCATGAATCTGAACCCATTTCTCCCACTCCAAACTTTGAGCCATGTGTTTACCTCTTTCATCTTGTTGATCCTGTGCCAATTTATTCATGGCTCAGATATTAATCCATTAACTTTCTTTAATTTTGCCTTTGAATTTAGCCCTTAGCTGCTCATATTCCCTCGACAGAACCTATTTCCTGTTTCTACGTATCACATGGATACTTATGCGGACCTCGACAACTGAATATGTCCCCTTCTCCTCCCAAGTTTCTCTGCAGCCTAGATGAAATATTCTGAAGCAGGGTACCATTTGGACTCTTGATGCCATCTACGCAGAGAATAGTTTCTGTTCCCCTTAATGTACTATACCTGATTACAACTCCATTTCTGAAGAAGGGTCCCAACATGAAACGTCCACTTTCCTGGTCCTCTGATGCTGCCTGGCCAGCTGTGTTCCTCCACTCCACAATTTGTAATCTCTTACTCCACAATCAGCAGTTCTTGCTATCTCTATCTCTTTTCTCCCTGCTTTTGAATGCCTCCCTGTATCATGGTCCTATGGCAAGTTTACTCATTCTCCCTAAAGTCCCCTCTGTCATCCATACAAGAAACAAAAACTCGAACCTTATAGACAAATTCAAGGGCTGAAGGTCCTTCAGCACTACCTCCTGGATTCCCCTACCTTCCTTTATCATGGTTACCCCCTCCTTTCCCGGACTACTGACCAAATTTGAGGCATTGAATCTCACGGGTGTGACTGACCCCTGATACACAGTGTTCAAATAATTCTCCCCCTCCCTGATGTATCATACTGAAGTTGATGGCCCCCTGAGGCTTTTTAAAGGATGTAGACAGATAATTTATTGGGACTTTCAAAAATAACAGTTGCAAAGTTGAGCTCTGTCTGCAACTATTGGAGAGTCAAAAACAAAACAGTGGATATGGTTTGAAATTTGCAAGCTGTATAGAGAGAGAGAGAGAGAGGGGGAGAGGGAGAGGGAGGGATAGAAGTAAAAAATGACCAATCTTGAGATATTGCTTCTTCAGCAGAGGGAACAGGTTCTGGATGTGAGTTTGCTCGCTGAGCTGGAAGGTTAGTTTTCAGACGTTTCGTCACCATTTAGGTAACATCATCAGTGAGCCTCCGACGAAGCGCTGGTGTGAAGGGAACAGGTGTTTAAATGCACAAAAGATTAGCACAAGGTTTTATTAATTACTGTCTCTCCAACTACCCTGTCACATCAAATATGGTTGTGGTGTAGTGGATTCTGGGTGCATGGCTTAAATAATTTACTTTTATTCATTCACGGGATGAGGGCATCACTGGCGAGGCAGCATTTATTGCCCATCCCTAATTGCCCAGAGGGCAGTTAAGAGTAACCCACATTGCTATGGGTCTGGAATCACATGTAGGCCAGGCCAGGCCAGGCCAGGCCAGGTAAGGATGGCACTTTCCTTCCTTAAAAGACATGAGTGAACCAGATGGGTTTTTCCACCAATCGACAATGGATTCATGGTCATCATTAGATTCTCAATTCCAGATATTTATTGAATTCAAATTCCACCACCTGCTGTGGAGGGATTGGAACCCAGGTCCCCAGAACGTTATCTGTGTCTGTGGATTGACAGTCCAGCGATAAAACCATTAGGGCATCACTTCCACAATTTGATGATATCTGGACAAATTCATGTCATAACTAAAGTCACCTTATCCAAGTAATTTTGTCTAACCGTTTGTCTCCGAGTGGTGAGAGCTGAGATGATTGTCTGGATGCTTTGCACATGGGTTAAGAACTGATCCCCTTACCTAATCCTTTAATACACTTTCTTTTCTCCAGGAGAGGTTTTGGAAACAGGTTGCTTCCATTCCAATGCCTTTGGAATATCAAAGTGATGCAAATGTCTGGTAATTTTTGATAACAAAGGTCATCTCCAGCCAGTAAATTCATCATCACTTTTTAATAAAGCATGACTTAATAGCAAAATATCATAGGAACATAGCAGGAGCAGGCCATGTGGCCCTCCGAACCACCACCACCATTCAAGGTATGATCATGGTTGATCATCCAACTTAGGATCCTGGGCTATTTTTGCCCCAAGCACTATCTCTATCTCTTCCTTGAAAATATTTAATGCTTTGGTCTCAAACACTTTCTGTGGCGTATCAACCTGGTTTAAAAAAATCTGTAAATCTTGTAGATGTCTTCACACGCCTTTTTAAAATAAATACAATGTCATTGTAACATTTCATGCATATTAACTAAATTAATATGATTTATATATATATTATTTTATATATAATTTAAACTAAACCAGTAGACAATTTAATAACTTGTGTGATTTAGTGCAGTTGACTTAAGACTCCAGTGCTTGTAATTCACTCAGATACTTTTCCAAGAGCGTATTTATGGTATAGCACTACTGATGTATGTATAACATATGTTCATTCCTCAAAGGCATGCCCGATTTGACCTCAGTATGATCCAAGATAACACGGTATGAAGCTGGATGAACAGATTTCTGAAGAAGGGTCCCGACCCGAAACGTCAGGATCTCCTGCCCCTCTGATGCTGCTTGGCCTGCTGTGATCCTCCAGCTTCACACTGTGTTATCTCATATTGTCCAGCATCAGCATTTCCTGCTATCTCTGTATCAATATGATCCAGTTTATTTTGGTTATCTTAGCAAGTATTTAAACGTTTTAAGTCTGAAATACAGTACTACATTATCCATGTCATTAATAAGTGGCTTAAAGTAATGTTTGAAATTTGATTGCTCATACTAAGCCTAATTTGGATTTCTGGTACATTATGATATCATCCAAACCTATGGGTTGGGCCATTTGAACAGATTCATATAATCTATAGATTTTTTTGCTGACACTCATTCACTGCAGATTATTGCTGATTGTACAGTGTAGCCATGATTTATTACGATTCAAAATTGTGGTGTGGAGATGCTAGTGTTGCACTGGGGGAACAAAGTCAGAAATCACACAACACCAGGTTATAGTCCAACAGCTTTATTTGAAATCACAAGCTTTCATAAGATTTGTGTTCAAAAGCTTGTGATTTCAAATAAATATATTGGTCTATGACCTGTGTTGTGTGACTTCTGACTTTGATTCAAAGTTATTTCTACAAGGGCCAAGCATTAATTTGGATGTGAGTTCAAAATCCAGCCTGACAATTTAACGTATTCCTAAATGAGTGCTGCATTGCCAGAGATGTGGTCTTTTCAATGGAATGTTGGTTTACTAGGACTTAAAAGATTTCCAAGTGGTACAGCATTTGAAGAGAATTGAAGAATTTTCATAGTTTCCAATTAGGTGATCTTCCCCAATCAATATTAGAAAAGAAAACAATTCAACAAGCTAGTTGTTGATTTAATATTCATGGGACCTCTGTTACATGAAATTTGGCTGTATCATTTGCCAACATATTAAGTGACTGATCTTCCAAAGTAATTCATTAGTTGTAAAGCATGTTGCAATGTCTTGAGGGCATGAAAAGGTGCTATATAAATGCAAATTTCTTTTTTAATCATTCTGTACTCATGACGCAGGAATTAAAACTACTAATTGCCAAAGTTGAATATGTGTTTCATAAGAGTGAATCCAGATAATAAATTTAAGGGCAGACCTATCATCAGTACAGTTTTATATAAGCTGTGGCAGTGATGCAGAACGGTATGTAAATTCACTACACTTCTCAGAATATTAATAATGTTACAGCATGTCAGGAACTATCTATGTTGCGACTCATCAACTCACATTAAAGATCAGCTCTGTTACTCCCTTTTCCCCCTGGACTAACTTCATTGTGAAATGTAACGATGCTGATATTAATTGTAATTATTCTTTACACTCATTAACAGTATCTGGAACTGCGGTGGTACAGCATGAATTGGTGTTTTTAACAAGTGGGAATGTGATCAAATGCTGAATGAGGTTCACTGAACTCAACAATGGATGCCTTGTTTAATCTCATGATCTTTAACAGAATCAGGATAGATGTTCAGAGTGCATTTAATTATACTGGTAAATTAGCAACTGACAAAGTATTGCAATCCAGACGTCAAGGGCATTTTGAGTGTTGTTAACACCACTCCAGAAGTTTCAATACAGGTTTAATACACAAGTGCACGATTACAGCCAATGAACTAAAACACCAATTTCACCAATTATCGGAAATAGATTCAGTTAACTTGAAGGGCAAGTAAAGTGAAAAAACAATTTAATTCTTTATTCAAACATCTTTGCCAGCATAGTTTCACATGCTGCCTTTCACAATATATGGCTAGTGCTGAGTTCTTGCTATAATTCTGGCATCAGGCTGGTCAAAATCTCAGCGGTGAGGTCTAAAGGGGATGAATATAGCCATTCACACAATTAAAATGTTGATGAGTCCCCCATTAAAATTAAGAGAGGAAAATGGTGAGAACTGCATGGAATTTTGGGACTCAACTGTTTACTTACACAAAAACTGCTCTGATCAGATCTGCTCCTCATTGTTATACCATCCTGTGGTAGTGCGAATGTGAGTGAATGGTGGTGTTATTGAATAGACTCCATTAACTGCAGTAGCACTCTTATGTTTACCAGCCAAACTAGTACTTGAGCTCTTTCTGCTGATACACAAGAATAACAGTCTGCTCCATATCCAGCCTCTCTCTCTGAATATCATTCTTTTTGCTGATGCTGAAGTGCAGCTGTCCAGTAAGAAAATAACTCCGTCAACCCTTTAGTTAAAGTGATCAGCTTGAAAATAGCAAAGATAAATAATAAACAATAATAAATACATTGCTATTAAATTAAAGTAATTTAGAGTGTTTAATTGAAACGTTATTTCCTCCTTTTGTATCACTCATATGACTGATGACACAAATGATTTGCGGCTACTATACTGAAAACATACATTGTTAATTTAGCAAAATGTGACCAATGTACCAGATAGTTGATCAGAAATAGCAGCATAGCCTGCACAGCAGCATTCTACACCATTTATTTTCAGAGGCAATCTGTGTTGGAGAGTGTTTGTATATAGTGCCAGGTGAGCTGCGGCAGACTTGGACAGAGCAGACTTTCGTTCATGCATGAGAAGTTGGCAGCACTGGCAATATGAACATTTTTCTTGCCCATCCTGACTGCCCTTGGGAAGCTGAAGGTGTGCCAGTGTGATGTATTTCTGCTGTTTGTATGGGGGTAATATATCAAAATTGCTGATAGGGAGGGAATTCTATGATTTTCATTTTGAAACATTGAATGAGTAGTGATATATTTCCAAGTCAGGATGACATGTGACATGGAGAGGAGCTTGGCGTTGGGGTTCCAATGCGCCTGCTGCCCTTTGTCATTCTGTAGGTGGAGTTTGTGCGTTTGGAATATACTCTTGGAGGAGCCTTGGTAGTTGCTGCTGGGCATCTTGTTGATGGCTCATATTATCAATGTACATCATTAGTGAAGAAAGCAAATGCTTAATGTAGTAAATGGTGTGCCCATTGAGTGGACTACTTTATCTCAGATGGTGACAAACCTTTTAGTATTTTGTCGTTACAGTCACCCAGAGTGTATCTCCCATTCCTTAATTGCAGATGATAGACAGACTTTGGGGAGTCAGAGACAAGTTGCTAAGATGATTGTTAACAACAACCTCAACTATTGTCTGCTACAGCCTATGGAATGGCTTTCCTGATTCCCGTGGGCTTCAGTTTTATTAGGGAAATAGCATGCAAAAGACCATTCTGACCTATCGTAACTCTTTCATCTCTTTGCTAGACTAATGCTATTGTCAGCTTTTTTCATCATTATCTTTCGGTACTTCAAGTATTTATCTTATGTTCCCTGATAAGATATAATGACATCTGTTTTAAACTGCTCCCGTGGTAAAAGTAAAAAAAACACATCTCCAGAAAAACAAATGGCTCCTTATCATTTCCCTCAGCCATTCAGGAAACTGTACATGACACTTGTAACTCTAATACAGTACAATTTTATTGCATACCACAAAGAGACCTAGGAGTATTAGGGCTGGGTATGCCTGACAGCCTACTACTGAAGCAATTATTTAGAGATTATAACAGGAGAATCTCACAAGGATAATGGAAATGCTTAAAAGATAGCTTCAAAGGATCTCTGAAGAGGTCATGCATCTTTGCTGTCACATGGGAGTCCTTGGTTTGTGATTGATGAAAATGGAGAATGCTTATTCGAGAAGACAACAAATACATCAGAGTGTCTTCGCTGGAAGCATGGATAAGTTAGGCTTTGGTGATTGAAGCAGTGCACAAACCTCCCTGCTACTTGACACTTCACACAAACCTGCCCCGTAAGTGGAAAAGTCTTCAGATCATGCGTTGGACTTATCAATCATCTCAGAATCCATTGAACTGATGTGGAAGCAAATTATCCCCAATCATCCTGAGGGACTGCCAGAGAGAAGAGTATTTAAATGTTGCACACAACTCATAAATGTCACTATTAATACCACTAACACTCGAAGAAGCACAGCTAAGTACCATAATATATTCAATCAATGAACCACACTTCGTCTATTTCTGAATCTATTATGACACGGTGGTCAGAATATATGCTGTCAACAGATTAAAGAACTCTGGAAGAAAGTGTGCATACAGATAACATAGTGAAGTAAAGTATAAAGGTGTTTTATGGATTGTAGGATTAATAAATAGACAGTGGTAGCAATGATTAGGAAGCATTTTAATTTAGTGGCTGGTCCATTAACTTTGCTCATGGTGTAGGTGATTCCATAACTAGTTCCTCCTCAGTTTTTAAAAATTCCTGCTTGATCATTTTTACCCATCGGTTCTTCATACTCTGTGGTAAGTACTCTTTAATTCTCTATCTTGTACAAAGTAATTTGGTCTATGATCCATGCTGATGTTACCAATCTGAGAGTAGAAGATAGAACAGTTACAATTGACTGAAGTGTATCTGAAATAGGAAGGGGCAGAAAAACAGCCAGTGATCCTCTTTTGATTCTTCAAATGGCGAAAGTGCATGTTTGTTGATTTTTGGATTGAGACAATCGGTTAAGTTTGGAAATAAGATTTCTCATGAACTATCTTGCTTTCTAGCTTCACTTTTGAAAAATGTGAGTTGAATGTGGGATTGGAACTTCCTGGATCAACAAAACTGAGAGGGGAGAGTGGAACAGATTTTTGACCCATTGGCACTCGAAACATTATTGGCAGTGTCAATAATTTGAATTGGTACTACTTGGAAGCTGGCTGCTTCTTTTTAATGTTTTGAGAAAAATTCACAAGCAATGAATAATGCTGTATAGATTTACCTGTGTAATATAGCAATTGACCACTTCATCACTTTAAATCAATATATTTTCATTATTTTTTGGAAGAATCTGTATTTGATTAAACAAGATTATTTTAAATAAAAATGAAATTTGCAATATTTCATTGTTGAGTGAGCTGGAAGCACTTTGTTTACATTGCATAACTAAGATTGATGGTTTGCTAAAAATAGCTGTCTTGTTAGGGTTTAAGGTAATGCCTTCAGTGCTACATGACAGCAATGCAGCATCTGCCAGAGTTGAAGTATTGCCCACCTGCTGAATATCTGATGGCATCCACTGGCTCTGAAGTAATGTTCAGAGCTATTAATGTGACATGATCTAATAGTGTGGTTTTCTCACTATTAAGGATGTTCTCGGGATTAGTGGAAAGCAAATCAAAATATTTAAATTAAGTCAAGAACTGTGGGTGTTGGGAATGCTGGAGCAAAAAAGTTTTCTTTCCACAGATGATCTGCTGAATCTTTCCAGCAATTTCTGTTTTCAAATCAAAACATTTGTTTTCCTGTGCAGTGTTGTATATTTCCAGTAGACCACATTGTAAATTTGTTGAGGGCCAGTGGAAGGTGAGTACTTTATTTTAATCACTTCAGATGCTTGAACTAAATTCTGTTTTCCATTCTGCACAGTGTCATTTGTGTCAGCAAGTTTGTCACTCCACATATGCATTTATCCTGTCAACTTTCAAGGTGATATGTTAGCAGTGTTTTCAGAACTGAAAAGGTGGTGTTTTGCTCTTAAATGATCATTAAACGTCAGGTCATGAATTATTTTGACTGGTCAGCTTTGCATTTTGCAAAAATGAGGTTAGGCCCATTGTCACATCAAAGTAATTGCCTGCTGGTGAACTGGCTGTTTTTTTTTCATCTGATGAAACTCATTTCATGTAATATAATTAGCGATAGCCCTCTGACCAATATTCAAACAATGGATATCATAGAAATAAAACACAAAACATCACTAATGTGTTGTGAAGCACCCTTTGGATTAATTAGCATGTACTTTCCACGTTTGTATCAACTGCACAAAATAAGCATTGGGCACTAATTCAAGAAAATGAGATGGTTGTACGAAAAAGTAACTAAAACTGCATTCACTCTTTTTATTCATCACCACACAAGTGCCTCGATCAATATTGATCAAAACGCTTCACCTGGTCTTAGACCAATGACTGAAACATGTTAAAGCAGTAGAGTGCTTTGCATAAGAGAAGAAACATTGGCAGCACATTCTTTGAGGTAGCCGATAAATGGCATTTCTGGTGGCCAGAAACCTCACTGTTCCAGCACAGTCAAGAAAGAAAAAAGAGCAAAAAGCTAGAAATAAAGTGTACAGAAAATGGTGTATTTAAATGAACGTAGTATCAGAGATAATGGGAAATGCAGATGCTGGAGAATTCCAAGATAATAAAGTGTGGGACTGGATGAACACAGCAGGCCAAGCAGCATCTCAGGAGCACAAAAGCTGACGTTTCGGGCCTAGACCCTTCATCAGAGAGGGGGATGGGGAGAGGGAACTGGAATAAATAGGGAGAGAGGGGGAGGCGGACCGAAGATGGAGAGTAAAGAAGATAGGTAGAGAGAGTATAGGTGGGGAGGTAGGGAGGGGATAGGTCAGTCCAGGGAAGACGGACAGGTCAAGGAGGTGGGATGAGGTTAGTAGGTAGATGGGGGTGCGGCTTGGGGTGGGAGGAAGGGATGGGTGAGAGGAAGAACAGGTTAGGGAGGCAGAGACAGGTTGGACTGGTTTTAGGATGCAGTGGGTGGGGGGGAAGAGCTGGGCTGGTTGTGTGGTGCAGTGGGGGGAGGGGACGAACTGGGCTGGTTTAGGGATGCAGTAGGAGAAGGGGAGATTTTGAAACTGGTGAAGTCCACATTGATACCATTAGGCTGCAGTGTTCCCAGGCGGAATATATATATCCCCTCCCTACCTCCCCACCTATACTCTCTCCACCTATCTTCTTTACTCTCCATCTTCGGTCCGCCTCCCCCTCTCTCCCTATTTATTCCAGTTCCCTCTCCCCATCCCCCTCTCTGATGAAGGGACTAGGCCCGAAACGTCAGCTTTTGTGCTCCTGAGATGCTGCTTGGCCTGCTGTGTTCATCCAGCCTCACACTTTATTATTTAAATTAACATGTTGGTCCCAAAACTGAATTTAAAAATGCAGCAAATTTATAAGGAACGGTTTTTGTTTTTTGGCAAGAGCTATAAATTATTCTAGAGTCAATATTTGATAAGCTACTGCAAAATGACTGATGTTTACTTCATTGTTGTACCCAGGAAGGCATTCAGTGGGACTGACTACAAGTGGAAAAAGAAATTAATTCTTGCCAAATCCAAATCTCTAGAGGAGATTTTTGTTGCCATGGAAAGCTATTCTAATGAATAAAATGAAAAAAAATGGTAACAAGGAAAAAAGAATCTGCTAGCTTCACTTTTGCATGGCTTGTTCAACATTATGATTTCTTTATGTGAAGAGTTTCAGCACATTTACAATGTGCTTGAAATCTTGTTCAGCTCTTAAATCATGGATAAAGTATCCTTTTCCTGTTGCCAGATGATTGAAATGCCGAGTTTTTAAATGTGACATTTAACTGATAGATATAAATTACCACGGAGTCCTAATATTCCATAACCTGTCTTTACTTATTCCCTGTGGAAAGATAAGGGTTTATAGTTAAATTTACAGTGTATCCAGACATGTTAGATGCAAGTATTTTGTTTTCCTTTTGTGTGTATAATGGTTTTTAAAATATTTTCAAATTTGTTTACGACTTTGTTTTCAAGCTAAAGGACATGAAGAACTTTGCAATGTTTGTTTTATGAAAAAAGGCATAACATTAAGTTCTGGTCATTAAAATAATCAACAGATCTGAAGAATATAACTTTTATCTCATAATATAATTATGGGTTTCAGTTGGCTTTTTATAAAATACTTTCACTCAAAATGGTTAGTAGCATTACTTCAGCAGTCATAGTGAATACCTGTGGAATAGTTTGAAAAAAATTCATAATTTTTGATGTAATTGTTAATGTTTCTGCTTTTGGTGTTTTCTGTTTTGAAGATGTTCATTCAACTTGACTAGTAAACAAAACAATTAGTTATCAAGCACAGAAATACAAAACATTATCATATTCTGCAGGTTCACTAGACAAGCTACATACAGTGATCCAATCCTGAATGTGCTTTTATTCTCCTCTCAGTATTTTGTGTGCCATATTCATGATAATATTGAAAAGTATACATTAGACTGTTTTCCAGACAATTATTAGTTGTCTTTCAGATGGATCTGCATTTGAATCTAATCAAAACTACTGCATCAAAGTTGCTGTATGAAATTATTTGGAACATCTTTAATGCATTATCCAGGGGTCATACAGCCACCAAATAGTATTTGGTTGTCTTTTTCACCTCCCAACAAAATGTAGGTTAACAAAAAAGTCTGGATAAATGCGAGAGCTAAGTTTGAAATACATTGTTATGATAGACTTCATGATTTACCCTAGACCAAGCTCATATTGTACCCAACTCCAGAATCCTTTTACTTCACATTGTAAAGTCTTCTCTCTGCTAATACTGAGATTGTCACTTAAATTAGCACAAAACATGTCAGAAAAATCACATGTCAATTTGTAGGTTTTATGGAGATCGTGTTTAGGTTTAATAGATCTTTACGTAAAGGACATACCTATTTCACAGCTAGTTGTTTGGTAGTATAAATCTTGAGTACTGTGGGAAGAAAAAGATACATTTTCAAAGATTTTGATTTGTACTCATCAGAATAATGTCATGAGTGATGCAACAGCTAATGATGATTGACTGTTAACTGCCAGATTTTGTATAGATATCAAATTGGACAGGTTGACTCTGATTGATCAGCACACTGGCTGTTGTAGAAATTCCTCTACTTATCAGCGTCAATTTGTCAACCATTCACTAATCTCTCTTCACATCATATAAACCTTTGTTTCCACTTTCATTGGTGTTCTTGCTGAGGTCAAGGTGCAAAAGTTTGCCAAAATGTCTTTTTCAGCAAAAATGTTCTTTTAATTATTAATAGCTTAGCCCTTTATGGGCCCACTTAAGTGTCAACTTGATTTTGAAATTCTTATTCTAACTTTCAAGTATCCCCTTGGCCTTGTTCTTTCCTACTTCTGTAGCCTCCACCAGCTCTGCAATCCTCCAGCTGCATTTTTTTACACTGGCGTCTTACATTTCTCTTGTTTTGATTTCTGCAGCATCGGTGGCCGTGCCTACAGCTACAGTGGCCTTATGCCCCTCTCCCCATCTTTAAGATGCTTGTAAAGATATGTACCTTTAACCAATCTCTTGGTCAGGTGCTGTAATATCTCCTACTGTGATTCTGGACTCAAAACTTGTTTAACCACACTCCTAAGAAGCACTTTGGGATATACTCTACAGTAACTGTGCAATAAAATGTATATTCTTTGGTAAATGATACTGATGATTGCAGCTGTTTTTGCTGTCAAATCTGACCAAGACAAATTTCATCTCTCAATATGCAAGAAAAGGACATTCTTATTTTCCAGGGCTGTCATTCCATAGTGCGTAGCTGCCCAAATGTACAGTAGCACTAAAATAATTTAAATAATTAAAAAATATATTTGACATTGTTGTTAAGGAGGGTATGTGATCATTCCTTGATAAATTGCATATGTCACTCTGTTAACAAATTTAAACAATATTCTAAACTGTTCCAGTAGCTGCTGAATACTTCATTATATTTGTTTTTAAAAATATATATCCCTGAAGCCACCCCAATTTACATTTTTCCTTATTTAAAACTCAAGTACTGCCATTCAATGTTGTGGGCTTCCCTTTAACCAGGCTTTTAGGATGAACACACTACTGCGAAAGCCAGTCCCTGATCGACCCACAGATTATGTGTTTCTGTGCGGAGGGTCTGAAGCTGTCACTTTCCTTCACTCCCTATGATGAAGCTGTTTGAGCACTGTGCAGCACTTTATCTAATGGGCTCACTCAGAGTTAAGAAAACTCACTCAATGAAAATAACCTGAATATCTGGACCTGGGTTCAAACTCAGTGCTTTTTATTTACAAAGCTACAGTGACATTTGAATCTGTACTTTCTACATGGAGCCACCTACTTTTGCACTAAATGCTTTAATTTATTGACACTTTTAACTTAGACTTTGATGTTAGAAAATGCACTGAAATATTACAAGAGCAATTCAGTATCTTGGGTGATAGTATGATAAAATAATATGCATCATTCTGTTTACTTCTTCCAAATTTATTTAGCATCCTTTTTAAACTGCTCATCACGGAAGCTACTGTAACTCAAATCCTGACATTTAAACACTGATGGAATCTCTGGTGCTGTTTATTTAATGCACATAAATTACAGGTTTAAGTGATTTGCCTTGCAAACAGTGAAATCTGATAGGGTTTCAGCAATGTATTCAGATTGGATTAGTGGAATGATCAATCAATCATTGCACCTCTGCTGTTGACATTGTTGTCCTCTTTTGGTGCTTTTTAGTGCCTTGAAGTCATTCTGCCGAGTAGAGCTTTTGAATTATTTTGATAAGGTATCCCATCTTGAGTTTAATTTTTTTCCCAGCGGCTTGCTGATCTATAGTGCATCATTTGACTTTATCTTGCCTTCCTGAATTATATGGATTTTAACTGGCTGTGATTTAATATGGTTTCTGTTGTCCCCTTTGTCTAACAGAATTGTAATTGAGTTCACAAAGAAAGTGGGTGCAGTTTTGCTAAGTAAAATGAATAGGTGCATTCTTCACTCAGTCTTGTGACGAGATTTTTAGTAGTGTGTGTAAAAAATATTCTGCTCTGCTGTTCTAACTATAAAGAATCTACACCAGTACCACAATAGATTTAATAATTCTGAAGTTAGTTTGGAATTTGGACATAATGGGACATGAGAGCTCGCAAAGTCTTTGAAGAAGGTGGTGCATTAATAATGTTACTGGTCTAGTGCATCTAGGGATAATGGTTCAAATAATGCTGCATTATTATAGTTGTTGAATAAATGTGTAATTAAATGTTAGTATTGTCTGTTGTAAGAACTCATCTGGTCCACGAATGCACTTTAGGCCAGGGAATCTTGTCCTTGCCTTGTGCAGCTCACATGTTACTCCAGATTCTCTCATGCTGACTCTTACTTCACTCTGAAATGGCCTTTCAAATCACTGAGCGGCCAGCAATGGAAAAGTCAGAAAGGAATGAAATCAGGAAGATTATCTGGCATTGAGGTGGGCACCAAAAATGAGAGAGCACACTCAGTCAACTCCACAAATACCATCTTATTCAAATGTGAGCCTTGTAGCAAAATTGGGAGAGCTATTGATCAAGCAATGACCTGACCAAATCGTGCCTCACAGAGAGTGTTCCAGGCACCACCTTCCCCATCCCTGCGTATGGACAGTGCGATCATAAAGGAATTTCAATGGAAGACTGAGTTTTAATTTTGAGGTGCTGGACGATCAGGTACCAATGGAATTTAGCAATTGTATTGGTGGTAGGTGAGTGTTGGTTTAGAAACAGACAGTCGCCTTTGGAAAAGCCGAAGGATTGCAGGTTGTTTAGAACAATGGGAATATTTGAGCTTGGAGTTTCATTGAGGATTTTAGCTGTAGTTGGGCTGAAAGAGGAGAGAAGCAATCAATGTAGGTAATCTTTGTGCTGCAGTTACTACAGAATTCAACTAATCAGCTTGGGGTCAAGTAGACTGCCCAGACAACAAATAGGAATACAGTTCTAAATTGTCTTTAATTTATTTCTTCATTGAAATCCATCAACAGATTCATTATGAAAGCATGATCACAGCAACACATAACAGTGATAAAAATGTTAGCAGCAAAGCTGTGTTTTTAAATGAGGTAGTAGGAACTGCAGATGCTGGAGAATCTGAGATAACAAGGTGTAGAGCTGGAAGAACACAGCAGGCCAAGCAGTATCAGATGAGCAGGAAAGCCAACGCTTTCTGAAGAAGGGTCTAGGCCCGAGGCATTGGCTTTCCTGCTCGGCCTGCTGTGTTCATTCAGCTCTCCACCTTGGTATCTGTGTTTTTAAATGTTGGGTTTAAAACATCAACAACTGAAACATTTAAGTTGTTTCCATTTCACTTTGTTCTGTACTTGTAAAGTGTATTTTCTTAAATTTTGCAGTGATAATCTTTTTAAAACTATTGTGATCGTGCTAACTATGTAGTACCACGTGCTTTCTCTTATCTTGACATTATTGTTCCTCCTCTGACACCATTCTACATCTATGCCAAAATGCTTGTCAGCCAACAGGAAAAGGATTTTATTTTTTGAATTTTTGCTTTGAAATAAACAACAGTAACTCGCAACATAAAGGAGAAAATTATGTTCAGATCAGTGCTTAAGCAGTGATTCTATCTTGGATTTTTTTTTGCTGATGCCGTAAACCACTGTCCTCTTGGTTTATGATCACACGGAAAATTCTCATTTGAATTATTGCCATGTAATGCAGAGTAACTAACACTGTATATCTCTAACAAATAACAGATTACTTTCATTGTGATAATAAAATCTTAATGTTTAATAAAAGGAATCTGATTGCATTTAATTCCGTACATAATGAGTAATATAGTGGGTTTGGAATTGCAATTTGAAAGAATCCATATTGAAAACAGTCACATTCATTCTGTACATTAGTGAAGGATGTTGGTGGAACTTCACAACCCTGAGAATAACTTAAGTGGTTGGACGGACATGGATGTAGTTGTTGAGTCAGATTAAGTACTCAAATTGGTATGGTGATAACAGGCTGTTTTTCATTTCCTGACTCTTCATACAATATTCCATTAAAGAATAACGAAAGCAATACAAGAGAAGACAGTGGAGTGTAATTTCTGCAGTATTCTCAGCAGGGCCCTCTAGTGTTCAACTAGCAACATGCATGTGTGACAAATGTCCACAATAATGGCTCATTTCAGGAACTAAAGAACATTTCTTGTAAAACTGCATTTGTGACTCTTGCAAATGTGTTGTATTGACCTTGGTGAGAACTGACTCTGCTATAGGAAAATATACTTTCCTTTTTTAATGAGTCAACTTCAACATAAATCTCCAATTTAAGTTTAGTGTGCCTTTGGTGCAAATAGAGATCTTCCTGCAAAACTTAATTTATCTCCAGATGAATGTCCCAGTTACTTTAAATTGACAATATAGTCCATTGATGAGATGGCCTCAAAGAAGTAGGACTAATTAGTGTTGAATTATGGCTGGTGATGATATGTCAGAGCTATAAGAATTAACTTTATTTCCAATTCCTCAGCATCATTAGAGAAGGAACTGGGTTTCAATCAGTAAATCCACACTTTAATTGCTGTGTCAGTTGGAGATGACAGTCTGTTTGAAATGGTAGTATTAGAAACAGTATAGAAGGAAATAATTGCTGAATATGAGTCTTACTATGACCAGATGAATCAGTTCCTATCTTTTCAACCTCTTTGATTGGTCACAGCAATGATATGCTATTCTTTAACATGAGTTTACATCATCTGTAGTTACTAATGTCTACTGGAGTGGTAAGGGGCCAATTAAAAGATTTTGTTGAGAGAAGGAGAATTTTATTAAAGGTAACCTCAACTTCCCTCCCCCACCTCCCAAATAAAAAAACTATGTCAAACACACATTACAGGTATAGGGGCTATTGTGGGGGATGGGGTTGTGGCGGGGTGGGATGTTGGAGGTTGAGTGTTGACAGATTTCC
Organism: Stegostoma tigrinum; assembly: GCF_030684315.1. Classification (NCBI taxonomy): domain Eukaryota; kingdom Metazoa; phylum Chordata; class Chondrichthyes; order Orectolobiformes; family Stegostomatidae; genus Stegostoma; species Stegostoma tigrinum. The sequence continues at coordinate 47,394,630 of NC_081369.1, forward strand.
TTGCCTTTGAGTAAAATGTGAATGTTATTTTGGCTTTGTGCTGATTAATCTATGTTAAACTCGGCCATTAGTGGTTAGTTTATGTGGCCATTTTAAAATCCATATTTACGGTACTCTTTTTAAATCTATTTCAGTTTTAGATCTAGTTTAGATCTGAAAAGCTTTCAAAATCATGTGTGGGCTGCAAACAGTGGACAGAGAGAAAATATTTCTTTCCGTAAAAGGAATAAGATCAAGAGGGCATAATTTTAAAATCGTCAGCGAATGGAAAAAAAGGTGAAATGAGGTAAAACTTTTTCAATATGTGTTTTGTTAGGGTATGGAATGCCCTGCTGGGAGAAGTGGTGGGAGGCAGGTTCAGTTGAGACATTCAAGCAGGTATTGGATGAAACTGATGTGCAGTGGTATGGGGAAAAAGCAGGAGATTGACAGTGGGTAGTGATTTTCATTTAAAAAGCCAGTACAGGACAATGGGTTGAATGCTTTCCTTCTGTGCTACAACAGTTCTGCGATTCATTTCATGGAAGTTGCAGGAGGTGGATGAAGGTGGTTTCATTGATGCCATAGATGCATGCTTGCAAGCTCAATTGCATACCAAACCTAACACCAATGTTTTGCACAGTCTCATTCAATCTTAGACAGTTTCCAGCAATAAAGATAGAGTTAATAGCTAGGGAATGGAGGTTATGGTAGGGATTGAAGATAATGGACCAAATCAGCCAATTCACATGGAAGATAAAACATCTGTGGCTATGAGAACACATTGGAAACTGGGAATTCTGTGGGGAGTAACTCACCAACTATTCCTCAAATCATGTCCACCATCGAAAAGGCAACAGTCATGGGTGTGATGGAATACTCTCTGCTTATCTGGATGAATACATTTTCAGTAATACTCGAATCTTGAGACCATCCAGAATAAAGTACCCACTTGATTGATTGGCACCCGATCCACTACCTTCAACGCGCATATCTTTCAGCACTAATCAGCAGCAGCAGTATTGCACCATGTAGAAGATGCACTGCAACAGCTCACCAGAGATCCTTTGGCAGCTGCTTCCAAACCCCAGGATCTTTGCTACCTAAAAGGACAGGACCAACAGATACATGGGACCACCACCAGCTTCAAGTTGCTTCAACTGACTGGGAACTACATTACTGTTCCTTCACTGCTGGTGGGTCAAAATCTTCAAGCTCCCTCCCTAACAGCAGTGTGTAATTGCATATGTCACATGGATTGCAGTGGTTCTGGAAGGCAGCTCCAGGTCAGTTAGAATGGGTAATAAATTCTAGCCCAACCAGTAGTGCCCACATTCTTGAATGACAAAAAAAATGTTCAACAGCAACTTGAACAAATGATTGGCTTAAAAGACTCACCACTTTTAATGGCTCTGGTTCCCCAGAGCTGGTTAACGTCTCAATGTTTCAAAGTTTAGAGTTTTTATTCAATGTGCGCCCGAGTGAACGGGTGAATTATTGAGTGAATAACTAGTTAAGTGGGTAAGCTGTATGGGTAGGTAATGTGTCTTTTTATTTTCTTTCAAAATAAAACCCAAACATGTCCCCATACTTTTAATGTAAATCCACAATAGACATCAGTTCTGAAATTTATCATAATATTTCAATACAGATTTAGGGAAAGAAAAAGAAGGGCAAAGATTGACTAAGGAAGGATTTCATAGAATGTTTCCTGAGTAGTTTCTTAGAATAGCACATTGTCATTCAACAAAGAGTAGCCTGTACTAGACCTGATATTGTCACAATTGAGGTAGGTTCATTTAATGGTCTCAAAGTGAAAGCACCCTAGTCAGCAACAATCATGATATGACTAAATTTTACATTCTATCTGAGGAAGTGAAGAATGGGTCTGAGACTAACAGGTTAAGCTTGAATGAAAGCAATTATGAGGGCATGAAAGCAGAATTAGCGAGTGAGCTGGCAAAGTAGCTTAATGGTTAGGTCAATAAAGACGCAGAAGCAGACATTTAGAGGGATATTTTAGAACACACAGAATAGCTACATTCTAAAAAAGGAAGAACAATTCTAAGGGATGGCCGAACCATCAGTGGTTAACGAAACAATGTTGAAGGTCATATCAATCTTACAGAAAAAGATATATAACTAAGCAAAGATGGATAGCAAGTCAGAAAATTGGACAAAATGTTTTTAAAAAGCCATGAATAACTAATAAGGTAGGAAGCATTGAAGTATGAAAGAAATATACACAGAAATATAAAAGGAGATAGTTAGAATTTCTATAGATGTTTACAAAGGAAAAGAATCATCAGCTTAAGCATTGGTTCTACAGAGAGCGAGTTTAAGGAATTAATCATTGCCAATGAGAAGGTGTATTAAGCAAGTATTTGCATTAATCTTCACAGTAGAGAGGTTATTAGTAACATACCAGAAATAACAGTAAATCATGAAGTGGAAGAGAGGGAGGAACTCAAGAAAATTACAATAACTAAGGTAGTAGTCTGGAGCAAATTGACACTGTGGTGTTACAAGTCCCTAGATTTTGATGAACTTCGCTCTTGGATCTTGAAAGAAGTGGCTAATGAAATGGTTGATGTATTGATTTTAATTTATCAAAATTCCCTAGAATCGGGAAAATTTAGGGGAAATTTCCATTGGATTGGAAAGTAACCATAGCACTCCTTTATTTGAAAATGGGAGGACAAAGAGTAAGGAACTGCAGGTCATTTGACTTAAAGTTTGTCTTAAGGAAAATGTTAGAAACTGTTATAAAGCCATTATAGCAGGGAACTTAGAAAGGGTCAAGACATTCAGGAAGTGTTAACATGACTTTGTGAAAGGGAAAGCATGTTTAACCAATTTATTGTAGTTCCTTTAAATAGTAAATGCCATGGAAATAAAGGGAATCAGTGAATTTACAATACTCACATTTACAGAAGGTATTTCATTAGATGCTACGTTAACAGTAATTGTGGGAAATGGAAGCTTAAGGAGTAGAGTGTAACATCTTGGCAAGGGTGGTATGTTGGCTGATTAACAATAAATCGAGTATAGGTATAAATGGGCTTCTGCATTATTTTCAAAATGTAATGAGCATTATGTAGCTGTGATTAGTGCCTCAACTGTGAAGAATTTATACAGTCACATGGATGAACAGGTCAGAAGATGTTGTTATTGAATTTGCTTAAGACCGGAAAAAAGGTAGGAAAGTATGCTATTAAAGAAGACATAAAAAGATTAAGTAAATGAGCAAAGATCTGACAAATTGAGTATAATGTGGGAAAACGGGAAATTGTCCATCTTAACAGGAGTAACAAAATAAAAGCATATTATCTAAACGGTGAATGTTTTGAGGTGCAGACAGTTTTGGGTGACCTAGTGCATAAATCGCAGAAAGGTCAGTATGCAAGTAGTTAGATAAACTAACAGAATGTTATTATTTATTGAAGGGGGAATTTAGTCCAAAGTAGAGGGGTTAGGCTTCACTAATGAAGGACTTTATTGAGATCACATCTGGAGTACTGTGTACACTGTTGGCCACCTTTTTTAAGCATATCGTTCAAAGCAATTCAGAGAAACTTCAGTTGAGTAATACATAGAATGAATGAATGAGTTGTCTTTTGAGTTAAGTTTGAACAGTCTATCCCGGTATCCACTGGAATTTACAAGAATAAGAGATGACTTGATTGTAAAGTAAGATCCTGAGCAGTGGATTTGGAAAGAATGTTTGCTCTCAATGGTAATCCAAACTAGGGGTCACCAGTTAAAATAAGGGCAGCCCATTTAAGACAGAAATATATTTTTCCACTTGCTATAGAGTGAAAGGACAACCCCGACCACCCCCTAGAACTAACGCTGAAATACCCAAAGAGGAGCACCTCACCCTATAATCTATAAAAGGAGTGTAAAAAAGTGGTGTGAGCTGCTCTTCAGCAATTTCTAGTGGTTTAATAAAACAACTCCCTGACACAGACTTTATAATCAACAAATAACTATTTATTTGTCTAACTCCAACAGTGAACAAATTTAAATAAACTATTAACAAACTTAATAAACCCCTTCTAACTATTAAATGTCCCTGAGTAAAGCAGGATTCTAATGATGTATCAGTGATAATGGGAACTGCAGATGCTGGAGAATCCAAGATAACAAAGTGTGAACAAAGTGACCCTTCATCAAGGGTCTAGGCCTGAAACGTCAGGTTTTGTGCTCCTGAGATGCTGCTTGGCCTGCTGTGTTCATCCAGCTTCACACTTTGTTATCTAGGATTCTAATGATGCACTGTTCCAGTAAATACAAGTCCCATTTATATAATTTTTTTAAAAAAACTCTTTAAATTACAGCTAGGTTGTGTGTCGTCCAGACTGTTCTGTGCCTTCTCCATTGAATGTTCTATCAGGAATATTAACTAGCTATGCTATTGGCATCTTTGTTTTTAGATGGTGCTTTCTCAAATACTTAGAGAAGACTGTGAGAGCCAATGATTCTCTCTTGTGAGCTGTGGGCTGTTAACTCTGGCAGATGGCAGTTAATTAGCTCAGATGGCCGTTAGCTTGTCTGGTTACTCATTTCTTTTATACCCTTGATGATATATTAATTTCTTACAATAGGATTGGTCCAAAGTTGTCAAAATCATCAGATTTAAATGTAATTGGTTTTTGATTTCTAAGTGCTTGGTTCAAATTGATTAGCTAAGTTCAAAACCTTGTCTTGGTTATAAAATAAACCTGCTGCTTGGCCTACTAACTGCACGGCCTTTCAGTACAAATGATTCAATTCGGGTACTCTCTGTGTATTTGCAAACTTTCAACTGCTGCACACAGGCATCCATTTTATTATCTCCAAGCATAGAAAATGCATATCATCTTTTAAAGGGACGACACGATGTTTTCCCCCTTAACGTTTAACAAACACCAAATTCTAACTTTGTGCCTCCCAATCCACAAGCATTCTGCCTGACTTTGCAACATTCTCACAGATGATTGTGAATCTTTGGAATTCTCTTTATCAAATGGTGATGGAAGCCGGAACTTTGAATCATTTTGAGGTAATGGAAGATTGACTCTAGATAAACAGAGGTGAAACGGTATAAGAGGTGAACAGAAAAATGGAGCAATCAGATCAGTTGTCATCTTATTGAATGGCAGAGCAGGCTGAAGAAGCTGAGTGATTTACGTCTGCTCCTAATCCGCCTGATTGTGTGTTCATATCTAACAGCCCTACATATTTACAATATTATGTTGCAAGAATTTCTGTTCATCTGGCGCTGGATATCAAACACACAGCCTGACAATTAAGGCAAAATAGAGTATCTAGTGAGCTGGTGGAGGTCAGAAGAAATGGTCAAAGAGGGTGATACTGTGAAATTAGACAGTCGGTGCTGATTTGGGTAAAGCCTTTCTTCAATATATATAGAGCAATGTTGTGAACCTATTTATGATCTTCGTGTGGACTGTCTACAATGTCTGGAAGAGTGACAATGAGAAAGAAAGAATCAAGAAAATTGACCAGCGCCATTGAAGCAGAATGTAGAAGTTAAGCCTATAATTGCCTTTGTTGTAAAAGTACAGTTCAGCTACTGTATTGACACATGGCTTAATAAGTGGAAGTGAAGTTAAAACGTAGACATAATGTAATTGCTCACAATTTGAGAGCAAAAAAAGTCAGAAAATAAGTAATTGCTGGCCACTCTCATTTAGTTGCTGAATAAAATTGATGTGTGTAATTTGTCAACAAAACATCACTGGTACATGGAAAACACAAGTGCTACAACATCTTTGAGTGAGGGCAATTGTGAGGTGAAAAATCCAAAGTCATATAATGCTTTGCTATGAGCTTCACAAAAGCAGCACTGTTGGAGTCTGCCACAGTACCATGGCTTTGAATGTTGTGAAGTATTTGTATTGATATGGTAAGTGAAATCCTGAGAAAATTAATTGCCTATTCAATCTATTTACACTTTGAAAAGTGGATTAAGTGTTAATTTATGCCAAGCAATTTCTGTGGCACTGAAGATGAATTATTACAATTGTAGAGTCTCATTCCTTTAAGTATTAATTATTGTTGCAGGCTTTCAAAATGTGAAGTTATTTTCTTTTTACTTTAGTTTCCAGACTTTTTTTCCTTTCCTCTTGTGCCAGCCATTGTTTATCACTTTTTTTTTCTCTCTCACTGACTTGACATTCTAATTTTCAGATTCAGCCCTTGCAGAGGTTATATCACAATAGTCAGTCTGATTGGTTAAGTAGATATAGAGCTACTTGCCCTTTTTGGTCAGGGTCTGGTTGCCCTGTTTCAATCATTGTGATATTATCTTCTTGCACTTGCAACAGTCTGCCTTGCAAAGCAATGCATAACCTAAAAGAACAATGGCAAATCTATCTTTTAAAAAAAATTGATAGGTTCCTTCCTGCAACAAATTATACCCTGTGTAAGAAATAATAGGAACTAGGTGTGTAGCTGAATGAACACAGCAGGCCAAGCAGCATCTTAGGACAGGGTCTAGGCCTGAAACTTCAGCTTTTGTGCTCCTAAGATGCTACTTGGCCTGCTGTGTTCATCCAGCTCTACACCTTGTTATCTCTATCCCCTGTGTAATTTTGGTCTTGGTGTACTAAAAATAATACATTGCACCGGTTAAAGTTGAAAATAGTGCATTATGGTGTTGTAGCTTGTTAATAAGAACACACAAATAAACATTGGCCCATTAGCCTTTTCCACATTCATTGAGATCCTTTCCCCGTGGCCTTTTCATGTTAGTTTTAAAATTAAAAATTGATCTGCCATCAATTGCCCATTTGTGGAAAAGAGTTCCAAACTTCTACTGCCATCTACATGAAGTGTTTGCTTAATTCAGTACTGAAAATACTGTGATGTCTATTGTTTAGACATGCACCCTAGTCTTCAACTTCCTCAGCAACAGAACTTGTTTCTGACAATCAAATCTGCGTTTACGAAATTCTTGAAAGAATTGCTTAATTTATCCATTAACGGCCAAAGTTTCAGATTATCAAATCGTTGTTTTTGTAATTCTCTTCATTTTAATACCTTGGAGTTCAAGTCCATTCTGGTGATTCCAAGTTTGCTGTGTAGTTTTTGTATTACCTTTCCATTTTTTGCATGATTTACAAAGCCTGCAGCTGCTCCTTACAGTGTGGTACCCAGAAATATTCACAGTAACCAAGATAACAAGGTGTAGAGCTGAATGAACACAACAGGCCAAGCAGCATCATAGGTGTGATCTGACCAGAACATTGTGTGGTTTTGCATAACAGAATTGTCGTGCGCCCAGTCACCCAAATTCAGCAAAGGGACATCAATGGCTTATTTAAAACAATGAAGTCAATAGTTCATTAGTAGACAGTTGCAGGCGACAGAATCATTTGTTTTCTTTTGCATTAAAGTGCAATCTTATAGCTTTGATTAGCTAATTAAAATTTGCTCCAGTGGTCAGACTTACTATGTTCCTTGCTTAATTAAAAGTATTGATGAGTTACCATATTATTTCTTATTATTGCAAAGTGGTATCACTGCCCTTGTGGATACAGAGTTTTTCTTAGTGGAATAATGGCTCATGTGACAATGCAGTCATTCAAATTCCTATAAATAACTGAATGTAACACATACCAAATTGAGTAACGAGACATCAGTAATGTACAAGTCCCTGTCGGTTCATTTCAACAAGCTGATGACAGAGGAATGCCTGTATTTTGATAGCTCATAATGAACTACTAGGACTTTGATAATGGCATACGTTCTTAATTGACTCTAGTATGGCACTCCTGGGGCATAATTTGCTTGCAGTTTCTCGTTCCAAGCCGTTGACCAATGATAAACAGCTTCATGAAAAGATGGATGTTTCTTCTAAAGATGAATTAGCTTGAACATAGCTTGAAAACTATTAATTTAATCAATAAATAGCAATCAGGAATGTTGACGAAGGCCAGTACGCACATATTGGCAAGATTTACTTTATCCATTGGCCAAGATAAATGGACTCAAGTGTTATATTTAGGGATAGAATTTCTCTTGCATGTTCAGAAACTGATGTCTGAGTACGAGAATTGTGTGATTCAAATGTTCATAAAGTTGCAGCAGATGGATTACGTGTTTAGATAAAATAATGGGTGATAATTAAGAATTTGTTAGCACTTCAACTTTAAAATTACCTGAAGGAAGCCAAAAAAAAATTTATATTTTCTTTAAGAAGCCAACATTAAATCATTAGCTCTTCATTATAAGCATAAAGCATGTTATTCTCAGTGATGTACAGAGAAATAAAAGATAGCATTGCAGTTCAACCATGTGTAACAATATCACTTCAGATTCAAATTTAATGATACGGTAATACCTCAGTTCCAGTGATAATAATTAATTCTACAAGTCTGCCCTCCATTATTGTCTGTTGAATGAAACCACCATTGGCAAATTAATAGCAAACGCCTGGAAATAATGGAATAACTACACCCTGAGGAATTCCACCTGTGTATAGCAGATTGAATAGGATAGGCTGAGATTTGTTTCATGGATGAAGCACGTCTTTGAGTTGACATGATACTGATAGACTGCTTGCTCTTGATATTTGCAATCTACAGTCTGAAACATTTTATTGCATTGTAACGCACTGTACTGATGTGTTGTCTTATATTCAAATAGGTTTATTTCCTTTTTAATTTTTTGCAGAATAAATCCTCATACCAATAATGTGCATTAGATAGCTTCAGGGCATGTTTTACTCATGGCTTTGTTCTTCATTCATTTACAGCTTTGCAACAGACAGCCAAGCTCTCACTCCCTTTGACACACTTGCAAATAATAATTGAATACTTCTAAAAAACCTGATTCTTTTGACCTTGTGATAGTCTGCGACCGTTTTCAGTTAATGCAATGGGAAGTCTAAAAGCTGCCAATGCAGAGAAACTTCCAAAAGCATTAATATTTAACCGCATGACTTAATTAAATCACATCTCAGCACAGACCCTAAAGGGTCAGACCATGTTAGGAGCTCAATGATATCAGTCTTTCAGAGCTTAGATTGTGAACCAGTAACAGGAAGAAGCCAAAAACCTTAGGTAATTTGGTTAACTTAAATGTGATGATTCTAGCTAACTTGATGGTGAGGATTTCAGCAGCCTTCCTGGATGCTGCCAGAGAGAGGAGGCTGGTAAAATAGTGGTAGAATGTGTGAGGAGTTACGGTCAATGTTGTCCTACTGCTATGAGTGATTGCATCAGGTGAAATTACAGCAGCTTGCCTTAAGTCAAGCAGAAGTAGATGACCAATTAAGATCAATAAATTATTTACCATCGCACCAACAGTCTTTGGCCTCAGAACAGACACCAGTCATGTGGGGATTCTGCTAGGCACATTGAAGTGGTCAACCAGCAGCTTCCTGTTCGGGCCATCCCTTCCTACCTGTGGCTGAATGTCCTATACGGCATCCGGTGGCAGCAACAACCATATCCATGGTTCCAGTGCTGATGCTCAGGGCTCATCTCACCAGTCACAAGGACCTAGTTGTCCAGCATCGTTTTAAAGAAACAAGCACTCCCTGGCTGGTGAGGAGCACTTCCACACTGAGGCACCATCGTATCTTCCCTGCAGCCTAGATACCAGCCACATCTAATTGTCCTGCCTGAGCTGCCAGCCTTCTTTTTCGGATGATGGACCTGATGACAGCCTGTTAATTGACCACTGCCAGTAAAGTGCCCTCCATAAACCTGCTGTTCACCCATATGAGCTCAGGACCAACATTTAGTCCCAGCAGCAGGCCCTACAGTTTCACGGTAAAACTGTCCCACTGTGCCAGAAAATATACTTCACTGACTATAAAGTACTTTGGGACCAACAAAACTCATTAAAGGTGCAATATAAATGTAAGTCCTTTTTAATGTTAAATTGATTCGCTGAATCATAAAGATTTGAATGGTCCCAGATTTGTTTGTATAATTAATTGATAGCAACGGGACCTGAAATACCAATTATACATTGTTCTTGGTCATCATTCCTCTTTGTAATCATTACAGAATGGACCTTGCTGGAAATCAATTTGTTTGTCTTGTGGGCGAGAACAGGATTCGGTTCAGTTGCACTGCCATTTATAGATGAATGGTCTGTCAGGATTTACTATTGAAACTCTTTCAAGAAGAATGAGTATTTGGAGGAAGTTGTATACGGCTGCACTAATTGACAGTCATGAAACAGTTTCCCAATATGAGAGTTGAAGTTTTAGAAGAAGAAAATTGGAGACAAAAATTATGCACAATACACAACTGAATTAATTTGCCCCATGCTCAAATGTAGTGGTCTGTGAAATAAATGCGGTCTAAATGTACACAACTCATAACAGAAATTCCCACAACTTGCAAAGTATTTATGAATGAGGCTAGGTTCATGGATAGAAGAGTATCTACATAACATGAAACAAGAAGTAGGGATTAATATCTTTCAGGTTGGCAAGGTTTGCTGCTATAAAGTGTGCCACAAGGGTATTGTTGGAACCTTTAGTACTACAGTTTATATAATCAAGGGATAGAAGGTACGGCTATCAAATTTGTATTTGACTCAAAGAATAAAGGTAGATAAATTGTGAAGAGGCCATAAGGAAGCTACTGAAAGCTATTGATAGGTTGACTGAATAGGTGAAGATCGGAAAGATGTAGTATAATGTGGGGAAGATGAAATTATTAATTTTGACATCTTTAGGAAGGATATTATTAAATCGGAGCGGGTTCAGAAAAGATTTACCAGAATGTCGCCACAAATACAGGGTTGGAGTTATAAAATAAGGCTAGATAGCCTGGGACTTTTTTCATAGGAACATGACAGGTTGAGGGATGACCTTTATAGAGGTTTATAAAATCATGAGAGGGCATAGATAAGGTAAGTAACAAAGGTATTTTCCCTACAGTGAAGAGGTTCAAAAATGGAAGACATACTTTTAAGGTGAAAGGAGAAAGGACATGAAGGGCAACTGTTTTGCACAAAGTGTGGTTCGTCCGTGGAATGAATTACCAGAGGAAGTGATGGATGCAGATAGAGTTACAACATTTAAAAGACTTTTGGTTCAGTACATGAATAGGAAAGGTTTGCATGGATTTGAGCCAAACGTGCGAAGTGGTGCTAGTTTAATTTTGGAACATAGTCGGTGTGGATAAGTTGGGCAGGAGAGTCTGTTTCCGTGCTGTGTAGCTCTATGACTCAACCAATCATATTATCTAGATGGTGAGAGATTGCCAAGCTTTGAGGTACAGTAAAATTTGGATGTCATAGTATATTTGAGTAAAATATTTCTGGTGTATTCAAGTAAAGGAATTAATTATGAAAGCTAATACAATGCTGGCCTGAACACTATGGGCATTCATATGAATGATGGGAAAATCATGTGAGATCAGCAGTTTGGAACTTCTTGAAATCTAGAGCAAAATGTCCCATTTCCCAATCAAGTATTGAATGCTGCGATGAGATACTTGCTCTTGAGGGGAAGAAGCCTGTTTGCATGCATTGTAATACCTTAATATTTCATTTGCTAATATATAAAGAATTGTGCAAGGTGATGACTAGTGGCATTATTGCCTGACAATTAATTCAGAAACTGATGTAATTTTCTGGGGACCTGGGTTCAAAATTCACCCGTTTCAGATCATGGAATTTGAACTCAAAAAGATCTGGAATTAACGATCTAATAATGACCATGAAACTGTTGCCAATTGTCAGAAAATCCCAGCTGGTTCGGCAATGCCCTTTAGGGAAAGACACTGCTGTTTCTGGTCTGGTTTACATGTGTCTTCAAACCCAAAGGTTGAATTCAACTGCCTTCTGGGCAGTTAGGGAAGGAAAACAAAGCCTGCAACCCCCATGTCCGATGAATTAGTAATAAAAAAAATTGTCTCATTGATATGCAGTTTCTCATTCTCACATGCACTAGATAGTGACAATACGTGCCATGTAAGTCAGAACGATAATCCAGCTCACTGCTTGTTCCTCTGGCCCTCCATCGGTCACCAACATCTTAGGGCCTGCGCCCTGTGCAGCAACCACATATGTCACACCACACACAACCTCCATGGCCCACAGTTTCCCAGCTCAGTGTTGGCAAAGTGCTGTTCCAATTTGCCTCTCTCTCACATATCTGGGGAATTTGACAAGGACTGCGCAGGGCATTTTAAGATTGCCAACACTTGATGGTGTGCACAGCTGGGTTTCACAAGTGGCAATAGTGCTGGTGCCAGGAATCCTGGGGGGTTCTGAGGATTAACATGATATAGTAGCAACCTCAGGCTAAAGTTTATAGAAGGTGGAAGTTGTAACTTATGTATACTCTCTGTTTTCTGACAGCCAGCCAATCTTCTGTTTGTGCTGATATGTAACACACCACACTATGTGCTTCTACTTTGCCAATAACCTTCTTTGTGACATCTTGTCAAATGTGTTTTAGAAGTTCAAGAATTGTAAATTGAAGAGCTCCCCTTTATTCACAGTGCATGGTATTCCTTCAAAGAAGCCCTATAAATTAGTTAAACATGATTTCCCTATCACAAAACCATGCTGATTCTTCTCAATTACTTTGAATTTTTCTAAGTGACAGCTATAAGATCCTTACTCATCAATTCTAACATGTTTGCCACAACTGACTTCAAGCTAACTGGCCTAGTTTCCTGTTTCTGCTTCCCTTTCTTCTTAAATGAAGGTTTGGATTTGCTACTTTTTGATCCAAAGAAGCCTTTCCTGAATCTGGGGGCTATTGGAAAATTCACTCCAGCACAACAACAACTTTCTTTTAACATTGAGAATGAAGTCCATCAGGACTCTGGAACTTGTCACCTCATAAATTCATCAGCTTGCTCAGTACCACACTCCTAGTGATTATATTATCAGCAAGTTGCTCTCTTCCTTCAACAACCTGATTTACAGCAACTACTGAGATGTATTTTTGTAGTGAAGACAGAAGTAAAATGTTTGTTCATTTCATCTGCCATTCTCATCCCTCTGAGGACAAGTAGTTACTCTTTTCCTTTTTCGATACCTGTAGAAACTCTTACAATTTTATACTTATATTTGGCTTCCTCTCTTCGTGGAATTACTTACTTCTGATTAATCTTCCAATTATTAAGTACTAGAACATAGAACATAGAACATAGAACATTACAGCATAGTACAGGCCCTGCGACCCTCGATGTTGTGCCGAACTGTCATACTGATCTCAAGCCCATCTAACCTACACTATTCCACATACGTCCATGTGCTTATCCAATGACGACTTAAATGTACCTAAAGTTGGTGAATCTACTACTGTTGCAGGCAAAGCGTTCCATTTCCTTACTACCCTCTGAGTAAGGAAACTACCTCTGACATCTGTCCTATATCTTTCACCCCTCAATTTAAAGCTATGCCCCCTCATGCTCGCCGTCACCATCTGAGGAAAAAGACTCTCCCTATCCACCCTATCTAGCCCTCTGATTATTTTATATGTTTCAAATAAGTCACCTCTCAACCTTCTTCTCTCTAATGAAAACCGCCTCAAGTCCTTCAGCCTTTCCTCGTAAGACCTTCCCTCCATACAAGGCAACATCCTAGTAAATCTCCTCTGCACCCTTTCCAAAGGTTCCACATCCTTCTTATAATGTGGTGACCAGAACTGTACACAATACTCCAAGTGCTGCCGCACCAGAGTTTTGTACAGCTTCACCATAACCTCTTGGTTCCGGAACTCGATCCCTCTATTAATAAAAGCTAAAACACTGTATGCCTTCTTAATAGCCCCGTCAACCTGGGTGGCAACTTTCAAGGATCTATGTACATGGACACCGAGATCTCTCTGCTCATCTACACTACTAAGAATCTTACCATTAGCCCAGTACTTTGCCTTCTGGTTACTCCTACCAAAGTGCATCACCTCACACTTGTCTGCATTAAACTCCATTTGCCACCTCTCAGCCCAGCTCTGCAGCTTATCTATGTCTCTCTGCAACCTACAGCATCCTTCGTCACTATCCATAACTCCACCGACCTTAGTGTCGTCTGCAAATTTACCAAGCCATTCTTCCACGCCCTCACCCAGGTCATTTATAAAAATGACAAACAGCAGTGGACCCAACACCGACCCTTGCGGTACACCACTAGTAACTGGTGTCCAGGATGAACATTTCCCATCAACTACCACCCTCTGTCTTCTTTCAGCAAGCCAATTTCCAATCCAAACTGCTATATCTCCCACCATCCCATTCCTCCGCATTTTGTACAATAGCATACTGTGGGGAACCTTATCGAACGCCTTGCTGAAATCCATATATACCACATCAACCGGTTTACTCTCATCTACCTGTTTGGTCACCTTCTCAAAGAACTCAATAAGGTTTGTGAGGCACGACCTTCCCTTCACAAAACCGTGCTGACTATCCCTAATCAATTTATTCTTTTCTAGATGGTTATAAATCCTATCCCTTATAACCTTTTCCAACACTTTACCAACAACTGAGGTAAGGCTCACTGGTCTATAATTACCAGGGTTGTCTCTACTCCCCTTCTTGAACAGAGGAACCACATTTGCTATCCTGCTCTTTAAATGTTGACCAATCATCTGATCTGCCATTCATCTTTGCTTTCTCCTTAACAAATTTATTTAGCCATAGATGGTGGTATATATAAGTATTCTGAAATATCCTGTTAATTGTCTGTCAGTGAATTTCTATTCATTTTTCTCTTGATGTGGTGGTACTGGTGTCGGATTGGGGTTGACAAAGTCAGAAATCACATGACACTTGGTTATAGCCCAACAAGTTTATTTGAAAACTCAAGCTTTTGGAGCATAACTCCTTCATCAGGTCAAATGAGAAAGAAGCACACGGAACTCAGAATTTGTAATTAAAAGATCAAAGGGTCACATAACCGATGATGATGTATTAAACATACTTAAGATGCTGTTAAATCTTTAATCAGTTAGAAAGTTTTAATGTTAATGTTAATCAACTAAACCCTTTTAACTGTTCAAAGATTTAACAGCATCTTAGGTTTGTTTAGTACATCCTCATCAGTTGTGTGATCCTTTGATCTTTTACTTATAATTTCTGTGTGCTTTTTTTCTCACTTCATCTGATGAATGGGCTACATTCTGAAAGCTTGTGTTTTCAAATAAACCAGTTGGACTATAATTTGGGGTGCCATGTGAGTTCTGATTTTTCTTCTAATCTAATATTCCAGTTCACTTCAGCTTCTCTTGGAACATTCTTATGAAGTAGGATTCTATATATATGACACTTGTCTAATGGGTACATTTTTAACTAGAGCACAGAGTTGACGCTGTAGAGCTTATGTACTTTAAAGTTTCAATTTCTAAAGATAACAGTTATGTTTTTCATTATTTCCTCCACATTTTGTTATAATGCATATTTTAAGGAAATTCTAGTTTCACTGTAAGCTGTTCCCTTTGGCAGTGTTAAAACTGATCCTACATCAAGGGAACGACATTGCAACATTGAAAACGATGGACGAATAAACAAATGATATGAAATTGTACTGTCTGTCCAGCTAGTTGTCACATTCTCCCCATTCAATTTAATGTTGATGAATATGTTGAAGAAGACGTTCAGACATTTCATCGTTCACACAGCAAATTAATTTTTTTCTTATCAACTTTCCATATCAAATGAGTTGTTTCTCACCTCTGAAATTAATTCCTGTTTCTTTTCATTTCTCTGACATGATGAAAAGGCATACAGGAAGAAGGATAAAATTATGTTGAAGAGTCGTTAAATGTACTGTAATGAAAAAAAAAGAGAAAATGGAAGCTTGTGGGCTGAAGACATGATAAATGATTGGGGAACGGCAGGGGGAAACCACTTCATTTCAGTGCAGATGAATAAGTAAGTCTAATGCACTGAGGCAAAGGCAGAAAAAAATCGAGTGCAGCGTCTCAAAAATAACGGGATGGAATGTGAAACTGTTTACGTGTGTGATTGCAACCTTGCATTAACCCCACACACTGTTGTGAATGGGTACAAAGGTCAATAATACTCATTATGTAAATGAGACAGAAGTTTCGTTTGAACATTTTGTGATTGGGGTGAAAGGTGTTCATCTCATTTTAGAATAGGAAATTGTCACCTTTTAATCTGATGTATACTACAAATACATGTCAGGTCCAATTCTGAGCTTGTTTAAGCTGTGCCAATATTTGGATATGCGAAAGATTCAAAATACTGCGACCCAGTCTGAATCTGTTGGCAATCTGAAAATATTATATGGAAGGGAGCCTTTGCTGGTTAATCCTTTCTGAAGCAAAGGAATATAGTATTTTGAAATTGAAGAAATTGTTTCCTGGTGGCAGCAAGGACAGATAGGTGTGACTCATCATGGACCATCCATGTCTCTTGAGAACTCAACACGGACGAGTTCATATTATAACAATATCCTTTCAAAAATATCAAGCCAAAAGCCAAAATAATAAAACAAACAAAGTGAAGGTGAACAATTCAAATAAAAAATCACATTTCATTTAGAGCCATAAAGCTGCACAGCCTGGAAATCGACCCTTCCGTCCAACTCGTCCATGCCAACCAGATATCCTAAATTGATCTGGTCCCATTTACTAGCCTTTGATCCATATCCCTTTAAACTCTTCCTATTCATATACCCATCCAGATGCCTTTTAAATATGCTTTTAACAGCCTCTACCACTTCATTTGGCAGCTCATTCCATGCATGCACCACTATCTTCTGCTAATAGAAATTTAGACATTACTCTTCGATCAGTCATTATTAAATAATGTGCTCCTGTTAAAGAAAATCAGTTATTTTGGACTGTTCATATTTATTGTTGATGTTATACCTCTGGCTTGAATGAATGCAGGATGTTCTGAACCTGCTGGAAAATCTCAGCAGGTCTGGCAGTATCTGTGGAGAAAAATGAGAGTTAACATTTCACGTTGGTTCCATGCTGTACAGCTGTAAGATTCTGAATGAAATGTGTTTTTTTTTAATTGTTCACCTTCATTTTGTTTGTTTTTATTGCTCTGGTTACTGGCTTGACACTTTTGAAAGGGTCACGTTATAATATGATCTAATCTATAATAAGTTCTCAAGATATGTGTATCATGAACCCTATTATAGCATGGTCTAAGATTAAAAACAGATCTGAGGAAGGGTCACTTGACCCAAAATGTTAACTCTGATTTCTCTCCACAGATGCTGACAACATGCTGAGCTTTTCCATCAGTTCCTGCTTTTGTTTCTGATTTACAATATCTGCAGCTCTTGCAGCTTTTATTTTGGATGTTCTGAAGTTGTCACTCTTAGAGCTGTTGATTTGTTTTATTGGTTTGCAATGAACCCATGTTCTAATGAGTGAGCGAATGTGGGTTCTGATGGCAGTAGCTTAATCTCTGCATCTCTCCAGTGCTGGTTGATAAATCCTGCAATCCTTCTTTTGTCAGTTCTAAACTCTATAGGAGCATTGACATTGCCATTTATTTGGTGCCCAAACATTATAGCCTGGGTGCTTGGGTAACAGGACCGGATAATTCAGACCTCAGCCGGGTGTCCCAAGTATCTACAAGCTAGACAGAGGGTATTGTCAGCCTTTGAGGCTTTCCCTCTTGCTTGGTTTCATTCATCTCTAGCAACACCCTTCTGAACTTTTCTTTTACTTTAAGCCATCCATGAATCATTGATTCAGTGATTCCTAGTATTTGTGTTGAATGCTGTTGGTATCTTCAGCAATGGTGTAAGACTTTTGTAATTCAGTGCACATGGTTTTGTATTAATCCCTGCATTATCAATGGCCAATATTTATACTGAGAACATTTGGAACTTAATTTGTCATGATGTTGCTATCTCTTTGGCTGGTTCTCAATCCATTTGTGTACAAATGTTCTGAAACACTTTCTGAAATGATAAATCTACATGAATTTTTTGGGTTCCATGCTGGATATGTTATGCCACATACAGTGCTAATGCAGGCTGTATTATTGAAGTAGTCAAGATTGGGGGTGATAGAGAGAGACTGAGAGATACGCACGTTCTTGATCTGATTTGTGTAATGTAAGCACAGCGAAGCGCTGCTTTTTCTGAGCACAAGTAACTGGTTCACTGCACCATTTCAGACGAGCACTAGGTGTCAACCACAATAGTGTGGATCTGGACTCACAAATTGTTATTCTTTACCACAGAGGGCTATCAAGGCTGAGTCATTGATTAATCTCAGCTTTGAATATACTTAATAAGGGAATTTAGAGTTATGGAGAAAGAGCAGAAAAGAGACATTGAATATTATCATATCAGTCATGATTTCACTGAATGGTGGTGCAGACTTAATGGTCAGAAAGGCCTGTTTCTACTCTTACTTCTTATGTCTCACTATCAGTGCACTCATAATATCAAAGCATCATAGCATGTAATCTCAGAATATATAAATCCTGTAGCCTCTTTAATTTAGATCACTGGAAACACGCCTCTTTGTGAATAATTGCTTAATAATTTGCCCCCCATATGCTTGTACGGCAACTGTTGTAACGGTAATAAATGTCTGTTGGTTTCTTCACTACCACAACATCCAGTTCCTTATATACAGGTGATAACCTAAGTGTTGCTAAATCAGGTAACATCTTGCTGTTGGAAGCAGACTCACTAAACCTCAAACCTCAATGGGTTTAATAATTAGCATTTGAGAAATAAAGTGGTTATGAGCAAGATCATTTGGTGCTTTTACTTAAGAGAATTTTTAAACTGGATGCTGAGATGACATGAAAGTCCCCAAAGCCTTGTCAATGCATTACATTTCAAGGATGTTGAATTCTGATATTATTGCATCAAGGAACAAGACCTTTCTGTTTTTGAACAGTGTGACTTGTATGAAGAACTGTAATAAATCTATCTGACCTACATCAGAACACTGGGTCAAAGTCAGAGCACACCTCGCAAATGTGACATTTATGGAAATATGAAGTTAATATTTCTTGTGAAACCTGATATGACCTTCTTTTTTGCATTTACAGATATACCCTTTCTGTGTAAGCATGTAGCAAAGAATAAATTGAACTTGAACTGTTTTTGTACCTATTTCCCTATTTATTCTTCTCATGGCGTTGCCTTAGGTTTCAGTTCAGTCTCATGGCCTTTTACAAATCAACCAAGTCAAATGGGCATCTTGTAAGCATGAGACAAGATAATGATAGAGGAGAAGCTGTTCAAATATAGGCATCACCTCTTAGGTCAACTCTACCATCAGCCAATGTGCACAAAATATACAACCCAACATTGGAGCTAACCTGACAATAGTCAAGAGAGGGGATTTTCTTGGAATATATCCATTGTTCCTTTTATGTTACAATGAAGATGTAGGAATATGTAGGACTGTAACGAGAATTATTTCCTGTTTGGCTAGATGTTGTTGTGCATCTGAGAACTGCGATTTTGTTTTGCTACAATGGAGCAGTAATCTTTATTCGAGGGTCCTCTGCCTGAGGGCAGGTCTGCCCGACAGTGTGATTATTTCCACAAGGGGTAGGACAAGGACACAGGTTCCAAATCTACCTCAGTCAGAATGGGGATTGAACCCTGTACTGTTGGCATGAATCTGATCCATCCGGCCAACTGAAAAGCCAACATTCACTCAACAATTATGTTTTTGATGTTTGCTGACTGATTGAAGCGTTGCTGAGTTATAATTCTGGTAGATGTTGGAGAATGAAGCAAAGGTTTGTGTTGACAAACCATCAGTGAACCAGTTAGTCCTCTGAGAGAGAATCTCTAAATGGCCATATGCCCTCACAAATAGATTACAAATATAAAACAATCCAAGGCATATGGACACTATTTTTCTAACAAGGCCATTTTTAAAAAGTCAAGAAAATCCGTTTGTTCCTATATCCAAACTCAGTATTTTTCAAACTTTGGAATAACTTTAATAGTAGTAATTTTGTAGGATTGATCATTTTCTGCAGCTGCCTTTCTCATTGCTGCCAGCATGTCGCTGAGATCGTTTTCTCTTGGCATCGATGTGGCTAACAATTCTCTCTTTGAATTGAAGTGCACAATTGTCATTAAAGAGCTTCAGCAATTCTTTATGTTATCAATGTTGCTTGTTGAATAGCAAACTCACCTGAAATTCAGTGACTGATGTTATCAAGGCCTCGTAGAGTCATACAGCATGAAAACAGAGCTTTTGGGAAAAGACCCTTGTCATTCATCTTATCTCTGCCCCCATGATTATTTATTTTTTTTTAGGGACTTGAGGTTTGAATGATTGTGGAAAAACAAATTTGTTCCAAGTTTTTTGGAGATATTTTCATTACAAAATAGTCAAATGAAAAGCCATATAGCAACATTGTTTTTAAAATGGTATTCATGGGAATCATAATTTCAGTTATTTTCTTAGCTTGACATTTTAAAAATTATCAGTTGGGGTTTCATGACTATCTTGTTCAAGCAGTGTTTTGCTTGACGATTGGTTTACAGAGAGTAAAACTGGTTGATGACAATTTCCAACATGAAAATTCAGTGCAATAACCCGACAGCTTGCCACTTGCTTTTTCTGGAACTCCATTGTGGAGCTCTATCATGAACATCACCCACATGTACTGTCATCACCAGGGCTTCCCTATCCCTGTTCCCAAGCAGGGTTTCAATTTCCCTCTGCCCATCCTGTGTGAGGCAATTTGACCAGAACTACACAGAGCAAGTCCAGACTGCCATGACTGCTTCCCTATCCCTGTGCCCTCAGCAGGGTTTCAATTTCCCTTTGCCCATCCTGTGCGAGGCAATTTGATCAGAACTGCACAGGTCAAGTCCAGACTGCCATCAAATTCACAGCTGGCCCACAAAAATGGCACCAGTGTCAGAAACCCTTGAGATTCTGGCAGTGCCATGTACCTCTACTTCCAGTGACGGGGCAATATTACAAGTGGGGGCAGCATTGTATCAGTAGTGAAGTGAATTTTGAAAGACTGTGTAAGAAACCTTGCTGGGACTGTGGAAAGAAACCATAAGACCTTAAAATATAGGGGCAGAATTAGGCCATTTGCCTTTCTATTCAATCATGGCTGATATATTTCTTAACAACCTTTCTCCTGCCTTCTGCTATCGCCTTTAATCCTCTTACTAATCAAGAGCCTACTACCTCTGTCTTAAATATACTCAATGACTTGGCCTCCAGAACTTTCTGCAGCAATGAGTTTCACAGAGTCACCAGTCTCTGGCTGAAGATATTCCTCTTCACCTCAATTCGACATGACACTTGCCAAAATTGGCACAATTTCTGGTAAAAATCAGGCCTGTAGTTTCAATATGTTTTTCACTACATAACAGACTTTTTTTCTAAGAAACAGTTTCACATGATGAACGTAAATGACTTGCAACGCTGAATATGAAGCATAGCCACAGAGCTCCCATATCAGGATCAACTACAAGAAGGGAGAAAGGTATAGGCCAAAAGTAATGATGCTGGCTGTTTTAGCGGTTTCCCAGTGCTGTTTCGGTGTGTGTCATTTTGATGGAGGCCAGCTGTAGAAAGCCTGGCTAACTCACCTCTTTCCCCCCCACCCCACAAGTCTTCCCACCCACATCCACCCTCCCCCACCCAAGTGCCAGGCAGCAATTTAGCTTTGAATTAGATTCAATTAATGGAGGTCAGTTAGAATTTTCAAGCTTTCCCCACTGTTATGAAGCTGCTTAGGAGCCTGAAAGTGAGCACTCCGTGTTGTATGAGGAGTTCAGAAGTCTCACAACACCAGCTTATAGTCCAACAGTTTATTTGAAATCACAAGCTTTCAGAGCAGGCGGAATGAAGATAAGCACCCAGGAACAGAATTTATAGGCACCCTTTCTCCATAATCCACCAAGCCTGCACATCCCTGGACACGACAGTAATTTTAGCATGGCCAAACAACCTAACCAGCACATCTTTGGGCTGTGGAAGGAAACTGGAGCAGCCAGAAGAAACCCACGCAGACATGGGGAGAAAGTGCAAAGTCCACACAGACAGTTGTCCAGGTCTGGAATCTAACCCAGAGGCCGAGGTGCTAACCATTGAGCCACTGTGCCGGGAAAATCCAGCCCCAGGCTTCTGACACACCAACCCATAAGGTGGATACCAATTGCCATTCTGCTTCTCAGTTGCGACACCAGAATTGAAAAACTCAAGAATCATGGGATGGGAGCAGCATGAAAAGAGATCATTTAGCCAGCAGTATCTGTTCTGGTCTCCAAAGCAACAATGGCATCTCATGTCCCCTTGCTCACCTTCTTCCTGTAACACTCCGATTCTTCCTTTGCACACAAGAATCAATTTCCTCTTAAATAGGCTGCTTCCACCATGCTCTCAATGAGTGTGTTTGAGTTCTCCATCACACGTTGCACTGAAAGGTTTTTCCCCTATGCCTTCAAATCTTCAAGCCTTCCTCCAGTCCAAAAATATATATCCAACACAGCTTTCTGTTTGCTATCGGACAGGTCTGTATCCATGTTGTCATTGCCTCTGTTTATTGCTGGAGCATTATAAATCTGTTGTCTGGAATTCCTTGCCATGTGGAAGTCCATGTACACTGCATCATCAACTTTCTCGATTCAGTCGTCAAAATTATCCAGCAATTTGGCTGAAGAGAATTGTGATTATTCCTTAAGTCACCAAACTTATGAAACTCAGAGGTTGTAGTTTAATGGTATACATTTTGATCGTTATGCAACACTTTAGTCAGTAGACCAATGCTAACTCCAACCTCACATAAAATATCTAAAGTATTTAAGCTACATATTAAATACAGTGTCTTGAAAAAGGATTCTTTACAATTACCAGGTGCATGTGGACTGCTAGTGACTCTAAAATCTAGTAACTATATGTAAATAATGAAATACTGTGATTGTGGCATATTATGATCATGCTGGCAACAATTTTTAACTGCACGTTTTTTAATGTTCTCAATTATTCTGATGTATCAATTGGAAAAAAAACTTGCAGATCCAAGAAAGATTGGAGAAAGTGAACTGCAGATCGCTTAGAAACAACAAAAATAGCATTTACTTAACACTTTGACACATCTGTTGGTTATGTAAAGTTAAAGTGCTTTACAGTCAAGGAAGTATTGATGTTTAGGAGCTGTTGCAATGTAAAAACCATGGCAAATAATTTATTGACCAGATCAGTGGAGATAATTCTCTGCGTTTTTTAAAGTAATGGCATTTTATATTTACTATCCGACCTGAGCAACAGAATTTAATTCAGGCTCTATCAAAGGATGGTATCCCACTCCAGTCACCACACAGTTTGATTCGTGATAGACAGCATGGATTTGTGAGGGGTAGATCATGCCTCACAAACCTTACTGAATTCTTTGAAGAGGTGACCAAACATGTGGATGAAGGTAGAGCAGGGGATGTGGTATCCATGGATTTAAGTAAGGCATTTGATAAGGTTCCCCATGGTAGGCTCATGCAGAAGGTAAGGATGCATGGGAAGGGGGGAAATGTGGCAGATTGGATTCAGAATTGGCTGACCCTTAGAAGACAAAGGGTGGTAGTTGACAGAAAACATTCAACATGGTGCTCAGTTATGAGTGATGTACCACAAGGATCTGTTCTGGGTCCTCTTCTGTTTGTGATTTTTATAAATGATTTGGATGAAGAAGTGGAGGGGCGAATTAGTAAGTTTACGGATGATACGAAGGTGGGTCGAGTTGTGGACAGTACAGAGGGCTGTTCGAGGTTACAAAGGGACATTGATAGGATGTAGAGCTGAGCTGAGAACTGGCAGATGGAGTTTAACCCTGAAAAGTGTGAGGTGATTCATTTTGGAAGGACAAACTTGAAAGCAGAATACTGGGTTAATGGAAAGACTCTTGGCAGTAGAGGAGCAGAGGCATCTCTGGGTTCGTGTCCACAGTTCCCTGAAAGCTGCCACCCAGGTGGATAGAGTTGTGAAGAAGGTGTATGGTGTGTTAGCTTTCATTGATAGAGGGATTGAGTTCAAGAGCTGTGAAGTTGTGCTCCAGCGACACAAAAGCCTGGTTTGGTCACATCTAGAGTATTGTGTCCAGTTCTGGTCGCCTCATTACAGGAAAGATGTGGAAATGTTGGAATAGTCGCAGGGATAATAGGAACTGAGGATGCTGGTGAATCTGAGATAACAAGTTGTAGAGCTGGATGAACACAGCAGGCCAAGCAGCATCAGAGGAGCAGGAAGGCTGATGTTTTGGGCCTAGACCCTTCTTCACAAAATTTTCTGAAGAAGGTCCTAGGCCCGAAACATCAGCTGCCTTGCTCCTCTGATGCTGCTTGGCCTGCTGTGTTCATCCAGCTCTACACCTTGTTATCTTATTACCAGGATGTTGCCTGGAATGGGGGCAAGGTTTTACGAGGAAAGGTTGAGAGAGCTAGGGCTTTTCTCTTTAGAATGGCGAAGGATGAGAGGTGACTTGATAGAGGTGTACAAAATGATCAGAGGTGTGGACATAGTGGACAGACAGAGACTTTTTCCGAGGGTGAAGGTAGCTATTACCGGGGGCATAGTTCTCAGGTGAGTGGTGTGGATGTAGGGGAGACATCAGAGGTAGGTTCTTTACTCAGAGAGTGGCCGGGGTGTGGAATGTGTTGCTGGAGCGGGTAGTGGAGTCGGTCTCATAGGGGTATTTCAGCTACTATTAGGTAGGCATATGGATGATAGTATAAGGTAGGGGTGGAGGTTAGATAGACCTTCAGATTGGGTAAAAGTTTGGTACAACATCGTGGGCTGAAGGACCTGTACTGTGCTGTACTGTTCAATGTTCTATGTTCAACAATGCAGTGCACCGTCAGCATCAGTTTTGTTTTCAAGCCCTGAAATAGAACTTAAACCAAAACATTTGACTCCGACAAGAGTGTTACCAACTGAACCATGGCTCATAATTTTGTTGTAATTGATTAAAGCTTCAAGACATTGTATGACTTTGTCACTTGTAGCAATTGTCTCCTAATCGTGTGCATTTTCCCCCAAGACCTCATGATTTTGTAACTTATTAGAGGAATTTCAGACAAAAGAAAAACCTATGTATGATGCTAAAAGTTTGGGAAGCTGGACTGCTGCTGATATTTACACAGAATCTGCAGTGCTAATAATAGTTTTACAAACATTACATAGGTACACACAAAACAGGGACAGAAGTGAACCATTTGGCACCTTAGCCTTCTCAGCTATTTGATAAGATTATGCTGAACAGTTTCTGTTTCAAATTCCATACTCCTAGCTACCCTCAATAACCCTTGATTCTGTTCCCAACAACAACCTATCCACTTCTGCCTGAAAAATATTCAGTGTTCCCATGCGCACTGTTCTCTGAGGCAGTATTCCAAAGATGCACAACCCTCCTCAAAATCTTCTAGTCTCGGTCTTAGAAGGACAATCCCTTATTTTAAAAGCATGCTGTCTATTTCTGCCCTCAATCTTCTGAACTCCACTCTTCTAAACACAACCTGTTCCTATACGAAATCCCATTCACTCCAAGTAGCAACCCAGTCAACCTCCTCCGATCTCCTTCTGTGCACTGATGTCCCTTCCCATCAGGACAAATGACAGCATCCCATAAGCTTTCTTAATTATATGCAGTTGCCTGCACACTGGCGTTTTTTGACTCATGCAGAAGAACACCCATATCCTTGTAATTCTGCACTCATTCTCCATTTCAGAATTACTTTGCTTGTTTTTATTTTTCCTGCCAAAGTGAACGGCTTCACTTTTTGTTTCAACATTATAGTTCCATCTATCAGATTTCACCTCTTTCACACAGCAACTTTCACTCCCCTCATCTAAGCCATTGATGTAAATTGTAAATGTTGCAGCACCAGTGCAAAGCTCTGCAGGACGCCATTCATCACATCATGCCAATGAAAGATCCATTTAATCATGCTTTCTGTGTTCTGTCAAGCAGCCAGTGTGGTACCCTCTCCACCATGAGCTTTTATGTTCCATAATAACCTTTTATATAGAATTTATCAAATGTCTTCTGGAAATCTAAGTACTGTATAGTGTACAAGCACCTCGTTTTCCACAGTGGACTCCTTTAAAGTACTCCAATAAGTTGGCCCATCATGATACCATTTTCATAAAACCACATTGACTCTTCCTGATTACCTTGGCTTTTTATAAGTGCGCAATCTTCCTTCAATGATCAATTCCAACATCACTCCATGACAAATGTCAAACTAACTGTCCTACAGATTCCTGCTATAGAACTAGTCATCATAGTTTAAAAATAAGGAGGGCACATTTAAAACGGAACTGAGAAAATGTCATCAGTGATAATGGGAACTGCAGATGCAGGAGAATCCAAGATAACAAAAGTGTGGAGATGGATGAACACAGCAGGCCAAGCAGCATCTCAGGAGCACAAAAGCTGACGTTTCGGGCCTAGACCCTTCATCAGAGAAGGGGATGGGGTGAGGGTTCTGGAATAAGTAGGGAGAGAGGGGGAGGCGGACTGAAGATGGAGAGAAAAGAAGATAGGTGGAGAGGAGAGTATGGGTGCGGAGGTAGGGAGGGGATAGGTCAGTCCAGGGAAGACGGACAGGTCAAGGAGGTGGGATGAGGTTAGTAGGTAGGAGATAGAGGTGCGGCTTGATGTGGGAGGAAGGGATGGGGAGAGGAAGAACAGGTTAGGGAGGCAGAGACAGGCTGGGCTGGTTTTGGGATGCAGTGGGGGGGGAGGGGATGAACTGGGCTGGTTTTGGGCAGTGGATGTGGACTCTTTAAATATGTGTGAAGTAGGACAAGATAGATTCTTGATTACCAAGGGGTAGAAGATTAACAGGGATATGCAGGAATGTAGAGTTCAGATTACAATCAGATCAGCCATAGTCTTGTTGAATGGGGAGCAGGCTCAAAGGGCCAAGAGGCCGACTCTGTTTCCTTGTTTGTATAGTTTCTACTTCCCACCCTTTTTGAATAGAGGGCATAAATTTGCTACTCCAGCCCTCGGGAATTTTTCAAAAAATAATACCAATGCATCAACTGTCACATTAGGAATCTCTTTAAGGGATAGGGTGATGTCTATCTGGACTCATAGAATCTCTATAGTGTAGAAGGAGGCCATTTTACCCAACAAGTTCACAGCAACCCTTCACTGAGACCCACTCCTTACCCTATCCCTGTAACCCTGCATTTCCCATGGTTATTCCAGGTAGGCTGCAAATCCCTGGACACTAGGAACAATTTAGCATGGCCAATCCACCTAACCTACACATCTTTGAACTGTGGGAGGAAACCAGAGCACCCAGAGGAAGTCCATGCAGACATGAAGAGAACATGCAAATTCCAGACAGAGGGTAGAATTGAACCTGGGTCCTTGCGCTATGAGATAGTAGTGCTAACCACTGAGCCACCATGCTGCCCATGGGCTCAGAGGCTTGCCAGCCCATAGCTCCATCAATTTGCTTTGTACCATTTCCCTCCTTGTTATATAGAGCACTGATGCAGATGCTGAGGAAGAAAATATTTGGAGGGAACTCTCTGATGATTATTTTAACAACTGCAGAAAGTTTTTAAAGAAGTGATATAATTAACATTCTAACTCTCACTTTAGGAACTACAGTAATGCGCATGACAGCTTACGATGCAGATGACCCCAATACAGACAATGCAGTTCTGCGTTACAGTATCATTAAACAGACACCAGAGACACCATCTCCAAACATGTTCTACATCGACCCAGAGAAGGGAGACATTGTCACTGTAGTGCCACCTTCAATCTTGGACCGAGAGGTAAGTGAAAAGTCTATCATCGATTTTCATGTTTTACCTATTCAGTGTTTTACCGTTGAATTGATCCCTGTGGATGTGTATTTGTGTGATTTAAAGAAATTAAGATTTTTTTTCATGCAGACATTGCTTCAGTGTTGTATTATAAAAAACAATGAAAGGCACACAGCAAGCATCTTCAGCACAAAGCCCGTCCACAGGAAACATTGAAAGAAGATAAAACCGTAATCATTCGTAATACTGCTCATGATGAGCCATTGTCTTTCAAATATTAAAAACATTGAGTTCTGTTATAATAATGAGGTTTGATTGCAACATTAATTCAGTAATATAATTTATCTCTAGAGTACCATATCATTTGTTTTGTTTGTAATGTTAGTTGTGCTTATCGTCATACTACCCTTCTTCAGCCAGGCACATAAAGTACAGAAAGTTGACTTCTGTATGATGTTTCTACCAGCAGACGGGCAGGACATAAATGTCTAGAATAGACCGTCATACTCAGTAATCTTGCTGTGAAATGCTGTGCTGCACTATTGTAAAATTGCTAAGGACTGGTCTAAGTCTTGAATGGATTATTACTAAGTCCAAATGTCAGCCTTGCCTGCAGCTCTGTACCTCTGTTCATAATTCTGTTCTTCATTGAGTCATTGTCTCATGCTGAACAAGACTGTTCACAACATTGGTACCCAATCCAATCTTGATCCCAAATCTTCTCCATTGCATCGGCCACAAAGTTTCATCTCCGTGATGTTACTTGCCTTCAATCTATCTCTGCTTGTCTGCTGCTTATATTACCACCTCCAGATTCAATTGTTTTAATATTTTTGATTGACTTTCCAACCTCAGTAAACCTCAGTTCATTCAAAACTCTGCTGACCATGTCCTATCTTGTAGAAAGTCAAACTCAACAGTTATCCATATCCTCATTAAGCTAAATAAAAACCAAAAGAACTGCGGATGCTGTAAATCAGGAACAAAAATAAAGTTACTGGAAAAGTTCAGCAGGTCTGGCAGCATCTGTGGAGGAGAAAACAGTTAACTTTTCAGGTCCAGTGACCCTTTCCCTGACCCTTCTGAGGAAGGGTCACCGGACATGAAATATTAACTCTGTTTTCTCCTCCACAGATGCTGCCGGCCCCACTGAGTTTTTCCAGCAATTTTGTTTTTGTTCCTCACGAAGCTACAGTGAGTGTTGGCCTGAACAACTTAGAACAGAAATTCTGAAATCATCTCTTTAAACTTCCTCATATTCCTCATCCAACCCTATAATCATTCTAAACTCTGCACCTTTGACTGTTTTTGTTTGTATACATTTTCCCATTGTCCAGTTTGAAGTTTGAACCATCTAGTCTCTGCGCCACGAAGAGTTTATCCACTCCTTGAATGATCTTCCGGAATAGTAACCTCTTTAACCAAATATTACATCCTCTAAATACTCCCTTCTTTAACTTGAAGGTCATTTCTTTGATTATGCCTCTGTGGACTGTTTTGAATGTTCTCTATTTTAAAAGTACTACACAAATGGAAATTGATGTTATGATCTACAATCATACCATGGGTGGCATGGTGGCTCAGTAGTTAGCATTGCTGCCTCCCAATGCCAGGGACTTGTGTTCAATTGTACCCTCAGGTGACTGTCTGTGTGGAATTTGCACATTCTCCCCATGTTTGAATGGGTTTCCTCCTTTGCTCTGGTTTCCTCCCACAGTCCAAGGATGTGTCAGTTAGATAGATGGCCATAGTGTCCAGGGATTAAAGATAACAAAGCGTGAAGGTGGATGAACACAGCAGGCCAAGCAGCATCTTAGGAGCACAACAGCTGACGTTTCGGGCCTAGACCCTTCATCAGAGAGGGGGATGGGGTGAGGGTTATGGAATAAATAGGGAGAGTGGGGAGGCGGACTGAAGATGGAGAGAAAAGAAGATAGGTGGAGAGGAGAGTATAGGTGGGGAGGTAGGGAGGGAATAGGTCAGTCCAGGGAAGACGGACAGGTCAAGGAGGTGGGATGAGGTTAGTAGGTAGGAAATGGAGGTGCGACTTGATGTGGGAGGAAGGGATGGGTGAGAGGAAGAACAGGTTAGGGAGGCAGAGACAGGTTGGGCTGGTTTTGGGATGCAGTGGGTGGAGGGGAAGAGCTGGGCTGGTTGTGTGATGCAGTGGGGGGAGGGGACGAACTGGGCTGGTTTTGGGATGCGGTGGGGGAAGGGGAGATTTTGAAGCTTGTGAAGTCCACATTGATACCATTGGGCTGCAGGGTTCCCAAGCGGAATATGAATTGCTGTTCCTGCAACCTTCAGGTGGCATCATTGTGGCACTGCAGGAGGCCCATGATGGACATGTCGTCTGAGGAATGGGAGGGGGAGCTAAAATGGTTTGCGACTGGGAGGTGCAGTTGTTTGTTGCGAACTGAGCGGAGGTGTTCTGCAAAGCGGCTGCCAAGCCTCCACTTGGTTTCCCAATGTAGAGAAAGCCACACCGGGTGCAATGGATACAATATACCACATTGGCAGATGTGCAGGTGAACATCTGCTTGATATGGAGGGTCATCTTGGGGCCTGGGATGGGGGTGAGGGAGGAGGTGTGGGGGCAAGTGTAGCACTTCCTGCGGTTGCAGGGGAAGGTGCCGGGTGTGGTGGGGTTGGAGAGGAGTGTGGAGCAAACAAGGGAGTCACGGAGAGAGTGGTCTCTCCGGAATGCAGACAAGGGTGGGGATGGAAAAATGTCTTGGGTGGTGGGGTCGGGTTGTAGGTGGCGGAATTGTCGGAGGCTGATGCGTTGTATCTGGAGGTTGGTAGGTTGGTGTGTGAGAACCAGGGGGATCCTCTTGGGGCGGTTGTGGTGGGGGCAGGGTGTGAGGGATGTGTTGCGGGAAATGCGGTCAAGGGTGTTCGCCACCCCTGCGGGGGGAGTGTTGTGTTCCTTGAAGAACTGGGACATCTGGGATGTGCGGGAGTGGAATGCCTCATCCTGGGAGCAGATGCAGCGGAGGTGGAGGAATTGGGAATAGAGGATGGAATTTTTGCAGGAGGGTGGGTGGGAGGAGGTGTATTTCAGGTAGCTGTGGGAGTCGGTGGGCTTGAAATGGACATCAGTTTCTAGCTGGTTACCTGAGATGGAGACTGAGAGGTCCAGGAAGGTGAGAGATGTGCTGGAGATGGCCCAGGTGAACTTGAGAAATTATACGCGTCCAGGGATTATGCAGGTTAGGTGGATGAGCCATGGGAAATGCAGGGGAGTCTGAGTGGAATGTTGTTTGGATGGTTGTTATCAGCTAAATGGCCTGCTTTCCACATGTAATGATTCTATGCTTGGAGGCTGTATTTCTCATTACGCATTATAAACAATTCTTGTTAACATTGAGTAAAAAATAGGCCAAATTTTGACTTGACCAAAAGACAATATAAGAAAAGATATTTACTGAGGGCTAAAATATTTTGGCTTTTTTGGCAAAGTGTGAGTTATATTGAGTTTTTTGGAGAGATTCACAGCACAAGGTCCAGTGAAATTTCTTGCCATATCTGACCAAATGCACCTCATTATCTGCCAAGGCCAGGGGAAATTGACTTCCCTCATGTCTGATTCTATTCCCATCACATCATGCAACATTCAGAACTCACAATTCACCATATATCTGCTGAGAGGCCGGCATCCCTTGACCCCATGACGGCTGTAAGATCCTGTTGTGGACCAGGCAAACACTTTCAGCCCAGAGCTGCCATGCACAATTCCTGGACACATCAGACAGGAGGAATATGTGCCCCTTTGTCTGGAGGCTAGATAGGGTGGTGCAGCCACAGGCCTGATTTAGAACATAGAAAAGTACAGTCCCTTCGGCCCATGATGTTGCGCCAAACTTTTACCCTAATCTGAAGGTCTATCTAACCTCCACCATTACCTTATACTATCATCCGTATGCTGATCTAATAGCCGCTTAAATGCCCCTAATGAGGCGGACTCCACTACCCTCTCCAGCAATGCATTCCACGCCCTGATCACAATCTGAGTAAAGAACCTACCTCTGACTTCTCCCATATATCTAGCTCCACCCACTTTAAAACTATGCCCCCTCGTGATAGCTACCTCCACCCTCGGAAAAAAGTCTCTGGCTGCCCACTCTATCTATACCTCTGATCATTTTGTACACCTCCATCAAGCCACCTCTCATTCTTCGAGATAACAAAGTGTGGAGCTGGATGAACACAGCAGGCCAAGCTGCATTTAGGAGCACAAAAGCTTTGTTGTCTCGTATTCTCCAGCATCTGCAGTCCCCATTATCTCTGATCACCTCTCATTCTTCATTGCTCTAAAGAGAAAAGCCCTAGGCCTCTCAGCCTTCCTTCGTAAAACCATCTTTCCATTCCAGGTAACACCCTGGTAAATCTCCTCTGCACCTTTTCTAACGTTTCCACATCTTTCCTGTAATGAGGCGACCATAACTGGACACAGTACTCTAGATGTGGCCAAACCAGTCTTTTGTATAGCTGGAGCATAACTTCATGGCTCTTGAACTCGATCCCTCGATTAATGAAAGCTAACACACCATACGCCTTCTTAACAACTCTATCCACCTGGGTGGCAGCTTTCAGCGAACTGTGAGCATAAACTCCAAGATCCCTCTGCTCCTCCACACTGCCAAAAATCTTTCTGTTAACCCTGTATTCTGCTTTCAAGTTTGTCCTTCTAAAATGAATCACCTCACACTTCTCAGCGTTAAACTCCATCTGCCACTTCTAAGCCCAGCTCTGCATCCTATCAATATCCCTTTGTAACCTCGAACAGCCCTCCGCAGTATGCACAACTTAACCCACCTTCGTATCATCTGTAGGCTTACTAACCTACCCTTCCACTCCTTCATCCAATTCATTTACAAAAATCACAAATAGAAGAGGACCCAGAACAGATCCTTGTGATACACCACTCGTAACTGAGCACCATGTTCAAAATTTTCCACCCACTTTGTCTTCTAAGGGTCAGCCAATTCTGAATCCAATCTGCCACATTTCCCCCATCCCATGCCTCCTTACTTTCCACATGAGCCAGCCATGAGGAACCTTCTCAAACTGCTTACTTAAACGCATGTATACCACATCCACTGCTCTACCTTCATCCATGTGTTTGGTCATCTCCTCTAATAATTCAGTGAGGTTTGTGAGGCATGAGCTACCCCTCATAAATCCATGCTGACTATCACGAATCAAACTGTGCCTTTCCAAGTGATCATAAATCCTATCTATTAAATAATTTGCCCACCACAGACATAAGACTAACTGGCCTGTAATTTCCTGGGTTATTCCTATTGCCTTATTTGAACAAGGGAATGATGTTTGCCTCTCTCCAATCTTCCGGCACTATACCTCTGGACAGTGAGGACAAAAAGATCATCGCCAAAGGCCCTGTGATCTCTTCCCATAGAATCCTTGGATAAATCCCATCAGGCCTGGGGGACTTATCTATCTTCAACTTACTCAAAATTTCTAACACATCTTCCTTACTGACATCAACCTTCTCTAGCCGACCAGCCTCTTTCACACTGTCCTCCTCTACAACTAGGTCCCTCTGAGTTGTGAATGCCGAAGAAAAGTATTCATTAAGGACCACTCCTATTTCTTTAGGCTCTGTGCACAAATTCCCTTTACAACCCTTGATCAGCCCCACCCTTTCTCTGGTCATTGTCTCATTCCTCACGTGTAAAAAGGCTTGGAGTTTTCCTTAATCTTTTCTGCCAAGGTTTTCTCATGCCCTGTCTTGGTCTCCTAAGCGTTGTTGCCAGCTGGGTCAGTACAGTCTCATCTGTTTGGAGAAACACCCAGACATAGAGGAAGAATGTCAATGACCTTCTCTACTCTGCCACCGTATGGTACACTTATACTCCTTTTGTTACTGTACCCAGCTTCCACCAAGCCCCAAGTTCCCATACCCTCACTATTCCCTGTATCATCTTCCCCAGTCACTGTCACCCTCCCAAAGTCCCAACACCTCCAATGTAGCTTTCCTATGTGTCTTCTGTGCTGCCCACTGTTTGGCCGGGCACAGAATCTCACCTGCACTAAGAGTGGCAGCTGTTCTGTCCAATTTCATTGCCTTTAATCCCTGCCTGTCATTCATTCCAGGAAGAAAACAGCCCACAATAGGGCTGAAAGAGTCCCGACAAGTGGTGGGCTGTCTGACTCACTGCACCTCAGTCCTTTTGTGAGCAACTTATCAAATTTGACTGATCAGTGCAGCTTATCGACAGCGTCCAAACTCCTGGACTGGTATTACAGACTGCCTTTACTTGCTGTACTGTGGGATTAGAGTGTAGAATACCTGACAAAGTGCAAAAAGGCAGGGCAATGCATATCAAGGACAATGTGAGAATCCAGGAAAGATTCAGAGTGAGTGAGTGAGTGCTCAGGCAGTCAGCAAACAGCCTGGAGATGCAGCCTTGAGCCCATGAGCTGAGTGCTGGTCCCTGACTGCATAGTGTCCTTGCAGCAGCATTAAAATGATTGTTTTTGGTGAATCCCAAGGATCAGAATTGAAATGCGGAAGTGTCCTGTAAATGAATTAAAGGTGTACCATTAGGGGTTTTTAGAGGCTGGGGTATATCAGATGATGTGACATGGACTGTATGTGGCTGGTACCTGGGAATGTGCCCTGAGATGCTGGCACCCTAGTGTCCAACATGGAGGTCCTTTGGAACAAGTGGCAAGTTGAACATGCAAGGCACCCACTCTGATATTCATGTTGTATATGCTTGTCATCTACTGAGTTCAGAGCATTTGCTGAGATAAGAAGTTGAATATTAATGAGACAAGTCGCAGCAATGATAAAATGTTTAACAGGCTACAATCCCCCTTCATTAGCAATTCACAGCTGCCTAGTGAGAAGTTTGCCTTACCACTTTGCAAGGCATCTTTTATGTGTTTGCCATGATCCCAACCTCGAGATAAGCCTTGCAGGATTTCTTGTCTGATTCTACCCCCAATATCACCATAGTTCACATTGCTCAGATTCCTACAAGGTGCTAACCTTAGTATTTTATCCTTTTGCTGTTTTATGATCCCAGCTGATGTTATCACTCTATAGGTCAGATCTCAGGCTGAAATCTGGTTTGAAAGATCATGGTTATTTTGGGGTGTTTCACAATAAAGCAAGTTTTTCATAAAAAAATAAATGAAATCATGAAATATACAAGACAATTTTTATGTAACACACATTTCAAGGCTTTGGAAGTCAGATATCATTCCATTTATCAGAACAGCACCCCATCTTTGTGGTACTCCACCAGAGAAAATTCCCTTTTGTATCAAATCAATAGGGTTTAACTGATTCTCCAATTTCTGATTCAATTTCTGATAGCTGCTTCTTTGAGTTTTCATTTCACTGAGCTTAGAATTTCTCATCTTCAAATTACTCATTCAGTATTTTAATCAAACATTTTTGGTCTGGAACTTTCAAAGTTATCCTAAAACTTAACAGTTTTAAATGATTTCCCATCCAGCTTTGGCAGCCACTCGTACAAACTGAAATCAAAGTTTTCTTCAAGCCATATGAGTCTCCATGAAGCCAATTCTGGATCCCTCTAACTGAATCCTAATGCAATACGTTGTTTAAAACAAAGAACTGCAGATGCTGGAAATGTTAAAGAAAAGCATAAATTGCTGGCAAGTCTCTGAGATCAAGCAACATCTTTGGAAAGAGAGGCTGAGTTGACCTAAGTTCTGAAGAAGGGTCGCTGGACCTTAAACATTAACTCAGCTTTTTCTCCACAGATGCTACCAGACTTACTGAGTTTCTCCAGCAATTTCTATTTTTGTTTCAGTGTTACATTTGTTTATTTTGTTTGCTTATAAATGCTCTCCAAATGTAAACAAATTCCCATTAGACTCTGAGAATTATACCCTTCAAGCTGTGTTTTTCTTTCACAATCCATGGCTCTAGAAGCCTTCCAAGTCGATTTTTCAAACCCTTCACACACATTCAGACCAAATCCCACATGTCACTAATTCAATGCTACCAGACTTACTGAGTTTCTCCAGCAATTTCTATTTTTGTTTCAGTGTTACATTTGTTTATTTTGTTTGCTTATAAATGCTCTCCAAATGTAGACAAATTCCCATTAGACTCTGAGAATTATACCCTTCAAGCTGTGTTTTTCTTTCACAATCCATGGCTCTAGAAGCCTTCCAAGTCGATTTTTCAAACCCTTCACACACATTCAGACCAAATCCCACATGTCACTAATTCAAAATCCAAACTCTAACGTAAATGACATTATTATCACAGTTCTGGCATCATATCTTCTTGCAAGGAATGAAAATTGATCTTTTCATGACATTTTCATTCCTTATCAGAAGTTATTGTTATACTGTTTCCTTGACACATTAAAAGTAGCAATGCATTGACATTAAAGAATTATGTAGCAACTATATTTTATTTGTGCATGGGCACCAGACCATGTGGTGTCCATCATCTATGTTCTCACTAGAGTGTCTACGATATCATTTTCTTTTCCATTCACATGAATGATTTTCTAATTAAGCAGTTGTAGATTTAAGCTCCAAAACAAATCATAAATTTTATCCCTGAACTTCTTCCAAAAATAGTCA
Organism: Stegostoma tigrinum; assembly: GCF_030684315.1. Classification (NCBI taxonomy): domain Eukaryota; kingdom Metazoa; phylum Chordata; class Chondrichthyes; order Orectolobiformes; family Stegostomatidae; genus Stegostoma; species Stegostoma tigrinum. Next base: position 47,430,916 of record NC_081369.1, read on the forward strand.
AGAATTGTGTTTGTTCTTTCCATTCTGGCAGTTAGACGCACCATTGTTCTGCCATTCTCATATTCCAATCACTTAATCTGATGTATCAACATCCTTTCTCCCCCAACACTCTACACTCCAACCCTGACCTTCTACCATTCAATAAATGCTACCCCTTCCACACCTCACATCAGCTCTGATGGAGAGTCATCTTGACTCCAAACTTCAGCTTGCTGCCTTTCCATCGATGTTGCCTGACCCGCTGGGATTTCCAGCATTTTTGTTTTCAGAACATATTCCAACATCTGCAGTAATTTGCTCCTATAGTTTCTTCCACATTGTTAATGATATAAATTTCAAAATGAAGTAGAGCTATCACAAGACTCAATGTCACTTTCTCCATTGTGGAATATTTTTGCTGATATATGGTCAGGTTTTTTTGGTAAATAACAGACATGCCATTTGATCCCCATCTTGCCACTCTTGTAGGAAAACAGTCCCCACGCTGATATTGGTGGCACCAGCAATATTGTTACTTTTCTCATAATCTCACAGGGCTAAAACCAAAGTGGTTGTCAGCACAAGTGTCCGATTTTTCAAAGACACTTTGACATTCTGGCATTGATTCAAATTTCCTGTCTTCCTTCAACAACTTTGAACAAAGTACAACCACAATGCTGAAGCTGTGTTCAAACTTGCAATAAAATTAATTCATTACCATAATGTGCAAGTTTCACATTTTGTCCTAGGTGTGGGAAAATCCGAAGTAGCAAATATTGTCCCTTCTGTTAGCGCAAGTTGGCCCTATTCCAAAGAGTAGACCAAATGATCCACCTTTGTTTTCATGGATTCACTTTGAGGTAGGTTTAAACCAATTGGCTTTTTGTAGCTCAAACAGTTTAGTCAGGTGATATAAATATTCTTACCAGCTTTGGTTAAACGCAACCATTTTAATGATGTAAGTAACACAGTTATATAATTCTTCAATAGTTATTGGTTAATCATTGGAACATTACTGGTGAATTGTTTGTTCAAAACAGCATGTATTTGCATTGGTAACATCCACCAGGTTTTACAGAAGCCAATATATCTTTGGCTGTATCAGTCAACATAACTTGTCAATATTCTTTTAGCTGTTCAATTTTGGCAATAAAAATGTTGTGATAAATTTTTTGTGCCCAACTCATTCTGACATCCATTCAAATTCCCATTCTTCCTTCAACAACTTTGGTAAAAGCACAACAACAATGCTGAAGTTCACTTCAGACTTACAATAATTTCTCCAATCTTGGGACAGGAAATAAATCCACTTTCATTACCACATTGACATTGTCATAATCAATACAAAATCTTTCTGATCCAAGATAATAAAGTGTGAAGCTGGATGAACACAGCAGGGCCAAGCAGCATCTCAGGAGCACAAAAGCTGCCGTTTCGGGCCTAGACCCTTCATCAGAGCTTTCTTTCTGATCCGTCTGGTTTTGGTACCGTTTTGATAACAGTCTTCAGGTATTATGGCCCATTTCCTGTAAATTAATTTACAATTCTGTAATAACCTTCAAAGGTTGTTGTCATATGGATGATAAAGTAGCATGACATATAAACAGTTCAAGCACCTCTGAGTTATCTAATCCGTTTGCTGAACAGTTACCTGTTGAATTTTCAATTTCCGATTAACCCCCTAATTGTTTCAATATTTCTATTTCACTCTCTTCTTTCATTGTCCTCATGGCTATCATCTCTGTCATAATATCATTTTAACATGTCAATGTGATGCTGCAGTACTCACTATACAATTAGCATCATTTGAGTTTCTTTTTGATTTGATAAAGTCTAGTGACCCTTGCGTTTAATGGTTCTCCGCAGACAACAGCACTGATACCTTGGCTCCAGCAACAACATTTTGAACTTTGGCCTTTTTAACAGCTATAATTTTCATTGTTTGTTGAGCCCTTCAAATTCTTGTTTAGCCAACTCTCAGGCTTTGGTCAATTTCTCTCTGAAACTTGAAACATAATGTGGAAGTAAAGCCTCTGAGCAAGCAAGATCACTAGTTTATTCACAATTCAAAATACAAATAAATTCACCACATTATTCTAAACATTGATTATTCAATAAATTTTATCAAAGCATAGTTACCTTATTTTGAGGGAAAATGTACTGTGTTTTTGTTGTTGTCACATTTACAAGATCCGACAAGACAAGGACTTTAAAAATTTCAATCAGTATCATTTTTATTTCAATAAGACAGGTTATGATGACAACTATAGACCTCAGCCATTTATATTATGAAAGAAAATTAAATTATTAAGGCTTAATATCTGTATTTGTATGAGAGCGCAACTCTTACATAATAGCTCACCTAATATTGATCAGAATATGCGAACTATGCAATGAGTTAAGCTAAAACTGCAAACAGGCAACAGGAATCATTTAATTATTGATTTTGGAAGAATTTTCCAGTATTGACCAAATGAACTAATGCTACTATTTACAGTGAATTAATGAAATTTATTCTAATTGTATATGTTTCATTCTATTGCAGTCTCTCCATGTTTTTGTCCTCAGGTTTGAAATCACTTTGATGATGCAAGTTGTTGTGGCAATATGTCTTTTTAGACATTTGCAATCTTGAGCTCAAGATCATAGAGATAGAGGCTCCAGCTTTCTTTTATCATATGCATAAGCAGGAAATTCTGCACCAACTACCCCCCCCCCCCCCCACCCCCGCCGCCCCCACAACCTCTCATTGATGTCGGCACTAATAAACCTATTTGGCAGAGTTACAAAAGCATGTTCCTTGGCTGTCAGGTCTTGGACTGCAACTGAGTCCCAGAGCTTCTACCCCAAACCGGGACACCGTCCACAATGCCACAAAAATTCTGACATGTTGATTATCACTCTAAATGAATCTAATTCTTAATAGAAAGATTTTCAGCTTATTGAGTCTGTGTCAATTGTTTCAAAAAGAAATCCAGTAAATCCCAATCCTTGGCTCTTTTCCCATATCCTGCAAAATTTCTCCCACTTTATATCTGTTCAATTCTCCTTTTGAAAGCTTTGACTAAAAATATTATTATAAAACACAGGGAGAGGGGTCCAGGACGTAGAGTTGCAGAAGGCGCAATCCTTGTCCTTTCCCAACAGAGAAGAGAAGTGTAACTGTAATTGGGGTTGGTATAGTTGGGGACGTTGACACTGTTCTTTGAGACCAGGATCGAGAGTCCCAAAGTTGTGTTGCCTTCAGAGTGCTCGGGATATCTCATGTAGGTTGCAGAGGAATTGGAGTAGAAAGGTAAAGATCCATTTGTTTGGCCCATGTAGGAAACCAAAGGCATAGATAAAACTAGGACAGAGGTTCGGCTAAGGGAGTATGAACAGCTGGGAGCTAAAAAGTAGAACAGAAAAGGTAATAATCTCTGGATTACTATCTGAGCCACAAGCTAATTGGCATAGGGTCAATAAGATTAAGCAGGTAAATGTGTGGCTTAAAAATTGGCATGGGAGAAATAAATTTGAATTCATGGGACATTAGCTGCAGTGCTGGGGAAACTGGGAGCTGTCCCGATGGGACAGTCTTCATCTGAATCGTGCAGGGACCAAGTTCCAAGCGAGTTACATACTAGGGTTGTAGACAGGGCTTTAAACTAAATTGGAGGAGAGGAGGGTTCAGTTATAGGGAAAATTAGAAATCTCAAATTAAAGGAGGAGATAAGAGTGCAGGTAGCGATGTGGCGGATGGTTAGCAAAAAATAAATGTAAGGGACAGAACAGGTGAATGTGTTTATGCACCAGGGAATAATAAAAGAGTCAGAATATGTACCATTAGAACAAATTTAAAAGCTTTTTACCAAATCCATGACACATTCAAAACAACATTAATGAGTTAATGGCACAAATAGAAACAAAAGGGTATGATTTGGTAGTGATTACTGAGACATGGTTACAAGGAGACCAGGTCTGGGAATTGAATAGCCAAGGGTACTTAGCATTTCACAGGGATAGACTGAAAGGAAAAGGAGGTGGTGAAGCTTTGCTGGTGAAGGAAGGGATCAGCCTTGTAATGAGAAATGACATAAGCATGGGAGGTCAAGATGTGGAATCAGTCTGGGTAGAAATAAGAAATAGCAAAGGCAGGAAATACTTTGTAGGAGTAATCTATAGGCCCCCAAACAGTGGTTCTGCAGTGGGCCACAATATAAACCAGGATTTGTAAGAAAGCTATGACAATAATCATGGATGATTTAAACATGCACATAAATTGGAAGAATCAAATTAAAAAGGGTAGCCTGGAGACAGAGTTCATTAAAGTATTAGAGATTGTTTCTTGGAACAGTATATTGTGGAACCAACCAGGGAACAGGCTACTCTGGATTTGGTTTTGTGTAATGAGGAGAGATTAATTGATGACATCCTAGTTATGGATTCTCTATGGAGTAGTGACCATGATCTGATAGAATTCAAAATTAAGTTTGAGGGTGAGAAAGTGGAGTCCCACAGTAGTGTTCTGGAATTAAACAATTACATAGAATTACATAGGCATGAGGACAGATTTGGCCCAAGTAGAATGGTCAAGAAGGTTAAAAGATGAGACAGCAGATGAGCAGTGACAGTTGTTTAAGGAACTACTCAATTCCTTGCAACCTATATCCCAGTGAGGAAGAAAGATGGTAAGGGGTTAAAAAAACATCCATGACTAAACAAAGGGATCAAGGATAGTATAAAGTCAAAAACTAAGGCATACCATATTGCAAAGTCCAGTGGCAGGCTGAAAGTTTGGGAAACTTTCAACATGAATAAAGGGATACTTAGAAGTTAATGAAAAGAGTTCAGATGAACTATGAAAGGAAACTAGCACAAAATATTAAAAAGGATAGCAAAAGCTTCTGTAGGGATATAAAAGGGAAGAGAATTGCCAAGGTGAATGCTGGTCCCTTAGAAGATGAAACCAGAGAGTTAATAGTAGGCAACACTGAAATGTCAGAGATTCCAAATCAATATTTTGCCTCAGTTTTCATAGTGGAGAACAATAGTATTATTTATATTGGAAAGTGTAAGTCAGAGGCAACAGAAAGGATAGAACTTAGATTAATCAGCATCGATAGGGAAAACGTACTCAGCAAATTATTAGGTTTGAAAGCAAATGAGTCCCCCAGGTCTGATTGGCTATACCCTTGGGTATTAAAGGAAATGGTGGCAGTGATAGTCGATCTATTAGTTACAATATTCCAAAATTCCCTGGATACGGGAAAGGTTGCAGTGAATTGGAAAAATGCTAATACTACTATTCAAAAAGGGATGGAGGCAATATGTGGGAAATTACAGAACAGTTAGTTTACCATCTGTCATTGGCAAAGCGCTAGAATCAATTAACAAGGAAACAATATCAAGACTTTTGGAAAGTCAAAACGGTATCTATCAGAGTCAGCATTGTTTTATGAAGGGCAAATCATGTTTGACTAATTTGCTAGACTTCTCCAAAGATGTAACAAGCAAAGTGGATAATGGGGCTCCTGTAGGTGTAATATATCAGGACTTCCAGAAGGCATTTGATAACGTGCTGCAAAGTTGAATCATATGCGATTAGGGGTCATTTATTTGCTTGGATTGGTGACTAGCTGATGGACAGAAAACAGAGAGTTGGGATAAATGTTGTTTTTTTCTGGATGGCAAGAAGTTACAAGTGGGGTACCCCAGTGTTCGGCCCTTGTCCTCAGCTATTTACAATCTACATTAATGATTTGAATACATATAGCCAGATTTGCAGATGACACAAAATTAGCGGGGACAGTAAATAGCAATGAGAAATGGATATAGATAATTCGGAGTGTAGGCCAAAATCTGGCAGATCGTGTTTAACGTTGATAAGTGTGCGGCAATGCATTTTGGTTAGAAAAATGGGGAGGTGACATATTATCTAAATGGAGAAACATTGGGGTACTCTGGTGCAGAGGAAACTTGGAGTCCTCGTTCATGAGTGATAGAAAACTAGCATGCAGAAACACCTGATTGTAAAGAAAGTGGATGGCCTTTGTAGCTAAAGGAATCGAATATAAAAGGTAAGGAAGTATTGTTGTAACTATATAAGCATTGGTGAGACTGCACCTGGAGTATTGTGCACAGTTTTGGTCCACTTATTTGAGGGATGTAGTGGCATTGGAAGCAGTTTAGAGGAGGTTCACTAAATTGACCCAAAAATGAGGGGTTTGTCATATGAAGAGAAATTAAATAGTTTAGGCCGATACTCTCTAGAATTCAGAAGAATGACTGGCGATCAAATTGAGATATTTAAGATGATAAAAGTTATGGATAAAATAGATGTGGAGAGGATGCTCCCTCTTGTGGGGTATGATCGAATGGTGGACAGGACTCGATGGGCCAAATGGCCTAATTCTTCCCCCATTTCTTATGAACAGATGAGCTTACAAATGTAGCTTCCAAACCCTACATAATTTTCACACAGAAAGGTTTTCCTTATATTGCCTCTGGAAATGGGGCCGGTTTTCATATTTCTACTTTGGGTTTTGGATAGTTGAGCAGGGGAGGTACACATACTTGGAGCCTCCTCGGTATCCTATCTATTAAAATTGACCGCTAAAATTGGTCTTTGTTAGGTTTATGTATATCTTCCCATGTAATGCTCTTGTTTTTGCTGAGGCCAAACAATCCAATACACCCAGGTGCAGGAATGGTAAAATCTGCTTCATCTTTTCCAATTTATTGTGATTCCAGCTGAGACTTTTTGCGCTAAGATTGATCAGCCCCTGTTGGCTCATTTTCCCTTGTTAATGACCGTATTTTGTTTGTCACTGTGACAAGTGATGACTTGGAAATGATTAGTGGTTGCAGGTGAACAGAGCCTTGTGGTTTCAATTTCCCCACACTGTTAATATTTTAACGTCCAAAAGACATGGGTTTAAGTCTCAAGATAATAAAATGTGAGGCTGGATGAACACAGCAGGCCAAGCAGCATCTCAGGAGCAGATGCTGCTTGGCCTGCTGTGTTCATCCAGCCTCACATTTTATTATCTTGGAATTCTCCAGCATCTGCAGTTCCCATTATCTCTGATACGGGTTTAAGTCTCACCTGCTCCAAAAGTATGTTGTAACATCTCTGAAAAGGTTGATTAGAAAAATGGTTTAAATAAATAAAAAAATGAAATCCAGCTGTGACAGAAAAGGAGGCCACTTTAAAACGAACATTGAGCACAACTTGCCCGTACATTTGGTCTATCATACTTCAAGCCTCACACAATTTTTACTGGTACAATTTCAAATGGAAACATGAAACAATTCTCCACGACGACCACAACCGGAATGCCTGCTTATTCTTAAGGCCACAAAATGCTGTTGCTTAAACACTGAGTTAATTCAGTTGAACTCTCTCCTTATAAAATAGAAAACCACCTTGGAAGATTTGCTTGTAAAGTGGCACATGTAAATACACAAAATCATGCTACATAGACAATATATTCTAGATAGAACATTCCTTTGAAAAGTAAGTTGATATTAAAATTTCAGTTTTTTTCGGGTGCAATAAAAGTTAGCAGACATTCTAATCAGCAAAGCCCCCTGAGTTGGCAGTGGTCAAAGTCTAAGTGACTTCATGATGTGCTCCACTGCAGCAACAGACTTTCTTAACTTAATGGAATAGTCTAGTTTAAATGTTTAAACATTTAGCAATGTAATAGTGTACTATTTAATTAGTACGATTAACAGGCTACTATCATCATTATCAGATAGTTCTGCAAGTTTCTCAAGTAAAACATAGTCTGTGTAAGCACTTTATCTGGGGAAGTTGTATAAATCATCCCAATCAACAGATCAATATTGAGTAGGAACCCAGGTTAAATTAGAGGATAGTGCTGTGCTTTCATCAGTAGAGTTGCGCTCCCACCAGCTAATGTTTCTTACCGTTCCTGATCATGTAGCAATGCCATGATTTTCCTTACACCTACTTTGCCTTAAATTTGAATTAGCAACAGAAAGGGTCAGTAACCTCAAAGCTGCATGCTGATAGGACCTAGAGTCCACTCTGAATTTTCAAATTAAATCAGATGAAAACTTTGATTCATTTTCAAGCTTTCTGGAATATTCTGGTGTGTTAAAGAGTCTAAGTAAATGGAAGTTGTCCATTTTTTCACAGATTTGAGAGGCAAAATAGAAGGAAATAATTTCGGTTTCTTCAGAAATTTTACAAGTTATTGCAAAACAAGGTTAAGATATTGATTGAAGTAGAATAGAGTGGAAAATCAGCATATTTAATTAAGCAGAGCTGTAATGGAAGGAAGAAGGAATCATTTTCAGATTGGCTACTTTTATATTTACTAAAAAGCAGCTAAGTTCTGCTTCATTCACCAGAGAAAACAAAGCTGCCAACTGCCAACAAGTAATCAGTCACTAAAGAGATTATAACTGACCTGTCTACAATGTATTGTGGCTGACAAAGAGACAGAGCCCTTAGGCTTACATCGCTTCAATATGTCTGCTCCTCTCGATAGTGGAGCAAATGAATGGACACACAGATCCACAGCGGTGCCCAGCCTTGTAAATAGAAATCACTTTAGAAGTAAAGATGTTAGAAATAAAAACGTAGGGAAATGCTGTGTGTGTGAACGATTACTGGCGTTGGCATTTATCTGTGGAGTTATCGCTTCAATACCTTCTAGTTTAACAAATGTTGTGCAGCACAATATTTAGCATTGAACTACAACATGCAGAATTGTAACCTTCACTGACTATATCAATTTGATGTTATGAGATCCAGAAATTTATTCAGCATGCTCAGTCTGTTGTATTTTTAGTTGAATTTAACACTAAATTATTGTCTGCAGTTGAATTACTATGACCTGATATACAGTTCTTTTTTGCCCAGTTCTTTTCCTCTGGCTGTCAATCATTGCATTCACAATCTATGTTACTTTTGTATGTAGTTTATAGCTTTAAATGTATTTCTTTCAACAAAATTTTGAGCCTCTTTTATTCTTTTATTCTGTGCTGAGTTATCTAACTCATCTGACTGCTGTTTTATGAAATAAAAGTCATGAATTTTGTATTTCTATAACTTTGAAATTAGAATTGTTTTACATGAACACACATGACACGGAGGGACTGCTTAAAGACTAAACTTTTGGGTGACTGCTAAAACACTATAGCATCTGGATAAATTGATCAGAAAAACTTATGCACAATGCCAAGATCTTTGGTGAGATGACGATTATTAGCAAGGAATGTTTATAGAACTGTATTGCTAAACTCCAGGTAAATAACTTTGGTGCTTGATTTTAAAACAAGCAAAATATTCATACAAAACTGAACATACAAATGAATGGAATTATGATTTAACCAGTAGGAACTATCAATTTGTTATGACGGGCTTTGGTGACTTCTATTTTCAACTCTGAAATGGTGTGCAAGTTATCAAAAAAATCGTATGGGTACTGAGTACAAAAGTGTTATGAGTTTGGCTTTCATTTCCGAGATCAGAGTTTATGTTCAATCTGAGTAGAATAGTCCTGTATCTGTTAGTTGAATCATGTTGGGGATTCTTTAAACAACTACTTTGAACTTTAAAAAACCTAAGCAATATGTGTAAACAGTGGACATTGGCATGTCAGATTATTTGGAAGCATTTCCACAGATTGTTAATTGTCTTTCTGAGTGTTATCAACTGTCTTTCAAAAATTCAGTTTGTTTCCTGCAAGTTAATTGTAGATATACATCAATTGCTGGCAGTGAGTGATTGAGAATTCAATGGATGATTTTTCAGCATATTACAGCTCTGCTAGTGCTATCCATTGTGAGTATAGCCTCTCACTCTTCACACCAATCAACAGTGTTCCCGTGACTTACACTGCTCTGTATCGTTGGGGATAGGCTTCTGTCAGAGAGCAAATTGTGCCAGGAAGGTCTGATCACATTGGTTCCAATGTCAAAAACAGAATCTAAATGAGCTTCAAAGTGGGATTAGAATTGTTAGGTGCTTCTTTGTGACCAGTGCAGACTTGATGGGTCAAAGGTCGTTTTTCTGTGCTTGTAGATCTCTGACTTTATGACTCTAAAATATAAAGCAGACTTGCTATTTCTGACAGTTCAAACACCAATTTGCAATTTGTTAAAGTGTGATTAACTTCAAAGCACAGCTGTGTCTTCAGAAAGAAGTCTCAACCTGCCCTTCGGCACATTCCAATTACAGTACATCAGTGTATTATGACCTTTGCGATAATGCATCTTGTGATGACAAAGATAAATTAAACTTACTTTCTCTAATTTTAAGCAAACTCCATAGGGTGAATGCAAAGTCTTGGTTGACTATAGCCAAATAATGTGAGTGCTACATAATTAGAACAATTCAAATCTAGGAGTATTTTAATTAATCTACCTTCACATCATATAATGGGCCAAGTTTAATATATCCTCTATCAGAATAAAAACACCAGTTCTGTAATGCCAAATTTACAACTGTGTCAGTTGATAGTATAGTCCCACATTACATTTCTCTCCAACTCCAGGCCTGTGGTGGGGAAAATTGTATTTATACCTATATTGACTTATTCACCTTTTGATGTGATTGAATTGATTTTGAGGCTATAAGGTGGAGACTTCCAGACTTGAGGGTGGGTAGATCTGTCATGGAGAAGAGAATTTAATAAAATGAGGTGGTGATGTACCAGAACCCCACCACCATGCTGCCTAACCCCCAAGTTATGTTTTGGTCAGGAATGTGCAAATCTACCTTTCTGCCCTGCCACCAACTGTGCCCAATTAATGGCCACTTGTGGGCCCATGCTTACCTGGACTGCAAATAATTCAGCTCCAACCAGGAGGACAAAAGTCGGTCTACCCAACTCATTAATCAGAGCAGACAGGCTGTAAGTTTGGAGATGGGTTTCCCTTTATCTGCTTTAGTCTGTGCACTGTTGATGAAGTGGACACACAACAATTGGGCAGCAGCTAAAATCCACCCCTTTACCCCATGTCTGATCCCATGTCTCAGTGGTGCCCAGCCCACAGGCATTCCCCAAGCATCATGCATGTTTCAGCGATAAATGCACCATCTTGGTGATGAGGTCATCCTCGTCTTGAGTTCATAGAACATAGAACGTAGAACAGCACAGCACAATACAGGCCCTTCAGCCCACGATGTTGCCCTGAACTTTTGACCTAAACCTAAGATCTGTCTAACCTCCACCCCCACCTTATACTATCACCCATATGCCTATCTAATACCACTTACCACTCTGAGTTTGGACGCTTCAGGTAACTTTTGGTTCGAAGACCAATCGAAGCCCACTGGCAGCCAATCAGCTTGCTGGTTGCCAGAAGATCTAAAGGGCTCTCACATCTTCACAGGCCTCACCTTTTGGTGGGTTTTGCCTCCTTTAATTACTTCTGCCTTCAGATATAGTTACACAAATGGCTCAATACTGCCCATAGATGCAAGAGCATCCCATACCCAGTTGTTTTTTGATAAATCCCTTCTCATCCCTCATTTTGTGCTTCCACTATGAATCCAAAGATCTTGCCTTTTAACACACGTACCACATTTATAAAGGATGGGATTACACTTTTCGTGTCTTCCAGCTCTTATTAACCATGAGTTTCACTTTCTGTGCATTGTTGCACTTTTATGTCATTTTTTTTGTTTCGACGCTCCAGGTAACTTTTGAAATTCAGTCTTCTAAACTTGTGAGCAAATATGAGTTATTTGAAATATGCTGTGAGAATGTTTTTCATTCTAGCGTCTGTATATAATATGGAATTTGATTATTTATGATTGAATAAACATTAAAAAGAAAAATGAAAAATGTTGGCCATGATCAGAAGTAAAATAGAAAACACTTAGTATTCAAATCAGAACACGAGGATTTTAAATAAATAAAAATGGCTCTGTCCTTCTTACATAGGCATCCTTTATTAGTATTAAATGGACCTATCTAAAGTATCACACTGCCTTATGTTTTCTTAGATGATTGACCTCCTGTCCAACCCTGGTATTTTTTGATCTTTTCTTGCTATTCTTTGGAAACTTATGCTTTTCTTTTTATTGTTAACAAATGTAGACTGCTTGTCATCCCTGTAAGAAACTTGATCTTGCCAAAAGAGGCTAGAAAAACACACAATCACATGGGGTCCAATTCTCGACATGTAACAGCACTGCTAATGATCAGGATATAACCTTTGCAAAAGCATCTCATGCTGTCATTGCTAAGACTGGTCTGATCCGGGCCTTTGTTCCATTCCAGCTCCCAGCGTTCAACCTGATCTTAAATCACATGAAAGCTACCAGAACTGTAAAGGAATCTGCAAGGACAGTGTCTGCCTCTTCCATCTCTACTGCAGCAATGTTTCAAAGTGAAATGAAAAGTGCTGTGTGAAAGTCGTGTTGCTACACATCAGAATAAATGATTGTGCTTTGAATGCTGAGATTTGGTTCAAAGCAACAATAGAAAACAAGTTGGTTGCAGGGCTTTATGGAGAAGATGGGTTTACTGTCAGAATTTTAGTTCAGAAATGCAGTAATTGCTGCCTCAAACTTCCACTTATTCTGCTATGGCTAAAACTGAGCTAAACTTGAAAATTGTTGGCAATAATACTAACAGGCTCCATTCAGATTCCAGTGAGCACTGCTCCAATAAAGCAATAGCCCAATTATTTTAAGTATATTAATACAATTGTTGAAGGACAGATGGAGAAATTTCACATATTGGCAAATGTTTTCACTGCTAATATTGCACATTTTATATATCAGAGCTGGTCGTTTCTTGATACTGAATTCCAATTACACTAGATATCAAAGGTAAAATTCACACCATTGATTTCAAATCCCCTTATGACCTCAACGCTTCCTATTTTTGTCATTTCTCGACAGCTTTCTTGAGACAGCTCCAATTCTTGCCTCAGTGTCAGTTGCTTCGAATTTGGAATCCCTCTCCCTCACACACCTCGCTCCCCCCTCCCCCCATATCACTGCCTTTCTACCATCAAGACACTCATAAAAACTAACCCTTTGACCAAACTTTCAACCATCTGCCTTTGTCTCTCCTTTTGTGACTCATTGTCTAATTTTGTTTTACAGTGCTCCTGTGACTTACCATGGGATAGTTTATTGTTTAAGGCACTATAAAAATGTAATTTGTTGTGTCAACTGTAGCAATGAAATATTGCTCAATGGCCATCATTGATGAAAAATAGGGAAATAAACTTTACATCTATAATTCAATCATCAAAGATACTAAGTAAGTAGATTTGCAATGTCACAGGGACAGAGGCTTGCCTGCTATGTGACGTGGATTGAGCTATTGCAACATTAAAACCAAAGACAGAGAATTTGTCTCATTGTACCTACCACTTTTTTCACTGTAAACATCCAGTCTGGAAGATAGATGTAAGACATGACACAGCTCCAAACATGGATGACAGAAATATGGGTACAAATGATATACCTCACAGAGAGTTAGTTATTCCCTGTACATGTTCTACAACTGTTTGGAGTGAATCACATTATTTGCTCTACAGAAATTGTATTCCTCTGAGTCCTTAAGAATGAAAAAAAATCAATGTGCACCATCATTAGATTTAATGGTAGCAGAATGCAGGTACACACTTATCCTTCATTGAAGGAGCTAATATCATCGACTAAAAAGGTGTTTCTACAACAAAAAGAGAAGAGGCTTGAGGTCTGAAGGGGTGGGAGATACATCAAGTGATGCCAGTCTCTTATGTCCCCTGCATTAATTGATCACTGCATTTTTGAACAGTTGCAAAGATGAAATATAGATCCAATTTCTTTTAAAGTTTGAAAATATATTGGTCATACAATGCTATAATTTACAATGCTATAACTTACACAAAATGGGGCTAAACAGTCTTCTGATTGGTAGACATCACAGTATATTTACAATTCCATTTGTGATTAAAGAAGTGGGAATATTGTTCCATAGGAAATAGGAGGACAAGTAGTCCATTGCCCCCTTGAGCCTGGTCTACCATTGAAACATGTCATGGCTGATCTCCTGCCTCTGTGGCATTTTCCCACACTATCCCTATACTCCTTCATATCTTTAACATCCAAAAGGCTGTTGAAATCAGTCTTGAATATGCTAAATGACTAAGCCTTTACACCTTTCTAAGGAATGCATTCAGAGAAACCATCACCTCGAAAGTGAATATTGTGGCCATCAAACTATCAATTGTTACAATTGGACTGAAAACGTGGTAAGACAAGGCTGGGGCTTTGACCAAGTTATGAAGGAATACATGTTGCTTAATTGTTTCCATTTATACGGAATCAGGAGCTACCATTGCTATTGATTGTAGCTTCTTCTGCCAGGAGATCTGCTGTCATGATATGCCACTCTCGTCTGCCTTGCGCCATTCTCACAGATCCACTGTAACCTATTTGCATCCATTCTATGATGTCCAGCATTCACTTTATATCTAACACAATGCCTCTTTCTGCTGCCTTCCACTTTAGCCTTTACAGGAGATCTCTGCTGGTCAACTTTGACCAAATGGCTGAAAATACTGACATTTATTTTTCTGCCAGTTCATTTTGTAAAGTCGTTTTGCTCTTGCAATTTCAAGCCTCTATTCATTTCTGTCAACATCTGTAATTTTTACTGTGCATCTTAAAATCCGCATTTCAAAGTCCAAACTCAGGGGTCTTAACTATAGGGTTGCCTCTAATAAATCAAACAGGGAATTTGAGAGAACCATATGCAGCAGGTAACTGGAATTAACATTTTTACCACAAGAAACAGCTTTTGAGGGAAAACTTGATAAGTACCTGAGGGAGGAAATGATCGAGAGTTATGCTGTTAGGGCTAGATGATGTATGTCAAAATCCTGCATAGCTTCCAGGAATAGTTGGAAAGACAGTGGAACTTAATTGAGCAAGAAGCCAAAAGCCATATGCTTGATAGCAGGCTGGAAGTTTGCAATTAAGTTCTTGAAGCTTTAAAGGTGAGTTGAGGTTCGCAACAGTAAAAATTGGGAAGCCCTTTACATGCACCTGTATGTCATACCTGCTCATTAAAAGGCCAGTTCACCACAGTTAGGTTCCCTTTCTTAATTAAGTTCTCTGTGAGCAAACAACATGGACCTGCTGATTCATGATTGCATAGAAACTACATGTAGTTGATAAGGTATGTCACATTCCTGGACTTACCAATGTGCAGCCATTGTTATGTCCTTTTTGGGGAGTAGTCTGTCTGCAACAACCTAACTGATTTAAGGTAGTTGCAGTGTAAATTTCACTGGGCACAGGGGATTGCTGAATGAGGGAGGCTGGAGTGTACAGTGCACACTGCTCAAGAAGACTGGCCAAGAGTGGAAATCTGACTTGGGTCGAGTACAAAGGCCCGAAAGTTTAGCTGCAGGAGCCCACTTCAGGAGTTCAAGTGACTTTCCTGGTTTGTAGAAATGAATGTCTGTCCATGTGCCTTTTAAACATGGTGCCAAGGTCTTCTCCCAACCTAAAGCAGTGGTGAGAGCACCACCGTCCTGCCCAGTCCAGGATTTGCCACACGCCTTGTATGTGTATTGAGCTGACAATATGTAATTGCACAAGTGAAGCTGATCCACTCCTGAGCAGAGTTGATACTTATTTCCACGCTGCTGAATGTACCCTAAAATGGAAGATTCCAGCTCCAGAATGGGAGGAGACTCAACAAGTGCATACATACTGGTACAGACCAGTTGGATTCAATGCCAGTTTCTAAATCTTAGATAATTGACATAATAGTTTCAGGATTAAACATGGAATGAATGCTCAAAATACTCAGTGATAGGGAGAAAGTTCACCACTGAAATCTGGCTCATCACCCAGGGGAATCTGCTCCAGGGTTAACCAATCTGAGAAAGGTCGCCCCCATTAGTGGAATGGGCAGAATTATTACAAATCTGCTCCTTCAGTTTTGGTCTGGTTCTCTCCTGTACTTGCTACTAATAGGCTCCCTACGCGCCTATTGGCAGTAACTGGGGAGGGAAATAGCTTGTGAGTGGAGAAACAGTGATTAGAGTAATTAAGAAGGAGGGGAAGGTGGAGGAAAGACAGAGGCTGAAAAGTGGACTGAGATGGGGTAGAGTCTGTGATATAAAAATGGGGATGACAGTAAAGGATAAAATGGAAGAGATTGAAGCTGGAAGGAGGGAGGGGAGATAAATGTTGAAGGATGGAGACGGAAGGTAGTTACAAAGGATGGAGGAGAGATGGAGGCAGTAAACCTGGCATTGCGAAGGGAATGAATTATTTACAAATCTATGTGGAATCTTTGGCTTAAGGCTGCAAATGTTCAGAAGTTTCAGAAAAATGTAATGGATGCTTCTATTGTAATGAACACCATTTCAATTCTAAAAAGCAAATCTGAGATCGACATCTGAAATACAATAAATAGGATAGTAACTACTTTATTAAAATAATTTAGCTTTGGACATATATAATGGAAATCTATTAGCTGTAAATTCACCAGTTTGTGAAGGTGTGTTTTGGAAGATAGATTAAAGTGCAGAGGAGTGCATGTCATTAATTTTGGAAAAATACTTTTTTCTAACATATGCCTTTTGTTTTGAGCCTATTTAATTTCTGTGTTGTCTAAGAAATCAATGCGTTCCTGGGATGATGATGATTTAGGTTTAATAGAAGATTGTAAAATATTGAGAGTATTGATGAATTCTTCTAATTCTGCTTCTGTGTGAGTCAAATTTTGCATTTATTCTCATAAATGTAGGAAATATTGACCTAGATCTTTTGTTCAGGATTGAAACGAAGTTCTCCTCACACAATTGAAACAAAAACCTCATCTTTGGGGGATTTCTCTGTGGAATATCCAGGCCAAGATTTCACAGAGCTGGCAACAATGTAAATGGAGTCATGTCCCTCTTGCTATCGTAGGTGCCACATTCCAATAATTAAATTTGCTGTAAATCTTGGTCAGAAATAGAACTGACCAACCTCACACAACCCCCCAATAAATCATTCACACTGACCCTCTAGTCATGCATATTGACCTCCCCATAGACACCTATATCCCTACCCTCAAGCCTGCTGTAGATCCAACAAAAGGAAAGATCCACTTTAATAGCAGCTGAGAAAAGGTAAAGGGGTATTTGAATGAGGGATTAGATTGCTAGTTGAGTGAGGGGACACAGTGTCAGATGGTTGAAAAGATAGGATACCATGTGGATAAAAGAGAGGCAGCTGGATAGGTGGATATATTGCCAGGTAGATGGGTAGGTGAAGTGGTAGCTATGAAAGTAAGTACTGAGGATATCACTGAGGTCAGTTTGGAAGGCTGGGCTTGGGGATCAGGTGGAGGCAGTTGGGTTAGTTCAGTACAGGTCAGCGTTATTGGTTCTGTGAGGAGTTGAGGGGTTACATCTTTTGGGTGGGGGTAAATGAGGTCAAAACTCAAGGGGAAAAATGTGGGGGTTGGGGTGGGTGAGTAGTGTGGGGGAAAGTGGAGCTATGTGTGTAGGTTGCGGCAGGTTCTGGGACCAGGACTTTAGATCTGGATCAGGTCAGTTTGTTTGGGTTTGGAGTGAACAGTGTCCAGTTTGGTCTGGCAGAGGAGTTGGGGGCAAATGGGTGATCAAGTTACGCTTGTTGCAGAGTTGAGGTGAGGGATATAGGGGTCCATGAGGAGGTCAATGTGCATGACTGGAGGGTCAGCGTGAATGATTTGTTGGGCATTGTGTGGGGGCAGTCAGTTTTGTTTCTGACCAAGATTAGAGCAGATTTAATTCCACTAATCTTTCCTGCCTAACTCATGCAATGGGCAAGTTAGAATTGACTGAAGCCTTTGATACAAACGCAGAACTGCGCTTTCCAGACACTGAATAATTAGCCGAGGGAAGATGCAAATTACCAAGCAATTCTTACATAACAAGTACATCAGGACTTCTATGTGGTCCATATGTGTATGTTCCGGGGTATGACTATGTAGAGACTGGAAGATCTGGGCCATTATCATTATGTGACTGGATTGTTAACAAGTTAGTGAGAATGGAAAGGGATCTCCTAAACATCAAAATGTAGTCTTTGAGAAAATCTCAAGAGCTTTCAATGAACTAATTTGTGCCCAGCTTAGATCTAAATAATAGGTCTACTATCTCCACTCGAAACAGTATTATCCTGAATGTACCCATTCAGCTAACGTAACTCAGAGTATCATCAGGAGGCAATGCCTGGTAATTTGATGCACATTTTGGTTTTAGATGAAAACTAGAAACCATGATTTCCTGAAGCAACACTAGCTGAGGTTTGCTATTGATGCTCAATGAACACAACAGAACTTGATCTGTGCTGTTTTGAGAAATTAATCACAACCACAGACTGGCCTTCAGAAATTGAAGTAATGATGTTGCCTATGGCTGACAAAACTTGTTGAGTGCTTTTTCTCTCTCAGTGCATCAGTTTTCTGAGTACTGTAGGGACAAATCCTTTGCTGAGAGATTCATCTTCACTAGCAGGAGTTAATTAACAAATATAACCTGTGTGACTCAGAAAGGAGCATGTACTTCGCTTTGAAAGTGCTTCTGTCTCCAGCATATTGTTATTTAATCATTGATTCAGCAATGCAATAACTAGAATGCAGTGAGACAATATAGATTTTATGCAAAACCAATGAATGAGCTACTGTCTTCTGTGAAATTTGGCAGGCAGTAACCAGAGTTAATGGGCTATGTGATAAATTATCCAAAATAGAGCAAGCCTTTATGTTTAAGTGAAGAACTTGTGGCTTATTTTTAAATCTACATGGTCCAGCAAAAGAGTGCACTAGCCCAGTCGGGCATCCCACAGGTGGAGAGGAGACTGTGATTTTGGACCGCGGCTTCAGATTGAACCTGCAGGACACCCAGCAGTTTTCCCAAGATAGCACATGACCTTGAAGCTGGCCCATGTTAAATGTGCTTCTTCACCAACGCATTGACCGTCAAGTGGGGGACCCAGCTTCAAAATGGCAGAGGAAGGACATTGGGATGATAACATTGATGTTCATTCTCAACAGTGGTACTTTGTGGCTGTTCAGCAATATGTCATACAAGGAACAGATAGGCTGACACAAGTAACAAAAAACAGGTTGCTAGAAAAGCTCAGTAGGTCTGACACCATCTGTGAAGGGAAATCAAAGTTAACATTTCGGGTCTGGTGACCCTTCTTCAGACACAAGATGTGTTATTGTTCATCAATTTTAAAGGGACCAAATTGCACAACTAGCCAGTTGTACGTCGTCACAGGATGTGGGCAGTGATGCCTAGGGCAACATTTGCTGATCCCTAATTGGCCTTGAGAAGCTGGTGGTGAGCTGCCTTGTTGAACCGCTGCAGTCCTTGCCGTGTAAGGACACCCAAGATGGCTTAGGGATAGGGTTCAAGGATTTAATCCAATGATAGTGAGGAAATGTAATGTAGTTCCAAGTGAGGATGGTGCGTGGGTTAGAGGGGAACTTGCACATAGTGATGTTTCAATGTACCTACTTCCCTTATCTATCTTAATGGGGGATGACACAGGTTTGTAAGGTGCTGCTATGAGATGCTTAGTGAGTTGCTACTGTGCATCTTATGGTTGTATGCACTCTGCACCAGAGTTGAAAAGTGAATATTGAAGGTGGTAGATGAAATGCCAGCGAAATAGGTTGCTTTGTCCAGGATTGTGTCAAGCTTCTTGAATGTTATTGGAGCAGCATTCATCTAGTCAAATGAAGTTAAAAGAGATGTTACTAAAAATAGGATTATTTAGTGCCTTAATCTCATCAATGTTGATTTGTTTCAAGTAAGAATTGTTCCTCATGTATTTAACAGGATGCTTATAGCAGGGAAGGTGCAGTCTTGATTAACTTTATGACCACCTTATCGCCACACTACTCTGTGGTTATCAGTAATTTATTTTTATTCATTCATGAAACATGGATATCACTGGCATTTATTGCCCATCCTTAATTGCCCCGAGAAGTTGATGATTTACCACCTTCTAAACGAGTTCTGTCCCTGGTGGCTATACACTGTTGTTAGGAATGACATGCCAGAATTTTGATCAAGCAACAGTCAAAGAACAGTAATCTGTTTTCACCTTCTGATCGTAAGAGTGTTACAGAGAACACACAGTCCGTCATGTTGACTTGCGCCTCCTGCTCTTGTCCTTCTTGCTGTTAGAGATCATAGGTTTGGGTTGAAGTGACATAGACATCTTGTAATGGGCTGCATCTTCTAGATGGTATTCACTGCTGCCACAGTTGAGGAAGTGAATGTTTAAGGTAGTGGAGGCATTATTGATCAAATGGGTCACTTTGATGTTGAGCTGCTTTAGTATTGTTTGAGCAGCATTCTGGACAAGTGGAGAATATACCATCGCGCCTCTGACTTGTATCTTGTAGATAGCAGACAAACAGACATTTGATTCCAGAGATGAGCTCCTCAATACTGAACTCTCTGTAGATAATAGATAGATACTATTACTCTTGTAGCCATATTCTCCATGAGACTGGTCCAGTTAGGTTTCTGGTCAATAGTGATCTCCAGGATGATTATTGTATGACATTGTAGACCAGAAAAATGCATTTATAGCAAATAGGCACTTAGATCTGTGTTGGGTTTGAAATACATTTACATAAACATACATGATGTACATTTAGTAAATACTTTTTGTTAGAGAGGGATTTTAAAGAGGAGTCTGAGTCCTGTGTTCGCTAACACAAATCAATCTTTATTTGAAGCTCCTTAACCACACTTCTGGGAGAAGCCAGAGACCACACAGAATCTGGCTTTCATGTGGGGCCCAGTCGCCGCCTTAACCAAAGCTCAGATCAGAAGAGTAGACAGTCACACTCTACCGTTCTCAATAAAGCATAGGATATTTATATTTCATGTGTTATGATGGTTACATGCAACATTGGCATCAGTGCTTGCCACATCCCTTCTGGCCTATACAAGCAAACCTGTGAAACATACAATCAATGATGGACAACGTCTTGGCCCACCTTGGGTCTTCCCATCATCTCATGACCACATTCCAACACCAATTGTTATATCCCTTCCTAGACATTTGTAAGCATATTGTATATCTGCTCATTACGATAGAGTTTTCAAATTCAGTCATGCAATTCATATCCCTCACTGATCTTAGTACAGAATATTTAAAAAGATGTTAATTTCTATCAATTGTTATAATATTTGTAAAGTCATCTCTAATAGAAAATTACTTATAAAGGTATACATAGTTAAACCTAATACTATGATTCTGTGATAAAACAATTTCAGGAGCAGCTTTTCTCCTATCTGACTTGCAAATCAGCAGTTGTTTATTCTCTCGAGACCATTAGTGACCCTGTTTCAAAATTGGTTCTGCCCTCCTCGCTACGTTATTAGTTTCTTGGTACTTTTACAAGTTGATCTTGTTTGTAACTTTTTGTTGTTCTAATATTATTTATCAAAATTAGCCTCTGCATCCAAGACTAGCTGCCTGCAGAAATTTAATTCCCCAATATCTAATAAATTTAAACTTCTATTGTATGCATGTGGGTCTACTGTAATATGTGCTTATTATCTTAAAAGCCGCATCTCAGGTAAGTGATGCTTTCCGTTTCTATTTTCTACAAAAATGAGAAATCTGAAATCAGATGGTTTTCATTAGAGCTGCCTTATCAAAGTCTACTGTCTACATTCTAGTTCCATTTTACTAGGCGTCAGAGGCATTGAAGCTGTGAAGGCCATTGCATGGGCTATATGAATTGTGGCTTCAGTTACAATTTCCTTCAATTGTCTGTGTCAGTTACAAAGAGAACCCCAGATACCTATTTCATCATACTTGACCAAGGCAACTACAACACTTTTATTTTCTATTTGTGTTTCTATCTCCACTTTCTACCCTCTTTGCACTACCTTATCTTCACTTATCCTGGGACCCAGGCAGGAGCAGGAGAGTGTTTCAGCCAGTTTCAAATAGGGATTTTCAATGGTGAGTGTAGACAGCAGGGGTTCATCAACCAGGTTATATATTTCTGTCACTTCACGTTCATACACATACATTTTCCGAGCAGAGTAATTGGGAAGTGTTTGCTGACTTCTAATGTCAGTATTTCTTCTGGAGACTCCTCATGGTGCTATGGATGAATTCACCGTAGTACTTTTCAATTTGTTAAAAATGTATCATGTTGGAATTTCCAATATAACATCTTGCTTCAATTGATTCATTTCAATTGGTTCAATTCAGATTTTGCTGAGCCATTGCATTATCTCAAATACAGTTAATTTATTAAAATCTGCATTTTATGAACTGACTCAGATATTTTTCTCACGAAGCTGCTTAGAGTATTGGAGATCTGCAGGGGGAGGGGTGGGAGTAGTTCTCTGATGGAATTCAGTTACTGAAATGTTGTGGGTATACAGCTGTGTGGGAGAAGGAGGAAGCCAATGAGATTCACCTTTGCGTTAAATTCAAGAGGGAGAGATTATTAAGGGCGGTGTTGGATTTCAGAAGTGTTTGAGAGGCTAACTATGATTCAGTTGTCCCTGAAAATTAATTTCCAATAGGTCAGGCTTGAGGTATAGTTTCATTCTCTAATTTCAAATATTGCAAATGAACTTTAAGGAAGAAAAGTTGCTGCCCTTACTTGGTCTGGCCCACATGTAATTCTAGACTCATGGCAAAGTGGTTGACTCTTAACTGACATTTGGGCAATTAAGGATGGGCAAATAAATGCTAGCCTAGCCAGAGATACCAGTGAGTGAATTAAAAATAAATTTTGTGGAAGGAACCACAGTATGTTCCCTACATGACCCTCCATGTAAGACACTAAATAGTTAGTAAAAACTGAAAGAACTGCGGATGCTGTAAATTAGGAACAAAAACAAAGTTGCTGGAAAAGCTGAGCAGGTCTGGCAACATCTGTGAAGGAGAAAACAGAGTTAACGCTTTGGGTCCGGTGACCCTTCCCCAGTACTGAACTTAACTCTGTTTTCTCCTTCACAGATGCTGCCAGACCTGCAGAGCTTTTCCAGCAACTTTGTTTTTGTACAATGTAGTGAGCACCTTGAAACATAATTTCCTTCTGCGGTTCAGTTTATAGGAATATGTGTGGGAAATATTTAGAATAGCCAGATTATGACTTCAGTTACTTCAGTTAATGCTGACTGTTCAACATGCGGAGTTCAGCAGCAGGATGGACCCCCAAACCTGTACTACTTAAAAGGACGGTGAAGCACATGCAAGGTGATTGATGATTAGTCTCTGTTTGGGTTTGTCAAAGTGCTGGGTGTTTTGAAGATTTGGTTAACACTGAAATCCTGGGGACCCATGTTACCCATGCAGGAAGCTTGACAGTAAGGTTTCTGCTCAGGCTACTTTCTCACAATCATAGAAACTGCAGTTCTCCTTGACATGCAGTACCAGAAGAAAATGGAGTATATTGTGTGTGTGTGTGTGTGTGTGTGTGTGTGTGTGTGTGTGTGTATTCATCACTTGATAAAGGAGCTGCTCAATGAACGCTGACACCTCTTGAAACCAGCCCTGTGGCCTCAGAGCAGGGTCAGTGTTGCACTGACAATGTGCAGCTTTGACCATTGGGGGAAGAAAAGAAAATAATGTCAACAACTTGAAAATGTGGGTCCTCAAGGTGAACTGCTTGGAAAAGAGAATTAGTGAAGTAATGCATGAGGCCCCAAGAAGAAAGGAATTCTTAAAATAAAATCACAAGATTGTTATCTGGTTAGAAGAGTTGAAGTGCCTAATCAGTAGTAAAAGATTTACAGAGGCAGTGCAAAAGGCTGACAGTGAATGATGCAGCTGGATGTTAAAGATTGGTTTTTGTCAGCTTTAGAGATAAGGCCATCTACTTGCTTTGATCAGAAAGTTTGCAATAACATGGGTGGATGCTAGGAAGTTATTTCTGTTAGGCGGGGAGACTAGGATCCGTGGGCACAGCCTTAAGATTAGAGGGGGTAAATTTAAAACTGAAATGAGACGACATTTCCTCAGCCAAAGAGTGGTGGGCTTGTGGAATTCATTGCCGCAGAGTGCAGTAGAGGCCGGGACGTTGGATGCCGTCAAGGCAGAGATCGAAAATTTCTTGATCTCAAAAGGAATCAAGGTCTACGGGGAGAGTGCAGGGAAGTGGTGTTGAAATGCCCATAAGCCATGATTTAAATGGCGGAGTGGACTTGATGGGCCAAATGGCCTTACTTCCACTCCTATGTCTTATGGTCTATGGTTGCCTTAGCCATGGCACCTATGCCACTTGCCATTGCCACTTAAATGAGGGCATGGCTGGTGTTGATGCCATTAGCCCATTCTCTGTACTGGTCTGAAAATCTTTACCAAATCGGTCAAAAAACAATTTATGACACTTCCTCTTAGGGTGGTCCACAGAACAGATTTATGCATATCTATGTCTTTGTGATTCATGAGAGGCTACTGGTCTGCTTGTTACAGAGCTAATTTGAACTCTGTTCCTGATCCAAGTGGTGCAGTGCCTTTCAGGGGTATAAAAACCCACGGGAATATGGAAGAAAACAAATTGTTGACTGGATTGCAATTCCGCTGCTACATTTATTCCTTAATCATTGAACCATTGGAACAATCTTATTGTAGCAGCATTTCCTTCTGTAACGTCTGCTTTTTGTACAAACACAGTCCCAGTATAAACTGTCAATGTGCACCTTGCAAATTGGTGCAGAAACTATTCAAAATCATCAATATTTCCAAATGGTTCTAAATGGAGTCTTTATATTTCACTCCAGTGGAAGCAGGAAGTGGTTAGCACCAAACTAATTGTGCAGGGCCATGGAGAGAAATCATGGACCCTGGTGCTTCTTTGGCATCTGGATTCCTTCTTCCCACTTTCCCACTCCCACTAAAACCACGCCTAACTCTCCCCCTCAATTAGGTGGAGTCAATTGACATGAAAATGCTTCAACGAATACTACTGCTGCAGACTGAAACAGTTGAATCCAACTGGATTGGCTTGAACCGAGAAAGATTGTCTGATATAAGCAGTTTGCACAAAATTTGCTTCTTGTGCTCCAGAACTAGTAGCATTCCCAGCTAAGTAATTTCTTTCTCGCCCTAATTCTGATATTTGTGCAGCAATGTACAAAATCGCCCAAGAGCCCGGTCCTCAAAAATCTGGACAAATTCTCCCTAGTCAATGACTTCCCTATCTGTCTATTCTCAATCTTCAGAACAGTTAGGGTAGGAGTTGTTGAGAGAGCTGTCAAGTAGCAGGTGCAAAGGGATAATTTACTCACTGACATTCAGTTTGGGTTCAGTTAGGGCCATTTGGCCCAAACATAGACAAAAGAGCTGAACTCTAAAGGTGAGGTATGAGTGACTTCCCTTGATGGGGATATTTGCTGCTGATTGCGCAATGGCCAGTACCATTCATAACTCTTCAGATATGTAAGCAGTTTGTGTCCAAATGAGCAAAATCTGGACAATATCCAGGCTTGGGTTGATAAGTGGCAAGCAGCATTCAAAACATACAAGTGACAGGCAATGATTATCTCCAACAAGATAATCTAACATTGCCCCTTGGTATCAGGAGCATTAACATCACTGAGTCCTCCGCTATCAACCATCTAGGGATTACCATTGACCAGAAATTGAACCAGACCAGTAAACACAAATAAATAAATACTTGCAGAAAAAAAAAGTCTGAGGTTGGGATTTCTGGAGCATGTATCTCACCTCCTGACTCTCTAATCCTTGTCCACTATTTACAAGGCACAATTTAAAAATACAATGGAATACTCTCCACGTTCCCGGATGCAGTGCAGTAGCCCTCAAGAAGCTCAGCATTGTTCAGGACAAAGCAGCGTGTCTGATTGGCATCCCATCAATCAGTTCAACATTCACTCCATTCACCGTCAATGCACAGTGACAGCCATGTGTACTCTTTACAAGGTGCATCACAGTAAGTGACCAAGATTTCTACAACAGAATTTTCAAAACCTGTGATCTCGACCAACTTGAAAGACTGAGTAGTTACCACATGGGACAAACAACATCTGCAAGTTCCCCTCCAAGCCACAAGCCATCCAAACTTGGGACTATATTGTCATTGTTTCACTGTCACTGGGTCCTGGGACTCGCTCCCTAACATCACCACGAATGTTCCTACAGTCCAGGATTGAAGTGGTTCAAGAAGGCAGCATATCACCAAATTCTCCAAGACATTTAGGGATCGACAAATATTCTGACATGGTTGAAAATACTTTTGGGTGTACATTTGTGTGTATTTGTAGCATAATTTTCCTCTCAATATTTCAGGAAAATTTATCCAAAGCTCGCCTGTTGAGGATTATCCATGTCTGAGAGTTGTCTCCTGTACATAGTTATAGAAACACCCTGATTGCTAGTCAAAGATTACCAGATGGATTCCAGAAATGCAGGTCTAGCTTCCCAATCAAACCCAGGTGACAGTGCCCCTTTCCCGCTTCCTCGCACTCGGCAACCCTTCTTAACCTTCTCCCTCTCGGTGGCCACTCTTTCCCCACTTATTTGGATTTGATAGTGACACTTCATGACCTCTTCCGAATTGACAATATTCCTTCCCAATTTCTTCCTCCTTGATGGTGACTTCCTACCCTCCTTCCACTCAATGTCATCCCTTCCTGCCTTTGTTGTCTCCACTCAATGGTGACCTCTCCTCAACTCCTTTATTTTGGTATTTTCCCTTACTGCCCTCCTCACACTTGACATCATCCCTTCCTGCCTTCTTCCAACTAAATTGTGACCATTTCAGACTTCCTCCTGCTTGATTTTCTTCTCCTCAGTGCTCATTTGTAGATAGGGCTCGCGAGGTATTGAGTGGAAGGCAGTGAGGTGGATTTTGGAATGGAAAGCAGTCGGGAAACATGGACTTGTGGAAACTTGATGTAACTTGGTACAGAGTAGGGACTGAGAAGCTAGAATGTTGACTCAGGAAACTGTGGGTCAGGAAGTGGAGTTACGGCCAGAAATAGGCACCTTATGGTTCTTCACCTTGCACACCAAGACTAAAGACAGTGCCAATTGATATTAAAGCCCAACAAATAAAACTCTCATCATATGATGTAAGCAAGAAAGAGCGGAAAAGGAAGTCTGATGCTTCCTAATCAACAAATGATTGTTTTGTTTTGGTCTAAAACAGCTAACCTGGCATGTGGACCATCACAATTACCAGATTACTCAGCTAATGATTGTTGTAATGGAAAATATTTACTTGAGGTCATAGAACATAGAACATAGAATAGTACCGCACAGTACAGGCCTTTTGGCCCACAATGTTGTGCTGAACTTTTGCCCCAAACCTAAGGTCTATCTAACCTCCACCCCTACCTTATACTATTATCCCAACGCCTATCTAAGAGCAGCTTAAGTGCCACTAATGAGGCCGACTCCACTATCCTCTCCGGCAATGCATTCCACGCCGTGACCACTCTTTGAGTAAAGAACCTACCTTTGACTTCTCCCCTATATCTACCTCCACTCACTTTAAAACTGATACTCCTCTGATAGAGTTTTTGTCAAAGTTACATTAGCTGCATCCAGTCTGATGATGCTACATGGTTTTTGGGTGCAGGCAGTTGTGTTCTATACTAGTCTTTGATGTACAACACAGCTCCTGAGAGTAGTTAGTGATTATGTGTGACTGGTAATATAATCTGTATTATTGCTGCCCTGCAATTAACCACCTTGTTAATTAAAACAAGTACCTCTTATTTTTAAACTCACCAGCGGTCTATTTTCTATCACTGATAGTTAGACATGTCTTAGACATCGTGTAAATGAAACAAAATTGTGGCAGTGAACTACCTCAAACACCCCTAGCCCAGTACCACATGCCATCAGTGTTGGTAGAAAGCCACAGGGTGCTGGAGAAGCCTCCTCTCCTGGGCCTTGGACGTATAAGTGCTTTGAACTCTACTAGCACAATGGCAACACCAAAATATTCTTCTCGTTGTTGGGCTCATTTGGTTAAATTGACAGTAACTCATAAGAAGCATGAAGTCAAGCTTTAGCATTTATGAATTTTAAACTACAGGCCATGGGAACACTGTGACTTTTATTTTTCTAGAGAAGTAATAAATAAAGGTTGAAAGATTTAGAAGGAGAAATGTTTTCTTGAAGAATATTAGATAATATGTTTCCTGTTAACATTCATTTTAAGAGAAGTGGAATACAAGAGCAGAGATGTGCTGCTAAGTCTGCGTAAGAGTCTGGTCAGATCATGTTTGGAATATTGTCAGTAGTTTTGGGCCCTGTATCGAAGGAAAGATATGCTGGCCCTGGAGGGGCCAAGAATGATCCC
Organism: Stegostoma tigrinum; assembly: GCF_030684315.1. Classification (NCBI taxonomy): domain Eukaryota; kingdom Metazoa; phylum Chordata; class Chondrichthyes; order Orectolobiformes; family Stegostomatidae; genus Stegostoma; species Stegostoma tigrinum. Next base: position 47,459,181 of record NC_081369.1, read on the forward strand.
GGGGATGAAGTGGTTGGCATTTTACGAATGATTGAATTCACTCATTTGTACTCAAAGTTTAGAAGGACGTGGGGGGGGGGTTTATCTCATTATAACTTACAGAATACCGAGGCCTGGATAAGACTAGATGTGGAGAAGATGTTTCCACTAGTAGGAGAGACTAAGACTTGAGGGAACAGGCTGAAACTTAAGGGACAGCCCTTTAAGAAGTGAGATGATGGGGAATTTCTTTAGCTAGAAGGTAGTTACTTGAGGAACTCATTGGAGCATAGGGCTGTAGAGGCCAAGTCATTGAGTGTATTTAAGGCAGAGAAAGATAGGTTTGTAATTGGTAAGTAATTAAGGGTTATGGGGTGAGGGAGGGAAGGCAGGAGAATGGGGTTGAGAAACATTTTGGCCATGATCAAATGGCAGAAGCAGACTCAGTGGACCAAATGGCCTAATTCTGTTCATTTATGGCCTTTATGGTCTCATATTTTAGTATTGAGTCTTTTACATTGTTTTATAATGAATACTTGTTTATTTTTCTTAGCTTCAATGTTATGAATTACCCTACAAAGTGAACCTCATAATCTTGATGAAGCTGGATATTACTTTACCTATCTGAACTGAGCTAAGTTTAACAACATTCATGACTTCTTGAGTCTAATGAATAGCTATTGCATCCTCCCTTACAAAATTTCCCTCTCTTGAGCTAGTTGGATCTATCACTGACTCAGATTTATATTGTGCTTTGTGCCAAGCCTTTACTGTTCTTCTTGCAAAGCTCAACAGGTGGATTTGTTAAGTAAAATGTGCTGTGCAAATATAATTTAGAGTTGTTGATAGCGTCACCTCCCGCATTTCTTCATTCGTACATCCTTGACCTCAATGGAATTCAAATACCACAACCCTTAAAGCTACTTTCCAGAAGATAATTTTGTTTTTGTGCCAAACATTTCACCTTTCAGTAACTCTCATCTCTCTATAAAACCCAAGTCTACCCAATACTCTACCTTTGTCTGTGGCTATTCTAGGGTTGCTTTTCCATTCCTTGATAAGATAAGAAGACGCAAAAGTTTGTGGCTAGTGCGCGGTACTTCTCTTACCTTTTCTCCTCTATCTCCATCTGTTCTCTCTCTCTCCCGTTTATTCATTTGTTAGATATGTTCTACTTTAGGCTTCTTCTGAGATACAAATATATCATTCCTCTTAATCCTCCTCCCTAATATTTCAGTATTCAAATCATGACTTAGCCTTGCAGTGTGCAAATACATTCTTTCCTCAAGATAATCAAACTCCCTGGACCACATTTTCTCCATAATAGTTTAACTTGGAAGTCCTTTAAAAAGAGCCAGTCAGATTTCATACCTCATCCCCAGGCATTCTAATTTTTGAGATTGGCTTTTAGGCGTGTATTTGATTCAGGTCAAAAGCCTGCACCTGCGTCACCCAACCTGATAGTTGTGTGTGATCTCAGCCAAAAAGGACCTGGAGGTTTGGCTGGCAATCCAGGCAGCCATTAGAGAGCTGAAACACACGAGTTACTGTTTGATTAACAGCTCCCTCTCATTTTCAAACTGTTTGTTTGCAGAAAGTGACAAGATTTCAAGTGCCTGGCAATTGCAGGTGTTGAAAGGTTAAAGAGTGGAAAATTTGCATTTTCTTTGCCCTGTTGGAAGGTTTGAAATGGTATGGATGGGTAAAGTGTGTGGGGATGAGGACTGTAGACTAAGATAATGTCCCACAGCACAAAGGCAGGCCGTTCAAACAGGAAGGGTCTTTTCTTATAATTATTCATTCACAGATGAGAGCATTGCTGGCTATGCAGCATTTATTGTCCATTCTTAATTACCTAGAGGGCAGTTCAGAGTCAACCACATTGCTGTGAGCCTGGAGTCACATATAAGCCAAACCATGTAAGGATGGTCATTTATTTCCCTAAACAGCACTAGAGAACCAGATGGGTTTTTCTGACAATCAACAATGGATTCATGGTATTCATTAGATTCTTAATTCTAGACATTTATTGAATTCAAATTCCACCATCTGCAATGGTGGGATTTGAACCTGGGTCCCTGGAATTTTACCTGGGTGTCTGGGTCAACAGATAATACCACGAGGCCATTGCACCCCCCCAGCCCACCCCGATATGAGCAGGCCACTGGAACTGAAAGGTTAACTCTGACCTTTTTTTCCACAGGTGCTGCCAGACCTGCTGAGCTTTTCCAGCAACTTCAGTTTTCATTCCTGATTGCCAGCATCTCCAGTTCTTTGAGTTTTTATTTGGCCATTTAACAGCTCACCTCTGCTGCTGACAGGTGTCATATCTACGTCTGAAAGTTTTCTGGGTCTGGCAGTTAACATGCATGCCCCTATACCCCTAGCTATGTAAAGTTGTGCTTAATTTCCCGGACTCCCTCTCACTTTATTAAGGATGAAACTTTTCTTCTTAGGCCCCTAATTCTACCACAGTGTTCAAGCTTTCAAAACTCCAGGTTAGCATTACGATCCTGATACATTCGATCTTCCCTATTGCTTCTTTTCAACCCTAGTTTTGATCACGATAAGCTTTGACCTTTCTGCTTGGCTTCTACAGGGTAGATTTTATAAATTAGCGCTTTGGTCCAGAGTTTTGCACATGGCAAGATAATTCTGGAGTCAGGTCAGGAATGTCAACAGGCATCTTTTGATTTATCATTTATAAATTATGTGTCATGCACGGACAGATCGTTCGCTGCAAAAATTTGGAAATATAATCAACAAAACTGCGAATATGAAGACAGAAGGAATAAAATGTCACCATCATAAAGGGAGGCATAACTTAATTTATTCACCTTAATATTTGTGTATTTATATCCAAAAGAAAAGCTGTTGATACATATTACTATCAATACTCTGCTTGACTAAGGCATATTATAAATTCTCTGTAAGCAGTTGACTTTGACAGATTTAAGCTTCAGATTACCCTCAAATAGAGAAGTAGAGGTCAGAGCTGTTTGTCAGAATCTTCTAGTGTCGAGAAAATTTTCAGATAAATTAATCAATAGAGATTAATTTACATAGCTCATATGGTGTTAAATAATAATTTATTCACTTGAACAGTAAGTCAGACAAAGTTGGAGGGCTTAAAAAAAATGCAACTTTGAAACCTGCCCTTTGAATTTAGAATAAACTATTTGAACAAATGTGCTTAGAAAACCATTTCCTGCTTGTATTTTTGTGTCTTTCTTTAGGTTTACTTTGTGTCTCATTGACACTTTAACTTACGATTCTTTAGCTTGCTTGTCTGTCAAAAGAAAAACTTCATGAAAGTTGTTTTGATCACTAAATATTAAAGGAGAAAACCGAAGAAATGGCACTTTTGTTCATTTGATGTAACAAATTATGCAGTATAGATAAGGACAGTATATATAAGAATAGTTCATTCGGACTTCTGTTCAGTTATTCATGCAAAGATCAGCTGCTGATCTCTTCGTTGCTTATATAAATATACAATATATTTACTTAATTACTGTGAATATGTAGTGTTTAGAGTCACACGCGGTTGATAGCCAGGTTAATACACAACACTTGAGTGCAACAGAAGTCAAATTCATGCAACAGACATTTGCAAACAGGCCCATTTTCCTTCAGACGTTGTCAGGTAAAATCAGAAAATTCCCACACTTCTAAAGTGCAGGTGTATCTAATTCAATTACACATTCACAGTAATTTAGTTCCAATTTACCTGTTATTCATCCCTGAATAACAGGTAAATTGGAATTAGGTATTGCACAACTGCTTCTTTCCTTCTCAAAGAGGAGTGGGTTAGTAATCAGGAGATTTAGTCTAATGTTCTGGCTACCTGGTTTCAAATACCACCTCACTGGCTTGTATAACTTAGGTGCAATTAATAAATCTGTAATATAAAGCTAGCTGCATGAAATTAATGCCAATTATTGTAAACTCCAACTGGCTCACTAATGGAGGAATTTTGCCATCTTGACCTAATTGTGGATGTAAGTTTGCTCGCTGAGCTGGAAGGTTAGTTTTCAGACGTTTCGTCACCATTCTAGGTAAGATCATCAGTGAGCCTCCGATGAAGCGCTGGTGTTATGTCCCGCTTTCTATTTATCTGTTTAGGTTTCCTTCTGCCCCCAATATTCTTAGCTACTAACAACTCTGATGAGTCAGCAGACTCAAAGCACTAACTCTGCTTCCTTCCCAAGACACTGCCAACCTGCTGAGCTTCTCTAGCAGTTTCTGTTTTTGTTTCAGGACAAAAGAAAAACAGAATAAGTGATACTGAGTGCTAAGAGTAGGAGAGAATTGGTGACCATAACGTGATCATACACCTCAGAGTATGTGAGAATAGGTGGTGTGGTAAAGGCATCCCATGTCAAAACAGTGTCAACACAGTGTCTTTCCTGCTCCTCTGATGCTGTCTGACCTGCTGACTTCCTCCAGCTCCACACTGTGTTGACTCTGACTCCAGCATCTACAGTTCTTGCTACCTCATGTCAATACAGGACTGGGTGTGGGGGTCGTAAAAAACATGAAGGGATTGAATCAGGCTCTGAAGTTATTGGACTCCATGTCGAGCTCTAGAGACTGTGTGGTCCTCAAACAGAAAATGAGATGTTGTTCTTTGAGCTTGTACTGAGGCTCACTGGAACACTGGAGCAGGCTTGAGGCAGAAATATTGGTGTAGGAACACGGTGGTGAGTTGAAGTGGCAAACAACTCGTCTCATTCCCCAGTGACTGCACGTGGCTCCCACCTCATGGATTCTGACTGAAATTTCAACCTCCGTGTTTCAAATCCACCCTGGATCACCGGTGTCTTGGTGATAGCTGCTCTCACCGCATCCTGAGATCCACACTCAGGGCCATGCACTGCCATATGCACACTCTTGACCTCTTTCTCCATCAGCACTGTCTCACATTGACTCAGAGCTGCCATGCACACTCAGTTAAACTTCATTCTCCAGCTCGTTTGACCTTCTGATGAGAATTATTTTTCTCTTCCTATCAGGCATTAAGGAATGCAAGATGTAATAACTCAGAGATACCCACTCTTGTCGAGTATTTACTATCCCCTCTGATCCTTCCTTACTCCAGTGCTGAATGTTCCATATTCAGCAAACATCTTGGTTTTTATCCCTCTGCACCCCCACCTCAATGAATTTCAGGCATTATATGATGTTGAGGTTTGCTTCCACTGCCTTTGCCTCAGTGTCCATTTCTTTAGACGGGAGTCCTGTTACTGTCCCAGACACCCCTTCACCACTTCAGCAATCTCCCTCCACCTAGATTCCTCCCTTTGGCCTTTTATCTGCACTCAATCTGCTCATTGAGATTGGTGGACGTGATATTGGTCACCTTAATTTCTCTGTTCCTCCTTACCTATTCCAACTTTTCTCCATCTGAACAAACTGAACACATGCTCTCGGTTCCAATCCTGACTCTGTCATCAAACCTGCCGACCATGATGGTACTGTTGTTGTCTGCTGTACAGATCTCTACATTGAAGAGGTTGAGTGCCAGTTTTTGGACACCTCTTCCTCATGGTCTTCCTGGACCATGACCCCACCATTGAGCGTCAGGCAATTGTGCCACGACCGCCACTAATCTCATCCCACCTGAGAATCTCCCTTCATCAGCTTATAGTGCCCAACCCTACACAGCCCACTTCAACCTTGTCTCCAAACTCCGCAAGTAGGACTGCCCAAGCAGACCCATTGTTTCTGCCTGTTCCTGCTCCACATAAATAATTTCTTCCAATCTTGACTCTATTTATTTCTCCCTTGTCCAGTCCCTTCCCATTTACATCCACATTTCTTCTGATGCCTTACGTCAGTTTCAGAATTTCCAGGTTTTGGGCGCCAGCTTTCTCCTGTTCACATACGACACCCTTTTGCACATTCTTCTCCATCAGGGTGGCCTCAGGGCTCTCTGCTTCTGCCTGGAAAAAAGGCCTGAATTGTTCCCATCCACCACCATCTTCCTCTACTTGGTCTCACTAGAACAATTTTGCCTTTAACTACTCTCACTTTCTTTAGGTCAAAAGTGTGTCCATGGGTACCTGCATGGGCCCCAGTTATGCCTGTCTCTTTGTAGGGTATGTGGAACATTCCTTGTTCCAATCCTACTCAGGCCCCCACCCACAATTCTTTACTCTATATGTCAATGACATTACCATGCGTTTCTCTCTTTTGCACAGAATTGGAAAAAAAATTATGAATTTTGCTTTCAATTTCCACCCTGCTTTAAACCTCATCTGGTTAATTTCCGACTCTTCCCTTCCCTTCCTCGACATCTCTATTTTCATTTCTAGGGATAGTTTGACCACCAATATCTACTACAAACACACTGGCTCCCACAGTGAGCTGAAGTATGCATCCTTGCACCCTGCTTCCTGTAAAGATTCCGCTCCATTCTTCCAGTTTCTCTATCTCTGTTGCATCTGTCCTGATGATGCCACTTCTACAAGGGAGCCTTTGAAATTTCCACCCTCTTCCTCATCAAAACATTACCCATGACTGTGATTGACAGGTCTGTCAGCCATGTTCGACCCAGCTCCCATATAATCATAGACCACAGAAACAGACGCTTCAGTCCAACTCATCCATGCTGATCAGATGTCCCAATCTGACATCATCCCGTTTGTCACTATTTGGCTCATATCCCTTTAAACCCTTCTTATTCATGTACCCACGTGTAGGTGTTTTAAATGTTGTGTTTGTACCATCCTCCACACTTTCTCTGGCAGCTTGTTCCATGCATGCAACACCCTCTATGTGACAAAGTTACTCCTTAGGCCCTTTTTAAATCTCACCTTAAACCTATGCCCTCCAGCTTTGGACTCCCTCAGCCGAGGAAAAACACCCTTGGCTATTCAGCCTATCCATGGCCCTCATGATTTTACAATACTCTAAAAGATCAGTCCTCAGCCTGCAACACTCCTGGGAAAACAGTCCCAGCCTGTTCAGCCTTTCCCTATAACTCAAATTCTCCAACCCTAGCAACATTATTTGTGAATCTTTTCTGCACTTTCTCAAGTTTAACAACATCCTTCCTATGGAATATTGTATGCAGCATTCTAAAAGTGGCCCATAATTTTGCCTTCACTCCTTCTCTTCCATTCATGACAGTGATTGGGTCCCCTGGTCCTCACTTAACTCCCCACCAGCCTTCGCATCCAAAGGATCATAAGCTACTACTACCACCAACTCTATGCCATGACCAATTATATATTCCCCTCCCTTGCCAGCATTCCACAGGGACCCCTCCCTTTGGATTGCTCTGATCCACTCTTCCTCCAATCCCAAAGTCTCCTCACCATTGCACGATTGCAGAAGGTGTAATACCTACCCATTTTCCTACTCCATCCTTACTATCCGAGGCTCCAGACATAGCTTCCAGGTGAAAGTGATTTACCTGTATTTTGGCCAATTTAGACATCTGTATTCATTGTTCACAATGTAGTCTCTTCTACATCGGGAAGATGAAACACAGACTGGGTGACCACTTTGCTGAACCCTTGAGTTCTATCTGCAAAAATGAACTAGCGCTTCCAGTCTTCTGTCACATCAACACACTATTGTGTTCTCAAACCAACATTTCTGACACCAGATTGTTGCAATGTTCCAATGAGTCTCAGTGTGGGCTCGAAGAACAATGGCTCATTTTCTGCTTGGGACCCTGAAGCCTCTTCAACTCAACGTCGAGTTCAATATCTTGAGAGCCAGATTCCACTTGTCAGTATCTTTTTACCACTCCCACACACCTGGCCCTGTAATGACATTTGTTGCCTCTCGCACAGTCACCCATTCTCATCTACTCCTCGCTCTACTAACACATTATATGGATTGCTTTCAGCACAGCTCACCTATTTCTCTCCTAACAATGGCTCTTATTATCACTTATTCAACTTAGCCATTATCTCCTTGTTTACCTACATCTTTCATACCTCTCTGTTTCTGGGAGTCATCTCCATCTGCCCACAACACTTTTCACTCCCTGTTCTCCACAACCCCTACCCAACTTCACACCCTCTACTCTAGCATAATTACCAGTTGTTCCTCGCTGCTAACAATTCTGATGAAGAGTCATTGGTCTTGAAACATGACAATCTGCTTTCTTTCTACAGATTCTGCCAGACCTGCAGAGTTTTGCCAGCAATTTCAGTTTTTGTTGCACAATTATTAATTCAGCTTCATCTTGCTTTAATGAAAGCAGGTGGCAATACCCTTGTTTTTAGACTGAAAAGCAATAACAATAGCGTGATTTTAATCACATAGATAATTAGAGCTGCTGAATTATTAGAGCGACTTCGCTTTAATTAAATAGCTCCACAATTCTCAGTAGGAAAAAAAAGTGACAAACCAGCAATTTTATCTCATTATGGGTGAGGATCTTTTTCTAAGCACTGCAAAAGTCAACGTTCTGATTGTTGGTGTCATATTTTTCAAGGCAGCAACCTGAAACTGCAAATGAAGTTGCTGTATTATTCCACTGCGAAAATGGCTTTGTATTAGTGGCCTGTCATTTTGAAAAGAAACTACAACTGTGCAATGGTAACTGCTTGCAAGATTCAACATTATTTTGCCCTCCTAATTTGTGTTAATTTCAGCAATGTGACATTCTTTACCCCTTCAAAGGCTCCCAGAACTTCTGTGTGTCCTTGCCATTTAGTGCAGACACAAGGCCAGGCAGCTTGTCATGATTGTCAGCAGTCATCAGTCAAGGAGGTGGACATGTTGCTGTATAGCACCATCAACTATGTCAGTGTCACAATCACAGCATGCATCAACATCCAATATGACAAACACACTGCATGTGCTTCAGCAAATGGCCACGTGTCAACGTCTGAGGGATGTAGTCCTCAGTTAACTCAAGGGAGTCCAATTCAATCAAAGGCTGCATCTCATATCAGTCCAGAACCTTGGGTGTGGTTAGTAATTGCTAAGAGCAGCCATGGTCAGGATCTCTCCCTGTAGAGGATGTGGAACCAAATATCAGGTAGTCCACCACCCATCTTGGCTTTTCTTGCCCTACTGTGGGCCATTTTCATCTGGAATGTGACAAAGAGAGAGAATTGTGCTGCTGTTAGTGTTGGTGCATGTGGAGGAAAGGAGGTGAGGTATCCAGAGTAACGAAGCAAGCAGGGAAGTCATGAATACATGTGACTTTCTGCTGTCCTGAGTAGCAGTCCATCTTTGTAGTTTAATTGGATAGTTACACTTTGATGGTTTGTGGAATTGTGAGGATTGATTAAAACAATCCAGATTTTAAAGATGATAATAAATATTGCACACCTTTCATCATATTATATCATGTAAGTTACATTTATTAGTGGAGCAGCAGTATTAACTTTCATTAACTTCAGGCCCTTTGGCCCAACAAGTCCACACTGCCCCGTGAAGCATCCCACCCAGACCCATCCCCCTATAACCCATACACCCCTGAACACTAGGGGCAATTTAGCATGGCCGATTCACCTAAACTGCACATCTTTGGACTGTGGGAGGAAACCGGAGCACCTGGAGGAAACCCATGCAGACAAGGGGAGAATGTGCAAACTCCATACAGACAGTCGCTTGAGGCTGGAATCGAACCTGGGTCCCTGGCGCTGTGAGGCTGCAGTGCTAACCACTGAGCCACTGTGCCGCTGTATTGGTGCACTCTTTATGATTGAGTTGTGAAAATAGGTTTTGGTTTTCCTAGCTCGCCTGAACTGTCAATTCATGTTTCTTTATCTCTACAATCACATTCCTTGGACCTAAGAAAATAAGAATTTGAAAAGAAAAGCTAAGTTGTGTTAAAACAATAACTTTCTGTTTTCAATTGATCATGCAACTGTTACGATCACAGCTGATAATGCTACTGAATAAGTAAGGTCTCAACTAAACCTGATTTCATAGATCATGTGATAACAAGGTGTGGAGCTGGAGGAACACAGCAGGTCAGGCAGTATCAGAGGAGCAAGAAAGAAGAGTCCTAACTCGAAACATCAGCTTTCCTGGTCCGCTGAAGCTGCCTGGCCTGCTGTATTCCTCTAGCTCTATACGTTGTTATCTCAGACTCCAGCATCGACGGTTCCTATTATCTCTTCATAGATCATATGCTTTTGTTTTGCAGTTGGTTAACATGGTGGTTATACAGTGAAAGGTGGCTGTTCCTTATCGACAGAACATGGATTCGTTATACAAAAGAGAGTGAAACAAATAAACAAACAAAGTGAGATTGACATACAATACAGTTTTATAAAGGTTTTGTCACAAACACCAAAACCAAGTTTCAATCTGCTCCTTCATTACTGTTCATTACAGAGACTCAAGACCAGCGAATTTATACTCCCATCTCAACTCTTAAAGTGTCTACTTTGCTGACTCCTTCCACTTTATTTTTCTTGAGTTGTGAAAACAATATCACAATTTCTTTTTGAATCTGATGGTATGAGCCTGTCACAATTCTGATAACCTAATCTTTTCCAGGTATATGAACTTGATTCTTTATTCTAATTTGGATTATGAGATTAGAATCAGATTTGGAAAACACTTGCTGCGTTGACCAGTTCGCCTGAATTGAACTAAACTCCTGTTAAGGAACAAACAGTTTCTTCTCAACTGCAGCCTGAATGCTCTGTTCTAAAGTTGCAATGAAACAAATGACTTTGTACTTATATTGCCTGTCAAAACCCAAGAAGTGTAACAATTTTTCCATTAGCATGACAAGGCTCTTCCAGGCACTAGACTGCTGGCATAGCTGGCATATGTCTTCTTGAAACTAATGCATTTCGGTCACTGTTCCAGAATAACTGCAATCTTTTCTTTGAAAACATCCACAAACCGACAGTAGCCTACCTCCCGTTTTAAAGCAATCCAGATTTTAAAGATGATAATAAATATTGCACACCTTTCATCATATTATATCATGTAAGTTACATTTATTAGTGGAGCAGCTGTATTAACTTTCATTAGATTAAAGATCTTAGGTGGGGAAAATCGGAACATCGGATGTCTAGCAAGATTCATCATATATTTTGACAACTTTACAGAAGACAGTCCTGAAGATACTTTAAATGGAAAGAATTTAGTGTGGCTTAGTTCAATTCGCTTTAATGTCTATTTTTCCTTTGGCTACATATGTATAAGAGATCAAATACATTTAATTTGAACTCTAAGTAGAATTTGTTGATGCTTATTTCAAGAAAATCTAGTCAGTGAAATAAACAGTCTCTATGAAGGATAAAAACAAATTGTACATATATTAGCTTAATATTGAACATGAGGAACTGAATGTTCGCTTTAAGAGATTTGCTCATGGTTAATTTCTCCACTCTACAAGCTAATATTACCAGCAAAGTGCTGAACACACATAGAATCAATACTTTTATCATTTAAATGCAACATGAAAAATCATAAATTCAAATCCACTATCAATGTGCCTGATATGAAAGAGCAATTCTACATATTTTACATCTAAGGGGAAGTTAGATACATTTTAACATTAAAAAGAATAAACAACAATTAGGTGATCCAATGACTTTCACATGAATATTAGTTTAGATAAAAGATTTTGCTGCAGTGAATATGCACAGTTCACCAGCACCACCTCCCCACTTCCAGATGCCATCCAATTTACTGCAAACCCAGGTTGCACAAAAACAGCGTATGTCTCAAATGATAACTCAAATTCTTTATGTACAGCAGCTGATTACAGAATATAAACCTTAGGCTTAACATGAGCAGGTTAAGAGAGGTAGCAGGATTCTTCAATGACTTTAATAAATTGTTGAGGTTAGCAACTTGTCTGTGGTGACCGCAATTATTCATGAGAATTTATTTTCTCTTTTTTTGCTGCTTCTAACTAGCCAGAATTTTGTTTCTGAATGTAAAAATCACAAGGGTTTTTAAATTCCCTCTGGCACTGAAATTATGCTGATATTAACAGAATGTAAACTTTTAATTACTGCTATTTATACTGTTACAGAAGGCAGTCACAACTAATTCTTTGTATGTTAGTGTTATGGCTCAATGCACATTTATCAACTTGAGCGCATATTTTCAACTTGGAGAAATTGGCTGATCAACAAAGCAGAAATTGAAATCCATAATTCTGCAAAAAGTGAAAAGATGGATCTACTTGGCTTTCGCTCAGGAGGGAACAAAGAAAATGTATCATAATATGTTGAGATAATTACAGTGCAATAAGAAATTAAACCACATGGAACTTTTATGATCTGAACATTAAGAATCATGGAATCAGTCAAAATCAGTAGCTGTCACTTTATGGGACTCCAGGGAGTATGCCAGGAAATGAAGGATGAAAAAGGCATAAAATTGGATAGAATGGTCAGGGTAATGTCTGTTTCTAACTTTCCTACTGTGTTTTGTATTTTACCATCTAGACATTGCGACACGTTCATGAATAGGAAAAGTTCAGAGGGATATAGGCCAAAAAAACAGAAAAATAGGACTAATTTAGTTTGAAAAACCTGATCAGCGTGGGCCGCTCACAAACAAAGCTTTTCACGGCGTTTTGGTACACATGACAATAAAGCAATCAAATCAAATCAAGTCAGTTTGGACAGAAGGGTCAGTTTCTGTGCTGTAAGACTCTGATGCTATGACTGTATCTACACAGATAGTCTTCTCTGTGGTCTCAGGTTTAACATTGGTTGCCATTGCATTTAACAGACACCTCTTGGGAGGGATATTTACCCCAGAGGGTTGGAAGCCTTGCCTGCAGGAAATGCTTGATCAACTTAAAATCCAGTCAGGCCTTCCTTGACCAGCTTTGGCAGAATCACCTTCAGCTTTCCAGATAGTTAATGGGGCCACTGTTGCATGATATCTGGACATATTATTAGGTTCAAAAGTCAGATGAGTCTGTTTCCAAAAGGCAGAGAAAAAATGCTGTAGAGAGGAGGTGCAAATAGATAGGATTGAAATATCAAAAAAATGCACTGATTAGACACAGAAATGTGTTTTAATATATCAAAAATAATGTTTTATTTCTGTCTTCTGTTCTCCATTGTTTCATTTCTTTGAAATAGATTGAAACAGATTCAGAATTGGCTGTCAAAGAATGAATCCTTTACAATATAATTCCAAAGGTCTGATGTTGGAATCAAGAGTTATAGCTACAGATAGAAATAATTAAATGGCGAATCGAACATGATGATCCCTGAGCTATTGAAATTGAGGAGAGAAATGTTACAATATTTGAAGGCATATTGTGTGCTATTATAATGTGAAACAGTAGATAATGTGGAAAGTATACTTAGAATCATATTACTGTTCTTTATATTAAACTTCTGGAGGATCTTTCACTAGGCATTTAAAAAGTTTGGGTAGAATTTATCATGGAGCAGATTCTGTCTGGAAGACCATTTTGCTGCTCTATGTGCAGAATATGATGGGACCCTTTTGTCATTTCTCTGGCAGGGAACTTTGTTGTGTGTACACCTTCCCTGACCTCTCCACAATTTTACTACGACAACCAAAGTTGGCCTGACATCCTTGACTCATTTGAGCAACTGGTGGCTATTTTAAGAGCTGTTTCTGCACCCTGCCTCAATTTTGTGGTCTGCGGGAAATTATTGTGTTGGGGTGGGGAAGTCCCACTGGTAAGTGTACGTCCGTTTCCGATAGAAGAGACTGGGGACAAGGAAGGCCTCCACCATTATTCCCATTTCCAGATTGTACTGTCCCGACAAGGTCATCTTCTCCCCACCTGGCTTTACTATCACTGTCCTCCACACCTTCCACCCCCACCCTCTGACCCATTACCCTGGGAACAGACTTAGCTGATCCTGTGGGCTCTGTCATTCAAACAGATGGGGCCACCAGCCCTGCTGGCATTACAGATCTGCTGACTAATCAGATTGACAACAGCCTCGAATGTGAGGCCTGCTTCCGAGCAAGAGGCAGAGCTTATGCATCAGGTGGCCAACTCTGGATGGACACATTCCATGGAATTTAGGCACAGGTGGCTCAGTGCCTCACAGCGCTAGAGACCCGGTTCGATTCCAGCCTCTGGCAACTGTCTGTATGGACTTTGCATATTCTTCCTGTGTCTGCATGGGTTTCCTCTGGATGGTCCAGTTTCCTCCCACAGTCCAAAGATGTGCAGGTCAGATGCAGTGGCCATGATAAATTGCCCAGTGTCCAGGGCTGTGCCTATTAGGTGAATTAGCCATTGGAAATGCAGGGATAGTATAGGGAGGCAGTGGTTCTGGATGGGATGGTCAGTGTGGACTCGATGGGCCGAATAGCCTACTTCCACACTGTTGGGATTCTGTGGATCTAAGTGAAATTGTGTAAAGCTGTTGGCATGACATGAATGTGTGAAACCAGTTCTTCTGGGGGAACTCAAGGAAGAGACATGATCTTAAAACTCAAACTGTACCTGGCAAACTTCTTTGCAATCTGCTAGCTTCAGATGCTCAGCTTTTACATTGAGCCAGCCAACAAATAGGGCTGTTTGGCATAATGTCCCCATTAAACTGATTCTGCATGTGGCTATGCAATAGCTTGGAAGGTGCTGCACAGCATTGTTTTTGTACACATCAAGTCCATTGTTAAATACAGAGCAATGATGCAAAAACATTAAAAGATTCTATACGTGGGAGAAGTTAGGTGGTTGTATGAAAATATTTTCAAGAAAACTGTTCACTTTTGGGTAGTGCATTTTGGAGAAGGTGATGCAAACATTCAGTTTTAGTCTGATGTCATCAAAGATCTTTTGGCTTTGATGATAAAATCTTCTTAACTTTTTCTCTAATGGTAGCCTCCAGCAACCCCTTTCAGAAGAACTGCTTTGTTTACACCCTATGCAAAATGCCAAGGCAGGCCAAGCAATTGCAAACCACAACTCCATCTTACTTCCTCCTCTTCCTGCACTGCTGTTCTCGTGACACATGGTGGTTACTTGGTGCATATGCATAGGATGGATATTGGCAAAAAAGGAAGGACTCCAATCTTCCTGAATATTTTTGCTTTTGGTACCAAGACTTTGGTGATTCTGATGGCCTCCCAGCCATTCCAAGACATTTGGCAATATTATTTCTGCCTCCAACCAATTAACACCATGCTGTGATCATCATCAATGACAAGGCTGGAAATTGTTACATTCAAATGGCCTACTCCAAGTTTAATTACCTACTGCAGCAAACATTTATGAGAAACTTCTTCAAAACATTTAATGTGAACCAATTTAATCAGAATGATAAATCTGGCGGTGGTGACCTGTCAAATACTTGGCAGAAAACAAGTGGAAACTTCTCAACCCCTGAACAATGTGACTCTTGCCAGGGAAGTTGAGAGAACAGTGGGAAATTTGCAATCAGGAGTTTCCCGCTATTGGATGCAGAAAGTCTAATTTTCCGACCAAACGTTGAATGAAGAGACAAGATTTTCATGAAATTTGTGGCGAGAAGCCTGTTTGCTGTCAGTAGCATGCATTAACTTTCTCGTTATTACATTGTCTCATATAATTGGCGCGGAGTTTTCCGTTCTCCTACCTGTCGCTTAGAAACAAGATGGTGACAATTCCCCACATGAAAGTCAGAAAATTTACCTGGTGACTTCAGCACACTGCCTGCTCCTTCAGACATCATCAGCTATCAACACCTCAGAGTTTTTTTACAGGGCAGTGGCTGTACAAACCATTGGACGGGACCTCCAAGTGTCTGTCCACAAAGCAGGATGCCACTTACCCTCTGTCTAACATGTAAGGAGCAAATAAACTATGCCACAGAGAGTAACTGTGGATTGCCAGCACTTGACATGAGCATGGCTGACCTTTAAAAATGGTTTTTATGCCAGGAATCCCAGAAGATGCTGGCAGTGCCTAGTACTTCTGTCTGTAGTGAGTGGGAGAATAGGATAAGGAGAGCATCACAGTGGCATGGTGCATGGTTAATAAGGCAAGTTAGAGAAGATAGCAAGAGAAAACCTACAGGGGTACATGAAAGAAACCCTCCATGAAACTCTCTAAATATGACACTTTTCTTTCTGGTAAGATTCTGGTAAGAACATTTGCCAAGAGTGCAAGGCTGGTAATATTGGATAGGTTGCCCATTCTTACTCTCAATGTGAAAAAAGGCAAAGATTAGGAAGATTATAAAAAGCAGCAAAAACTAAGGAAGGAAACATCAGAACATGAGAGGAAGTTAGCTGAAAATGTAAAAACAGATGGCGAGAGTTTGTATCCATATTTAAAAGTTAGAAGACAGACTGTTGGTCGTGAAGAGGCTATAAAGAGGTATAGATCAGTGAAGCCTATGGGCAGAGATCTGAGAAATGGAATATCACATGGAAAACACAAAATTCTCCCTTTTGGCTGGAAGAATAAAAGAGAAGCATATTATCTAAATGGTGAGAGCATGCAGATCTTTGTTACAGAGAGGGATCTGAGTGTTCTGTATTAATGACAAAAAGCTAGAAATGACATAAATAGGAAAACTAATAGAATGTGACAATTTATTGAAAAAGAAATGGAATACAAAGGTAGGGATATTGTGCTTCAGTTATACAGGAAGAATATAAATGAATTGAAAATAATTCAGAAAAGATTTCCTGAACTAATACCTGGAGTCTTCTAAGGAAAAGGTGAACAAGCAAGGATTATATCCACTGGACTTTTGAAGAGTTGAAATGTATAAGGTCAAGAATGGTCTTGATAGGTGGATTTAGAAAGGATATTTCCTGTAATGGGAGAATTGAGAGCTGGGAGTCACATTTTAAAAATACAATTTATTTTTCTGCTAATGGGTTGAGAGCCTTTGGAACTTTTTTCACAACAGGTTTTAGAAGCAAACTCTTTGACTATTTTTTGAATCAGAGATGAGCAACATTGAGAAAACTTATCTGGGCAAGATGAGAATATGGAGTTGAAGTGACAATCAGATCAGCCGTGATCATCTTTGATAATAGAACAAGATGGAAGAACCGGGTGGTCTACTCATACTTCTGATTCATTACATTTCTACGTGCGAGTGGTGACATTTTGTTTTAGCAGTGTGTTTTGTAATAAAGCAGAGGTTGACCACCACCCCTCCGCCCCACCCTCAATAACTAAAAGCAAAACAGCCAGAGAGGCTCACTTCACCCTATAATCTGTTAAAAGAAGTGTGAAAAGTGATATAACCTGCCTCTCACCCTCAAGCTATTATAAAGGAGTAGTTGCATGAAATGAACTCCTTCCACTCACTCTACACTCAACAAGTCACAATTTATGCATCTGACAGTGAACAAATTAACCAAATTGTTAACAAACTATACAACTCCCCCTTAACTACTAACTATTCCCGAGTAAAACAAAATTCTAATGTGTGTTGTTCCAATAAATACAAATCCCAGTTATATAAACCAAAATAACAAAAAAAAATAAATTTAGTTTCTTAAAATTACAGCCAGGATACATCTTCCGGAACGTTCTCTGCTTTCTTCACTGTCTTCAATCAAGAACACCTTATCTGTCCAATTCTTGTGTCAAAATTATTGGCTAAGAGTATCGTTGCACCTTCATTTAGGTGATGGCTTCTGTAAGAGCTGAGAGATGTCATCTCTTCAGAGGGCAGTTCACTTGCTGCCAATTTTACAAATGCCCTCTTTTTTATACCCTTGATGATATACCGAGTTCCACAACAATTTTTGGTCAAAGTGTTTTGTGTTGCTTTACAAAGTTAAAGGCACCATGGTTCTTCACCCAGAGAGTTGTGAGTGCATGGAATGCTTTGCCAGTGGTAGTCGTGGAAGCGGAGTCATTAGTGACATTTAAGCGACTGCTGGACATGCACATGGACAGCAGTGAATTGAGGGGAGTGTAGGTTAGGTTATTTTATTTTTGGATTAGGATTATTCCACGGCACAACATCGTGGGCCAAAGGGCCTGTACTGTGCTGTACTTTTCTATTTTCTATATATTGTTGTTGTTGTAACCGTATCATTCTGTGGAGGGACAAATGTAGAAGTGAATACTTACAAATTCAATGACGTAAGCTTCTCCACACTGCTCCCATGCGTTGTTGAATATCAAATTTTAAAGGGTTTGTTAGAGGATTGGAATTATTTGACCTGTCCACCCACTCATCGCTGTGTGTACTATGGGAAGATGATGTCAGAGATTTGGGAGTACAATATGAAGAAAGGACTTGCTTTTTAGAGAGCACCATTTATCACATAAAAATGCCTTAAAGTATCCCCCAGCCTGTGAAGCCTTTTGAATTGTAGGCAGCGCCATAATGTAGATGAGCTTAGTACATGATTTCTATACATCAAATCATATGATCAATATTGAAACAAAAACAGAAATTGCTGGAAAAACTCAGCAAGCCTGGCAGCATCTGTGAAGTTAATGTTTTGAGTCCAGTGACCACCCACCTTCAGTTTTCCCAATGTTGGTTAATGGTTAAATATTGCAAAGAACTCTTTTGATCTCCTATTATTAACATGGGAACTGTTACACCTGCGCAGGAATATTGGGGGATTTAGGTTTAATATCTCATCTGAATGATAACACTTTTACAGTCAACTACAGCACTTTGTAACATTGCATCAAAGATTCACCTTGATTCACTGTTTTGGTCTCTCTAGAAGGATGCTATAACTCATAACCTTCCAACTCGTAGCAGAGAAGTGTTATCAATTGTTGAAAGCAAACATCTCAGAAATTATTACTTTAAGATAAATAAAAATATGGGATGGCATTATTATGGTCAGCCTCACACGTAAGTCCTACAATGATGTGTTCATAATCACGGTAGTAAAACTACAGTTGGTGTCACTGCAGGTGCTGTAAACGTAAAGTAGAAAAACAGTAATGAAGAGAAGCGGGGGGAGTGGCGTTTGTGGGTGGGGAGAGCATTACACCTGTACTTAGAGACGCTATTCCTGGGCGATTGTCCAGTGACGTAATATGGTTGCAACATAAAAATAAGAAAGGGATGGTCACCTTGTTGGAATTGTAATAGACCCCACAATAGTCAGCAGGAAATTAAAAAGCAAATTTGTAAGGAGATGTGTATGAAAATAGAGTTGCAATAGTAGGACATTTTAACTTTCTAAACATAGATTGGAGGTGACATAGTGTTAAGGGCATGAATGGGAAGGAATTTAAGAGTTATGAGAAAATTTTCTTATTCAATATGTGGATGTAAGGAGAAGGAGCAATGCTTGACCTGCTCTTGGGAAATAAGGCAGGGCAAGTCACTGAGGTGTCATTGGGGGAGTATGGGGCAATTGATCATGATTCTGTTCAAGATCTAAATTAGAGTCAGGTCAATTTTGACGGTATTAGGAACTTTGAATGTTTATTTTGAGAGTTTATTCACAGGTAAAGGGAAGGTTGGGAAGTCTTTAAGAATGAGATAATGAGAGTCTAGCGGCACTGTTTCTGTTAGAGTGTAGGGCAAGGCTGTTAGGTTTAGGGAATGCTGGATGACTAGAGAAATTGAGCCTCTGGTCAAGAAAAAGGAGGAGGCTATATCAAGTACAGACAGCTGGGATCAATGGAATCCCTGGAAGAGTATAAAGGCAGTTGGAGCAAACTCAAGAGAGAAATCAGGAGAGCAAAAAGGGGACATGAGATAGCTTTGGCAAATAGAGTTAAAGAGAATTCAAAGAGATTCAATAAGTACATCAATGGCAAAAGAGTAACAAGGGAGAATATAAGATCAACATGGCTGTCTATGTTTGGAACCACAGAAGATGAGTGAATACTAAATGAATATTTTGCATCAGTATTTACAGTGGAAAAGGACATGGAAGATAGGGAATTTGGGAAAATAAATTGTGATGTCTTGTGAAGAATTCATATTACAGAAGAGGAGGTGCTGCATGCCTTAAAACGCATAAAGGTAACACTCGCATGGGCTCAAGCTATGCCTGCCTGTTTGTTGGTTATGTCAAACAGACCCGCTTCAGTACATATAGCAGTACTGTTCCCCAACTCTTCTGCCATTACATCAATGTCTGCATTAGTGCTGCATCCTGCACCCATGCAGTTCATCAAATTCGTTAACAACCGCTACGCCAACCACAAATTCACGTGGTCCATCTCAGACACCTCCCTCCCCTTTCTTGAGCTCCCTGTTTCCATTTCTGGCAATGGTTTATGGACTGGCATTTGTTATAAACCCACAGGCTCCCATAGCTACCTAGACAAAACTTGCTCCCACCATGTATCCTGCAAAACCTCTATCCCGTTTTCCAGTTCCTCCACTTCCATCACATCTGCTCTGATGAGGATATGTTCCACTCCCAAGCATCCCAGATATCTGGCTTTTTCAAACAACAGTCTTCCCCCCTTCTCTGTCATTCTGACAGCCCTCCACTGCACCTTCTCCGTTCTCCACTCCACAGCTCTTAACGATAATCCCATCAAACATAATAAAATTCCGCTCCACCAGCCTCCGCAATAATGGATCATCCTCAATCACTTCCACAATCTCCAATTAGACCCACCACCTGGAACATCTTCCATTTCCCCCACCCCTCTCTGCTTTCCTCAAGGACCATTCCCAACGCCACTGCTTAGTTCGTGCCACACTCCCTACTAACGAGTCCACACTGCCCAGTAGTTCCCCAGTAAAAAGATGCAACACGTATCTACACACCACCTCCCTCACCTCCATCCAGGGCCCTAAACAGTCCTTCCAAGTGAGACAGAGCTTTACCTGTATCTCCTCCAACCTACTTATTGCATCCGGTACTCCCAATATGGTCTTCTCTATGTTGTTGAGACCAAACATAGACTAGGTGAACATTTTGCCAAGAATCTTCACTTGGCCCATAATGACCAACCTAACCTCCTGGCCACTGCCCATTTCAACTCCCCACCCCACCACCCCTCCGACATGCCCATCCTCAGCCTCCTCCAGTGTTGCAGCAACTCAAAACTCAAGTTTGAAGAACAACACCTTATCTCCTGATTGGACACTCTACAGCCCAGAGAACTCAACATTGAGTTCTCCAATTTCAAATATCTTTCCCACCCATTCTCTGGCTCACCTCCCTTTCCAGGTCCACCTCCTCCCTTCCATTCCAGCCAACAACTGGATTCATCCTTCCCATCGACCAGCAAGGTCGTACCTACCACCAGTGTCTGCCTATAACCACCATTCCACCTCCGTCCCTCCCCCCTGTCTTTAACTGCATCTCCCCCTACCCCCACATCCAGCCCCGAAGAAGGGTTATACCCAAAACGTTGACTGCTCCTTTCCTTCAGATTGTGCCTGGTTTGCTGTGTTCTTCCAGCCTCCGTGTTTGTCTATCATAAATCCTCAGGACCTGATTAAGTGCTTCCCAGAACTTTATGAGAAGCTAGGGAAAAGATCATTGGGCCCCTTGCTGAGATATTTGTATCATTGATAGCAATGGCTGAGGTACTGGATGACTGGAGGTTGGCTAATGTGGTGCCATTATTTAAGAGAGACTGTAAGGAAAAGCCAGGGAACTACAGACTGGTGAGCCTTACATCAGTGATGGGTAAGTTGTGGAAGGAGATTCTGAGGGACAGGATTTGCATGCATTTGGGTCATGCAAAGGCAAGGACTGATTAGGGAAATGAGCATGGCTTTGTGAGTGGGAAATCATATCTTACTAAGTTGATTGAGTTTTGTTGAAGAGGTGATAAAGAAGGTCAGTGAAGGCAGAACAGTAGATGTTATCTATAAGGGCTTCAGACAAGCATTTTTAAAGCTCTACATGGTAGACTTCTTAGTAAGGTTAGATCTCATGGGATCCAGGAGGTACTAGCTAATTGGATCCAAATTAAACCTGAAGGTGGGAGAAGGTGATGGTGGAGAGTTGTTTTTTGAACTGAAGGTCTGTGACCAAGGATGTGTCACAAGAATCACTGCTGTGCTCACTGCTTTTTGTCATTTACCTGAATGATTTGAATGTAAATACAGGAGCTATTGTCCGTAAGTTTGTAGTGTGGTGGACAGTAAAGAAGGTTAACTCAGGGCACAACACTTGATCAGATGGCCAATGGGCTAATGAGTGGCAGATGGAGTTTAATTCAGATTAATGTGAGGTGTTATATTTTAGTAAGGCAAACCAGGACATTGTCTCATACAGTTAAAGGTATGGCCCTGGTGAGTGTTGCCAAACAAAGAGCTCTAAGGGTGTGGGTGTATTGTTCCTTGAAAGTGGAGTTGCAGGTAGACAGGGTAGTGAAGAAGGCATTTGGTACATTTGCCTTCATTGGTCAGAGCGTTGAGTTTGAGAGTTGGGATGTCATGTTGCAGCTGTATAGGACATTGGTGAGGCCACTTTTGGAATACTGCATGCAATTCTGGTCATCCTTCTATGGGAAGGAGAGCGTGCAGAAAAGATTTACAATGAGGGTTTGAGCTATAACAAGAGGCTGAATAGGCTGGGGCTTTTTCCCCTGGAGAGTCGGAGACTGAGTAGTGACTTGAAGAGAGTCTTATAAAATCATGAAGGGCATGGATAGGGTGATGAGCCAAGGTCTTTTTTCCCAGGGTGGCGCAATCCAAAATTAGAGGATGTAGGTTTAAGATGAGAGTGGAAAGATTTACAAAGGACCCAAGGGGCAATTTTTCATGCAAACAGTGGTATGTGCATGGAATGAGCTGACTGAGGAAGTGGTGGAGACTGGAACAACTGCAACTTTTGAAAGGCATCTGGATGTGTATATGAACAAGAAGTTTTAAGAGGGACGTGGGCCAAATGCTGGCAAATGGGACTAGGTCACATTGGGATACCTGGTCAGCATGGGTGAGTTGGACCAAGGGGTCTGTTTCTGTGCTGTATGGCTCTAAGAACATTTGCACATTGAGTGAAAAGTGGCTATATTGCATGAAACACAGAAAAACACTTAGGAATGATTTATTTTGATCGTGTAAAATGTTCCTAATTACGCGCTACTCTTTAAATAGTGAATAAATTCCTCTTCCATAACCCTTTTTCCTCTTGTCCGTAACTTAAAAATACTGTTTTATTTTTAAACCTGTTAGGATGTAGTCTAGAGATAACAAAGTGTGGAGCTGGGTGAACACAGCAGGCCAAGCAGCATCGTAGGTGCAGGAAAGCTGATGTTTCGGGCCTGGACCCTTCATCAGAAAAGGGGGAGGGGGAGAGGATGCTGAACTAAATAGGGAGAGGGGGGAAGCGGGTCGAAGATGGATAGAGGAGAAGATAGGTAGAGAGGAGACAGACAAGTTAAAGAGGCGGGGAAGGAGCCAGTAGAGGTGAGTGTACATGGGGAGGTAGGGATGGATAGGTCAGTCCAGGGAGGACGGACAGGTCAAGGGGGCGGGATGAGGTTAGTAGTAGGAGATGAGGGTGTGGTTTGAAGTGGGAGGCGGGGATAGGTGAGAGGAAGAATAGGTTAGGAAGATGGGAATGAGCTGGGCTGGTTTTGGGATGCAGTAGGGGGAGGGGAGATTTAGAAGCTTGTGAAATCCACATTGATACTATTGGGCTACAGGGTTCCCAAGCGGAATATGAGTTGCTGTTCCTGCAATCTTTGGGTGGCATTGTTGTGGCACTGCAGAAGGCCCAGGATGGACATATCGTCTAAGGAATGGGAGGGGGTGTTGAAATGGTTCACAGCTGGGAGGTGCAGTTGTTTATTGCGAACCGAGAGTAGGTATTCTGCAAAGTGGTCCCCAAGTATCTGTTCGGTTTCCCTGATGTAGAGGAGGCGACCACGGGAATAGCGGATACAGTATAACACATTGGCGGATGTACAGATGAACATCTGCTTGATGTGGAAAGCCTTCTTGGGGCCTGGGATCTGGGTGAGTGAGGAGATGTGGTGGCAGGTGTAGCACTTCCTGCGGTTGCAGGGGAAAGTGCCGGGTGTGGTGGGGTTGGAGGGGAGTGTGGAGCAGACAAGGGAGTCACGGAGAGAATGGACACTCTGAAAAGCAGACAAGGGTAGGGAGGGAAAAATGTCTTTGGTGGTGAGGTTGGATTGTAGATGGCGGAAGTGTTGGAGGATGATGCATTGGATCTGGAAGTTGGTGGGGTGGTACGTGAGGACGAGGGTGATTCTCTTTTGGTGGCTATTGCGGGCACGGGGTGAGAGACATGACGTTTAAAGACAATAACGCAAATAATATTCAACAATAAATAGGTAAAACACATTATTGTAAATATATGTGTTATTTACTGTGACATATACCATTACCCTGACCACCCTGAATCACAGTGGGCCACATAACCAAGCTACTTCATTCCTCCTACCGCAGTAAAAGAAAGCTCTTGAATTTTAAGCAATCAATTCATGATCAGGAAATGTTCCAATTTGGAAAGATGCTTTTGATATGGGGATAACAGTCGCTGCATCTGTCAGCTCAGCTAGATTTAATGCAATAAGCAAGCTGCTGAGCAAATCTGAGTACTAACCAGTGTGAGTAATATAGAGTCAGATCATATTGCTGCTTCATGTAGTCCAGCATAGGAGAAGGTTATCAAGGTTTTTTTTATTGTGCTGTTACATAATAGAATGTTATGATACTTATTCAAAATTTGATACTTTCAGTATCAAATAGATTGAATTCATGCCTAAATTTATGCAAATTGAACAAAAGACACTGGGAAATATGCAAATATAACAGTCCAAACTACAACCTCAATTACAATTAATAATGCATTTAAGTGTTTTTTTCCATTAATTGACAGGTGTGCTATTCGATGCTAGTTGAAAGGTTATTAAACCAAGTGATCTCATTGGTCAAGGGAGCAGGGATTGATGTGTGATAAAGGCATGCTGTTTTGATATAAGCATGACTGCAATGCTCAAGAGTTCTTTGTGGCTGGTGCATCCCCACAGTCTGAGATCTTAATATCCCTGTCTCTTAATAATTCGGTGAACTTTACAATATGTTTCACAATGGAGTAGAGGATTTCATACTGATTAAAGCATGAGACTATGCCTGCCTGTACTCTAATCTCATCTTAATCACAGCAGAAAGTTCATTAATACAATTAGCAGAGACACTTGTTGGAGGTTTGTATGTGGGATGTGGTGGCGCATTCTAAAAATAAATTCCTTTCATGTTATATTAAATGTGAAAATAAATTGGTTCCAGCATCTCTCATTCAACAAGGTGGATTGTGTAAATAACCATTGATCCAAAAATATGTCAATCTGTGGCTTCAACAGATGCACTTGATTTGAATGCAGTGCTGGCAAACCCACTGAACATTCCCCCTCAATGGAATGGAGATTCATGTGCGATGAAGTCAGGCAGTCTTAAATGGATCTGCAACACATCTTTTAGCTCTAAATTTAGCAATTCATTGCAACTTCAGAACTGTGTCTGTGGAAAATGACATCAATTGGCCGTGTGAAGTTGGTGCTAGGATGCATGTGGTGTAGAGCTTCCAATATTAGGAAATGATACAACCCTTGTGAATGATGAGGAGAAAAAAGTCAGGAATTTTTGTTTCTACAGCAGTCAAGCATTTTGCTGATAAGGTCAATACAGTGTTGTTAATGGGTTTTTGTTTATTCTCTCACTGTGAATAAAAGCGGTGTTTACGCAAATGATGGTATTGTGGTCATATTACCTGCAGTCCCCACACCTGATCAAATAATTGGAATATGAATTTAAATTGATATCTGCTGAAAGAACACATGATTAGTGAAGACTCCACAGCTTAACTGATGTTGTTTAAAGCAGGAAACTTGCTGCCTTTGTCTGTGCAACACATGTTCTCGACCTTGTTCTGAAGTTGTTATATCAGACTTGAAGTGTTAACTCTGTTTCTCTGTACAGATGCTGCTAGACCTGCTGGGTTCCTCCAGCACATTTTTATTTTTGTTAAGCTACCTTGACTCACTTACAACTAATGGCTATCCAAAATGGCCATTCACTTGTAACTTTGCCAATTCAAACTAAGGATGGGCAATTGCCTCATAAGTGATAGCCAGACCCTGAGAATCGGAAGCAAGATTTCCTCTGATATTTATTTCTCAAGAAAGTTTTTCATACATTTTCAGGGCAGGTGGGACTTGATCCAATTCTTTCAGGCCTAGAGGTAGGAAGACTGCCACTGTGCCACTTGGCGCTATGTGATTTTCTCTAACATGTTCAATACTTAGACATTGAGGTTGAAATGCAAATACCGTGGAGCTCTTGATGAAGAAGTAACAATGAACCTTTTCTTGGTACAATTTTTAAATCTACATCAGCGAAAATTACTTTTTTGAAATTTTTAAGCTTATCCCCTGTGAAACTTGGTGGGACGTTCTGAAATGGTGTCTAACAAATGCATGTATTTGAAATATTCAATTTTTATTGCTGTCATGAGAGCTATGCTTTATGATGGGGTCAATTTCCACAGGTGACAAGAGTACCTTCCCTTCTCGTGGTGGTCTTTTTTTATCAGATGACTGACAGATGACCTTGGCAAGATAGTCAGCTATGCTGCCTGTGATTGTAGAGCTTTATTTTGGTCCCACCCAAGCACTTTTGTATGTTGTTTTGAATTAAGCAAAACCTGACAAATTTCTTTGTTCTGAATTCAACCAGTAAACATTGAGGGCATTTAAAGAAATTCTCATTACTGATCCAGTTAGGAATTATTAATTCAATGTAGACCAGCAATTGAACTAGGGATTTCCCTGATTTTTATTCCTCATTACCATATCACACAGCATATATACTTAATTAAGTCAGAGCAGGACTGTTGCTCCTTTGATTCAAGCATAGTCTTTCTCAACAGATCGATTTTTAAAGCATTCAGTTGTGCATGTGTCCTGATCCTAGTCCTAATTTCAAAGTTGCAGGATTAAGGTGTTGCAATTGGTGTAGAAAACAACCAATGCAAAAGACGCAACATGGTATTTTTCCTAATATGGAAAGAGAATGGATTTTAACTACAGAACGAGCAAGGTCATAAAATACTCTTGGCTGATACGTTTATAATTTTTATCTCCTGCTGTGCATTGAAGCAAAGTGTTTGACTGGGAGCATTTTTAGCTGGAAATGAAAAAGGGTGAAAGTGAGGTGAAAATAATTCTAGTTATGATGTAATTGTATGAAGATTATTTTATGATTATACATGACTTTTTGACATATTGGAGAGCTTTTTTTTACTTTTAATCAGTTTCTTACAATAATAATGCTTCTATCTCATCTTGATTTAAAGAGTCAGAAATGAAGCACTACTGAATATCAACAAATCAGTCCATTAAACAGCTAATCTTAAAATTCCTTTCTCAAACATTAACCCAATGGTTGGCACTTAAATTGCTGCAAGGTATTAATTCTTGAGATTATCAGTCCCAAATTTTATGGAAAGCAGCTTTGGGGCATTCTATTCTCTGGTTTTATATTTGCTAACTCTTCCGAATTATTGCCCATTCGCTCTGGATAACTAATTCTTCCTTGCAGTAGTATTTCCACATTTCCAGATTGATATGCTTGCAAGCTTTCTGCTTTCAGAATCTTAAGTGTTACCAGTCTGATTATCATCCTGAATAAAGTGAACTCTGGACTGCTAGTACACTTATTGATTCTTGAGATTAACATTTGTCCATGGAATCTCAAGCATATGCATTTTTTGCCTTAATGTTCCTTTGATCAAATATGAAGGGACTACGAAAGGCCTATGTGTTATTTTCCCAGCTGACTGCTCCTAGCTCACGATATTATTTGCCATTTCTCCCAGTATGTGATACTGGGTAAGAGTTGTTTGATGTAACACAGGGTGGAGCTGGAGCAACACACCAGGCCAGGCAGCATCAGAGAAGCAGGAAAGGTGACGTTTCAGAGATTCCCATTTCTTAAGAACGGTCCTGACCCAAAACATCAACTTTCCTGCCCTTCTGATGCTGCCTGGCCTGCTGTGTTCCTCCAGCTCCACACTGCGTTATTTCTGACTCCAGCATCTGCAGTTCTTACTATCTCTGAGTTGTTTGAGGTAGTTTGTTTCTACCAATACTCTTTTGTCTTTGCTTCTTCTTGGCAGAGGAGAGAAGGGGCAATATTCTTAGGTAACTATAAGTATAAATATATTTGGCCAGACATAATTATTTGTAGCATCAGGAGCTAGTACAAGTACATCTGCTTCTGAAAGCTTGAGTGGAATCTTCCCAGACCCTGAAACGTGAGGTCATGGAGCCATACAGCATGGAGGTAAACCCTTCAATCCAACTTGTCTATGCCAAACAAGTTTTCCAAACTAAACTAGTCTCACTGCCTGCATTTGGCCCATATCCCTCTAAACCTTTTCTATTCATGTACCTATTTAAATTTTATAACAGTACCTGCATCTACCATTTCCTCTGGTAGACTATTCCACATATGAACCATCATCTGCATGCAAATATTGCCCCTCAGGTCCCTTTTAAATAGTTCTCCTCTCACCTTAAACATATGCCCCCTAGTTTTGAACTCCCCCACGCTACAAAGACCGTAGCTATTCACTTTATCTATTTCTATTATGATTTTATTTACCTTTAAAATTACCCCTCGAACTCCTACACACCAGTAAAGAAAAGCCTATTC
Source organism: Stegostoma tigrinum (assembly GCF_030684315.1). Classification (NCBI taxonomy): domain Eukaryota; kingdom Metazoa; phylum Chordata; class Chondrichthyes; order Orectolobiformes; family Stegostomatidae; genus Stegostoma; species Stegostoma tigrinum. Next base: position 47,487,644 of record NC_081369.1, read on the forward strand.
AACCTATTCTTATAACCCAAACCCTCCATTCCCAGCAACATCCTGGTAAATTTTTGCCGAACCCTCTCCCATTTAATAATATCCTTCTTATATCAAGGCAACCAGAACTGTTCTCAGTACTCCAAAAGTGGCCTCACCAATGTCCCATACAACCTTAATATGACATCCCCACTCCTATACTCAATGGTTTCAGCAATGAAGGCATGTGTGATAAATCTCTTCTTAACCACTTTGTCTACCTAGTCTCTCGTGAGATGAAATCAAAACCAACAAGTCACATTTTCCAAGTACATTTCAGACTTTGAGATGAGTTTCTCACTAGTGAGAGGCTTATTAACATGTGTTATCACTCATTGTATTAACATTCAAGTGAAGTTATGCTCCAGCTATACAAAACCCTGTTTCGGCCACATCTGGAGTATTGTGCCCAGTTCTGGCCGCCTCATTACAGGAAAGATGTGGAAGCGTTGGAAACAATGCAGAGGAGACTTATCAGGATCTTGCCTGGATTGGAGGGAAAGTCTTACGAGGAAAGGTTGAGAGAGCTAGGGCTTTTCTGTTTAGAACGATGAAGGATGAGAGGTGACTTGATAGACATGTACAAAATGATCAAAGGTACAGATAGAATGGACAGCCAGTGCCCTTTTCCTAGGGTGGACGTAGCTATTGTGAGGGGCATAGTTTTAAAGTAAGTGGAGGTAGGTATAGGGGAGATGTCAGAGATACGTTCTTTACTCAGAGAGTGGTAGGGGCATGGAATGCATTACCAGACAAGGTAATGGAGATGGCCTCATTAGGACCATTTAAGTGGCAATTAGACAGGTATATGGATGATAGTATAACATGGGGGTGGAGGTTTGATAGACCTAAGGTTAGGGGTAAAATTTTGGCACAACATCATTGGCCGAAGGGCCTGTACTGTGCTGTACTTTTCTATGTTCTATGTTCTATACAGTCTCCTATTCTACCATCTGCCACACAGAAACTCCATGCTGAGAATTCTTGACACAAAAGTTAGAGTGGGTTACCTGGTGACCCCAACCTGCCACATGTTACTCCAAAATCTCAGAACACACCCCATGCCAAGGACATTGGCATCTGACACATACCAGCCTCACCAAACCCTCATGGCTCATCTGTAATCTACTTACAGTACACTTCTTTACTTTACTGCTAGAGTTTGGGATGCAGCAGCACTATCATGTCAGTATTGTTGCTCTGCAAATTTGGAAAGGTACTGAACTCATGGATTTGAAGCAGGCTACATCTCAGGGCTGCTCATGTTGTTGCTTTGTAGCCTAAGCGCCAACATAGCTACTTGCAGCATTCTGCCATCGCCTCTCCTTTTAGCTCAACCAAGAAGACTATCATGTTTGTTAGCAGCTATTGATCAAGGGGGTGGGCCCGTTGCTGTATGGATCATTGCTATGTCATACACGCACCTGTGACAAATGCCAGGAGCTTATACAGCAAACAAACTTCTGGTGCTTTAACCAAATGGCTGTAACTTAGGGGAGTAGTCATCAGTCAAGTTGGGGGACTGCAGTCAGTCAGAGGCAGCCTTCAATATCATTCCAGCATGGCCAATCGACAGCTCAGGTAGTTGGAGTCATCTGTTACCCTCTTCTGGCAGTGGACCTTGGGCAGAAGGAACGAGACAAAACGAGGGATGGAGGATGATGAAATGTGTAGCTCAACTGTTAAACCCTGTGCAGTTGGGGAAACTTGTTTGGCCTCCCAACTGAGTGTGTAGGAAAAACAGGGGGCATACCGAGTTAATAGTTTGATGGTGGGGGAGGATCGTGGCTTCTGTGAGAGTGAGAGAGGGATGATGCTGCATGTATATTGAGAGTGATAGAACAGGAGTATTGATGAGAGTCATCTTAATGAATTGGATGAGGGAAGTGAATGTATAATCACCAAGTTGGTGAATGATACAAAATAAATGGGAAGACAAACGATGAAGTTGACACAAACAATCTGCAGAGGGATAGAGGAAAGATATAGGATCATACACTTTGGTAGAAGGAATTGAAGAGTCAAACATTATTTAAATGGAGAAAGATTACTGAAAAATGTGACAAAGGGATTTTAGGGGTCTTGTGCATGAATCATAAAAGGCTAGCATCCAAGTTTAGCAGATAACAGGGAATGCAAATGAAACATTGGCCTTTATATAAAAGGGAATGAAGCATAAAACAGAGATGGAACCAATATATCATGAATATTAACCCTTGCTGGCACATTCCTGAGCTGATGTCTTCCAACTGATTTTGAAAAGTTGTTGCTCAATATGTTAAGCTGATTGATATTATGTAGTTTAACTTACAACTTAGAAAGCGCATGAGACAGCCTCTTACTGGAGATGTGTGATGAAAGTGAATACTCATGAAATGCATTATAGAGTTGCAAATTAGATTATTAATTAGCTGGCTAATATAAAACAGCAGGTAATTATGATAGAAATATTTTGCTTTGGACAGCTGTGATAAAGGAATCCCCCAGATCTCTGTGCTTGGATCCCAGCTGTTACTAACATTTATTAATGAGAAGAAGTTGAGAAAAAATGGCAAAAATAAAAGTTGTTGAGATTGTTTCAACATTTAAAGCTCACTGCTTCTTGAAGGTCATTCACTTATATTTCCCACTATCACATTTCCTCTTCCAACAGAGATTGTTTAGGCCACTATCATCACTACTTTGGAATTATGATCAAAATACAAATATTGTTCCTCTCAACTCTTTCTGATCAGCGTTTCCTTCTGCATTCCTCTCTTGATTCTCAGAGCCTCTATTGCTTTTGGATGGGGTGGATAGCAGAGGTTTACCTTCACTGACTAGATGATAATCATACACAGGATGTACACAAATGGGCCATTTAACCTAACTGGTCCATGACATTGTTTACTCATTAGAGAAACCTACCTGCATCATGCTTTACCTAAATCCCATCACCGTAACTTCCTATTCCTTTATCCTTCACTTATTATTCTAGCTTCCCCTTAAACACATCTTTGCTATTTACCTCAACTACTCCAAATGATAGTGAGTGCCACAAATGAACTATTCTTTGGGTGAAGACTTGCCTCTAATTTTCTTACTGGATTCATGAGTAACAGCCTTCCATTGATGATTTCGTGTTTTGGATTCGGCAGAAGTCGAAGGTGGTCATGCCTGTCCAATGTTTTCTGATGGACGTAATTAATAATTCTGATATCATCTTGACCACAACAATTTACTAATGAATATTGTGCGCAGTTTTTGTCTCCTTTTCTGAGGAAGGATGCACTTGCTCTCGAGGGAGTACAGTGAAAGTTTGCCAGGCTGATTCCGGGGATGGTGGGACAGATGTATGAGTAGACGTTGACTAGGTTGGGATGTTTCCACTTGGGTTCAGGCACTTGAGGGGAGGGATCTCATAGACACTTATAAAATTTTAACAGGACTGGACAGGATAGATTCAGGGAGGGTGTTCCCAGTGGTGGATGTGTCCAGAACCAGAGGTCATAGTATGAGGATTCAGGGTACACCATTTAGGATGGAGATGAGGAGACATTTCTTCACTCGTAGAGTGGTGAGCCTGTGGGATTCACTACCACAGGACATAGTTGATGCCAAAACATTGTGTGTATTCAAGCAGCAACTAGATATAGTGTTTGGGATGAATGGGATCAAAGGTTGTGGGAAGAAAGCAGGATTGGGCTATTGAGTTGGGCGATTAACCATGATCGTGAAGAATAGCGGAACAGACTTGAAGGGCCAAGTGGCCTCTTCCTGGTATCCCTTGCAATGTTTGCATTGTGTATTCTGGTTTTAATCTTCTTACTGGCTCTTCTGGAAGTATTTCCATTGTGCTATTCTAAGACCTGTACTTGCTGTCAGCATAGTGTGAGTACTCCTGTTAATACTGTCTAAGTGATGATTAACAAACTCAGCATTTTTGCCAATGTTGGTCACTTTCTCTTCCGTCAGCTGACATGGCAGGCTTCCTCATTCCTGAGATAATCCTATCTCTAATAAAATAATTTTCCAGTTGCTTAAGTTCACAAGATTCACATGGCGCACTCATAAAATGATCAGTGCTTTCCCTATCTTCCTGAAAGCTGGTTTTTCAATGTACTGCTCATACGTATCATAGGAAGAAGGTTCAGTAAGGGTTTTTTATTAAAGAACAATGAACAATACAGTACAGGAACAGGCCCTTCAGCCCTCCAATCCTATGCTGATACATTTTGTCCTTCCATACTAAAACTGTCTTCACTTAAAGATCTGCTTCCCTGTATTCCCTTCCTATTTATGTATTCGTACAGAAGCTTTTTGAATGCTGCTACAGTGTCTGCTTCCACCACCTCCTCTGGCAGTGCATTCCAGGCACTCACCACCCATTTTGTGAAAAATTTGTCTCGCACATCTCTTTTAAACTGCGCCCCCCCGCACTTTGAACATGTATTCCCTCATAATTGACCCGACCTGAGTAAAAGCCTCCTACTTTCCGCTGTATTCGTGCCATTCACAATCGTATAAACCTCTATCAGGGTGACCCTCAACCTCCTGCGTTCCAGTGGAAACAAACCCAGTCTATCCAAACTTTCTTCATTGCTAAAATCCCCCACACCATGCAACATCCTGATAAACTTTTTCTGTACCATCTCCAAAGTATCCACATCCTTCTGGCAGTGTGGTGACCAGAACTGTACGCAATTTAAGGCCATTTTTTAATCCGAGGTAGTTGGTCTTCAAGGATGTTTTAAGTACAGTAAAGCTTGAGACACTTCCTTTCTCTGACACTGATTAACAGGTTTGCTGCTCTTTTCTACTCAGGTTTGGCTCTGTGACAATGACATAAAGTTGCCATTGAGACAACAAGAAATTCTAAATCCTGTCTCAAACCACTTTTAATCTCCAGCAAAGCAGGGACTAGAAAATTCAAAGCCATGTTGACTCACCCAACGGTACAAAGTTGCAGATTGAAGCTTTAATTATCCCTTGTAGTTACAGTCATTGGCTCTCTCACAGATTTTGAAATATTTTTGACACCATCTGCTAACTTTAACAGCTTCTGTCTTTGTGCTTTGATACAGACAGTCAATATATTAAAGGTCACATGGCAATGGCAAGTCATAATGCAAAAATACATTTCTCCAAAAATTGCGTGAAACAAATATACTGGATTTTTTAGTTGACTGCAAGTTTGGTGTGTGTAAGAGTGACTTATTTTAAATTTTGCATCTTTCATTCATAAATTTCCTGAATAGCAGTGGACTAGGTAAATCAGTGCTGAATAATTCTTATTTATAGTGAGGTACAGGAGGAATGGCAGAAATGCACTCATCTGGAGGCCACATCAATTGAGGTTCTTCAAGGCATAGTTGTACAACTTTGATTTTATTGAGGACCAATGCTTGAGATATCTCTGTTTCACACGACAAAGACTGATAATTGTTGCAGTGACAACTGCAACTATTCCATTCTTATCACCTAAATATGGCCAGATAGAACTGATCAATTTGCTTGGGTTTGTGGAATGAAAATATCTCTGTTTTTAAATCAAATTGATTTTCAATGACTGCAACTAAATACTCATTGGCTCAATTTGCCCCGCTCTGGAGCAGGTGGGGAAAGTAGTGAAAAGGGCAAATAATTGAGTGGATTGGCCCTGGAGATACACTTTCCCCCTTCTTGCCACCCCAAACATTAAGCAGTGGGAGAGAACATATATTGTGGGCCTTCTGAGTCCCAGTAGTCAAGGCACTTAAGTGATCAATGAAAATTCATTTAGGAGCCTCAAGTTGCCACCAACCCAATAACCTGTTTTTTTCGCATTAGGCAAGGAAAGTGGCCAGGTTCCTGACTGGGAAAACAGGGTAACCTTCCTGCCACCTGGAGTGGGGGGGGGCTCTTTTGTCCAAACCTGGATCTAAGCTGAGACTGGAATGTCGAGCCAAAGAGGTGGCTGCTTGAAGTCGAACTCCCCTGCCCTCACTTTCACTCCCCACATTACCCTCTCTGTGCAATTCCAACTCCAAATGTCCAAAGTAAAGTACTAATCTTCTATCATTGGATCCCCAGAAGTCTTGGCCTCTAGTGACAATCTATAGGATCTGAAAGCTGCTGCCCTTTGGCGGCGTCTGATGAGGTGGAACTTGGATATTAAGTTGGACACAGTTCACTGTCAGCTCTTAATGAAGTAATTGGAGTTTGATGCTGCAAGGTTTCTCATTGGGAGGGGTTGAAAATCAGTTGCTGCTGAAAATGCCAAGTCTCACATGCAGGCTGCAAAAGGAAACTTATGACTGCTGTACTGCGTGCAAATCGTATGTGGATGCTTCATACATGGAACAGATCGAGCTGGTATCTCAATAAACATGAATGTGATCCAGGAGATGAACATATTTCAAGCTATTGCACTTCAGCTCACATGAAAGTGCCATTTCTGCTTGGTGATTCTCCTCTTCATCAGAGAGGCCGCTGAATTTAATACTTCTCTGAACCATGGGGTCCAAGTTCAAGTCCCACCTGCTCTGCTGTTGGTAAAAACATCTTGGAACAGCTCAATTTGAAAATATCTATATTAGACTGAGATTTAATCTGTAAACCTTGGAGAATTACAACTTATTTGGCTGTTATGTTTTATTTATGAAGCTCTTTCATATTGTAAGAAAAATGTCCCAGGAATACAAGGAGAATTCGTATAATTAAACGGGGTAAATAAAAATATTTTTGTGGGGTGAGAGTGGCACAATGGTCATGCTACTGAAGAAGTAATCTAGAAACCTGGGTTAATGCTCTATGACATGGATTTAAATCCCACTGTGGTGGAATTCAAGTTCAGTTAATAAATCTGGAGTACTGTGGCTGTCAGCCTTTGGGTTAGGAAATCTACTGCCCTTAGCTGGTCTGGCTGACAAGTGACTCCAGACCTAGCATAATATGATTGTTTCTTAATTGTCCTCTGAAATTGCTGAAGACCACATGGTTCAAGGAAATTAGGGAAGGGAAACAAAACAGGCCTTGCCAGCAGCACCTGCACCCCATTAAAAACTAAATATAAAAACATTATTTTTACACGAATTGAAACATTGCCCTTGTTACACAATAAGTGGCAGATTCTCTTTAACTAATCAGAGATAGGCCCAAGAACAAAGGAAAGACAAAGGAGGATTTGTGACAATGAGCTACCCCAAACAACCCTATCTAGTATCACATACTGGGAGATTGGCAAATACCATAACGTACCAGAAGCAATCATTTGGGAAACTACTATAACAGGCCTGAGAACCTGTTGTCTGTTTAAACCTCGGCTGTTCGATCTTTATGAGAATGACTTTTGAAGGTTGACAATTAATATGATGCTCAACCAACAGTAAAAGGCTTTATTTGACAGAGTGACACCAATTAGTCAACGGCCCAATGATTAGGATGTGGCTACTTGCCCTTTATAAAACTATTCAAAACTTAAATAATCTCAATTGACTTTGATCTGTCAGGCCAAAATGTGCATGCCAGTAAAACAGCCAACAGAAACCGGCATTAGTTCACTGTGAGCTGTGGCCAGCATTAAAGAAAACGATTGATGAACTGGCACAGAGAGAAAGGCTTAATTGTTAAAATGTCAAAGACATTTAGGAATTTTGAATGAAATATTGGAATGGTCGTGTAGAGTTATTATGCATTAGATAAAGACAGATGGTCGTGGGAAATACAGTGCCAATTGGTGTTAAAATATCCTTCCTTCCAATACATTGTATACTGCAATACCATCGAAATCAGTATTGATATGAGAGCTGCTCCTGTGGTAATGTGAGATAATAAAATGTGAGGCTGGATGAACACAGCAGGCCAAGCAGCATCTCAGGAGCACAAAAGCTGACGTTTCGGGCCTAGACCCTTCATCAGAGAGCTAGGCCCGAAACGTCAGCTTTTGTGCTCCTGAGATGCTGCTTGGCCTGCTGTGTACATCCAGCCTCACATTTTATTATCTTGGAATTCTCCAGCATCTGCAGTTCCCATTATCCCTGTGGTAATGTGGTTTGCTATGGCACTGACTTTGATCCTGTGATTCTGTGCACATGATGAACAGCCTGAATTTTAAATAAAAATAGAAACTGTTGAAGATATGCTCACAAAATCTGTCGGTATTTGTAATGAGGAAAGTAAACAGGATTATGGGTTGGACTTTGACTTTGCATGATCATATGAAAGGGCTGAAAAGAGTTTGACAAGCTCATTTTGCATCACAGTCAATATTTATGTAATAAAAGTCAGGAAAGGTGAAAAACAGATTATAATTTCGCCATTGTCTGTCTAATAGAAGACAGCGGGTGATAGCAGATGGAAAGTATTTAGCTTGGAGCTCGGTGACCAGTGATGTTCTGCAGGATCTGTTCTGGGACCTCTGATCTTTGTGATCTTTATAAATGACTTGGATGAGGAAGCGGAAGGGTGGGTTAGTAAGTTTGCCAATGACACAAAGGTTGGTAGAGTTGTGGATAGTGTGGAGGGCTGTTGTAGATTGCGATGGGACATTGACAGGATGCAGAGCTGGGCAAAGAAGTGGCAGATGGAATTCAACCCAGAAAAGTGTGAAATGATTCATTTTGGAAAGTCAAATTTGAATGTAGAATGCAGGAATAATGGCAGGATTATCTGCTCTGTGGAGGGATCTTGGGGCTCACATCCATAAATCCCTCAAAGTTGCTAGCCAGGTTGATAGGGTTGTAAAGAAAGATGCATGGTGCGTTGGCTTTCATTGGCAGGGGAATTGAGTTTAAAAGCCGAGAGGTTATTCTGTAGCTCTATAAAACTCTGGTTAGACCACACTTGGAATATTGTGTTCAGTTCTGGTTACCTCATTATAGGAAGGATATGGAAGTTTAGAGAGGGTGCAGAGGAGATCTACCAGGATGCTGCCTGGACTGGAGGGCAGATCTTATGAGGAAAGGTTGAGGGACCTAAGGCTTTACTCATTGGAGCGCAGAAGGATGAGAGGTGACTCGATAGAAATGTATAGGATGACGAGAGTCATATATAGAGTGGATAGCCTGAGACTTTTTCCCAGGGAGGAAATGACAATTACAAGGAGGCATAATTTTAAGGTGATTGGAGGAAGGTATGGGAGGATGTCAGAGGTAGGTTCTTTACACAATGTGAAGGGAGTGTAGAACGTGCTGCCGGCAGTGGTAGTGGAGTTAGATACATTAGGGACATTTAAGTGACTCTTGGGTGGGCACATGGAGGATAGTAAAATGTAGGGTATGGAGGGTAGTTTCATCTTAGAGTTGGATAATAGGTCAGCACAACATCGTGGGCCGAAGGGCCTGTACTGTATTGTACTGTGGTATGTTCTAGCTGTCAAAATCTACATCATTGTTTCCCATTCAACATTTTCCATTGGAATTGGAAGAGGAGTCTGGTTGAAAGAAACAATAGCAGAAATTGCAGGAAAAACTCAGCAGGTCTTGAATATCTGTGGAAACAGAAAGCAGAGTTAGTATTTTGAGTCCAGTGACCCTTCTTCAGATCTCCAAAAAAAGGCGCTGCTTTTGTTTTTGATTCCAGCATCCTCAGTTCTTTGCTGTTTGTGATTGAAAGAAACATGGAGAGGAGAAGTGTTTGTAAAAAATGAACTAATAAGTCAGATATGTTAAATGACAGCAATTAATGGGCTGAATAACTTGCAGATGGATTTTGCTGAATGTTGGAAACAAGTGAAAAACGTTGAATGATATTTCAAGATTATTTTCTCATGGTTAAGTGAAGAAATGAGAATAGACCAAAGCTACAATATGAGGAGATTCCTGAGGGAACTCATTGAAGTCTGAAAGGTCAACTGACTGATTTTTATTTCTTTGCAGATGCTATCTAACCTGCTGAGTATTTCCAGAATTCCCTGCCCTTTTCAGTTTTCCAACATCTGCAGTGACTTTTCCTTTTCCAAAATGAGCACGAGAAAAAAATGAGACATAAATGCCAGATACAGATAGACATCGAAAAGAAACAAGAGATTTTCCTAAAGCCAGTCACAAAAACAGCACAAGAAAAAGATGATGCCCACCAGGTCAAACAATGTGCCCCAAGAAAACATTGCAGCTGATACTTCCATTATAAAACATTTCCTTAACGCACTTTTTTCAGATGAGAATTCTCTGGGATGCCCAGGAGAAGGAAGAGATTTTGTTTCAGCTGTTTGCTTCAACTTGTTGAGAATAGTTCAGAGAGATCAACAGCAGAAATGATGAAGTGGGGAATTGTTTCTTATTTCAATCAGGACATTAGGATTAGAATTGCAGTAGAAAAAAGACAATATTCAACAGAGTAATTATGTAAATTGTTTTTAGTCTGAATTTGGAGTCTAGTGTTGGTGACGAAATACAGTACACTGGCAAATGCATGTCAATCACATTGGCAAAGGAAGCAGTTGCAGTTGGTCTGTGTTTTTGAGACTGCCTGTTTGACTTTGGAAAGGCAGAATCTCCAAAGCTAAAGGACTGACAGTGGAACCAAATGGGGAATCCTTAAACTGGGATAGCTGTGTCTGGACTTTAGCCATGGTACTAAAAAAAAAGTTGGAATATTCAAGCTGGTAACATTTTCCATCACAGAACGTTAAACGTAGGGGCTGCATGAAGTTATTTGTCCTTTTCAGACTCCTGCATCATTCACAAGATCGTGCCTGATCTTTCGCCTCAACTCCACCTCCTGACCTGTCCCCTTTACTTTTAATTTCTTTGGTATCCAAAAGCCAGTCCTCTCCTCAGACCTAAACAGCTGGCTGTTCATTATGGAACTGGGACCCTGTGTTGTAGATTCCTGAGATGAGGAAACGTTGCCTCAACTTCTATTCTGCCACATCCCTTCAGCAAGTGGCCCCTCCTTGCTTTGAACTTCCAACTGTCTGAGGGTTCTCATTCTAACTGGAGTGTCCTGAGTGGAGACTTCTTGGAGAGTTGAGTGTGATTCCTCCTCCAACTGGGAGCTTTCTACAGCTCCCTTGTCTCCTTTTCATGATGGGGCATCTGGGTTGAGTGCCATGTTTCTGTCCTAATGATGCCATGCCTTTGCTCATGAGGACCAGTGGCTGAGAAGATAGAGAGCAGGTCTGTGTGCATATCCAGCAGACCCTGAGTGTGTTGGGCAGGCTGTGGTTGGCAGCCATCAACCTGCTCATGGGGGGCAGCCAAATGGTCACAGGTCTGAGGCAGCAGGGATCTGTACTCCTGCAGTTCCTTGGCTTTGAGGGTGACTGCCTCCGATACAGCTACCTGCTGCTCCTGTGCCTCCCTGTGTATTTAGATAGAGTTCGTGATTGCTGACACCTGTCCTGCCTGGAGCTGAGTGGCTTCCTGGCCCCAGTAGGCCTCAAGATGCCAGTAGCCTGTGGGATTTCCATCTCAGGCTGCTGCAGAACTGTTGCAGTGAGGTGCTCACCAGACTGTGCTCTCATACGTTCTAACCCTAATCTTCCCACCGAGGTGTCAGGATCTGAGCTGGTGTGGAAGATGCAGGAGGCTGCATTGCTCATGCTTCCTCTGAACCTTCTGACTCATTTTCCTCTGAAGTGCCCCCAGTGGAGCAGCCCAGTTCTCAGTCAGGGTCATGACCATCCCACTGGTACCAAAAAGATACAAGGCGAAGAAGGTGTGATAGCCAGTGGTTGGAAGTGGTGAGCAATGAATGTCACTGATGGTGGAATTAATATGAAGAGTTACAGTGGATGGGACACAAGGGGAATCAGCATTCCCACAGGAGTGGTCTGGGTCTTCTCTTGTTTTGGGCAGGATTCTCTCCTCAGAATGAGTGAGGACCCTGAAGTTGAGGACCCCTCAACCAGCCTGGTTCTTTCTATCCTATGATGGGCTTTCTTTCTTCTGGAATAGATGAGGGTAGGGGTTGTGTGAGGTGAAAGTGGGTGGCGTGACTGTTAATTTTGGTGCTGCTGGGGAAAACTGTGGTGAGGTAGCGGCACCAAGGCCATATAGAATTCTCAGAATGGGAGTTTTGGGGGAATGGGAGCCGTGAGGGAGGATATTGCAGGCAATACTGAGAATGGCAGAGTGAGCCTTGGTGGGGGGTGAATGTAGTAGCAGTGAGAGATTGTGTATGATGCAGCAAGAAGGAGTGTCAGAGACAGCACTTACCCTGGCAGACCAGACAACCTATTGACATCTTGCAGCATTTCCGGCTGTTTTATACAAAGAGCATGGAATCCCTACAGTGTGGGAGCAGCCATTTAGCCCATTGAGTTCATGCCAGCCCTCTGGAGCATCCCACCCATACCCACTTCCTCTACTCTTTCCTCTGCATTTCCCATGGCTAACCCACCTAGCGCTTTATCCCTGGATAGCAATTTAGCATGGCCAATCCACCTAATCTACACTGTTGTGGACTATAGAAGGAAACTGGTGCAGACACAAGGAGAATATACAAACTCAACAGAGACATTTGCCCAAGGGTGGAATTGAACCCAGGGCCCCGGTGCTGTGACACAGTAGTGCTGACCACTGAGCCACTGTGCTGTTCAGTTTCTCTGGACTGTAGAGGGCACAACGAACCCAGTGGCAGCCTCAGATCAGCCTGCCAGGGTCTTGAATTCCTCTAAATAAACACTGAAAGAACTGCAGATGCTGTAAATTAGGAACAAAAGCAGAAGGTGTCAGAAAAGCTCAGCAGGTCTGGCAGCATCTGTGAAGAAAAAGTCAGTGTTAATGTTTTGGATCTGGTGAGCCTGCCTCAGAACTTCAGAAAGACCCTCCTCTGAGGACCAGCGAAGCTTCAGAAATATCAATACTAACTGGGGCACACAGTGGCATTTTAAAGATGATGTTGGTACTAAGGTCTTTTGACCTAAATCCAATGAATGTTGAGTTATTCCAAGAGTGGCAAGTGGTAGGGTGAAGTGAGAGTCATGGTATGGCAGGCAGGTAATGATGTGTGTTTAGCAAGAGATCGCAAAGAGAATTGGTTAAAAAAAAACTGAGCTGAACTGACAATTAGCCAAAAAAATGTAAGATTCAACGTCCATCGCTGGCCATGACCATGTCTTGTTTGTGTCTTGTTTACCTTGCTTCCAGCCAAAAGAATATATTTCACTGCTACATGCCTTAAATTACATCAATTTTACATCACCATTTCTCTTTCACCCAATTAACAACCCTTTTGTCTTTTACATTGGACTCTCACAAAATCTGTTCCCCTCATTCCTCCTCTGCCTCTGTCAAAATTATGAAGACCACCATAAATAGAATTATTGGAATTTCAGAGAATGCAAGAGGACCTTATTGAAACATATAAGATCCTGAGGGAGCTTGATAGAATAAATGCTAAGAAGATCTTTCTTCCTTGCGGTAGAATCTAGAAGCAGGGGAGCATTATAAACATAAGGGACCTCTAAAGTGAAGTTGCCCATCCCTAATTGTTCATGAACTGAGCAGCTTAACAGGCTGCTTCAGAAGGCAGATCAGACTCAACATATTTCTGTGGGTGAGAAGTACTGTGTAGTTCTGACCAGGTAAGGGTAGCAGTTTTTTGTCCCTAAAGGACATTAATGAGTCAGGTTGAATTTTATGACAACAGCTGATAATTATCATAGCCACCATAACTAATGTGAGCTTTACATTCCTGATTTATTATTTGAAGTCAAATTCTATCTCCTGACATGGTAGAACTTGAACTCATGCCCCGCAGTATAAGGAGTGCATGAACTTTAAAGAAATCCATAGAGTTAAAGCTTTAACATCATAAAGTGGTGTTTGCGTAGTTCTTCATATTTTTATTTCCTCTTATCAGGTATGTTATTTTCATTGAGCTTTTTAGCCTTTCCAAATGTTGTCTGCCCCTCTGACAAGAAGCATCTGAGTGGTAGATGAATAGGAAAGGTTTAGTGGGATATGGGCCAAATGTTGGCAAGTGGGGCTAGTCTATTTTGGGAAACTTGGTCAACATAGACAGGTTGGATCGAAAGGCCTGTTTCCAGCTGTATGACTAATGGCTGCAATTTAATTGGTGAACAAAGTTGTACCAAAAAACTCTCAAAAGTGTGTACAGTTGACTTGTGTGATTCTTCTATTGTTACAGAATATTTTGCATCAGACTATAAGGAAATTTTCACGCTTACCACTGTCAATAATTTGTTTTAAACTAGGCAATCATTGGTTGCAGTTTTCAATCCTGAAAGTGAACCAATTAGAGTTGAGGCAACAAGCAATGGCCTAATTACTTACTGTACCTCAGTGCCAACATTTTGTGGATCATGTACAAGGACATCTAAATCTCTGTGTATCACTGCGTTTTGCAGTCTCTCTTCATTTTAAAAACACACTGTTTCTTCCTGTGAAGGTGGACAATCTCACATTTTCTCATTATATTTCATTGCACAATTTTTATATCTATCATTTAACCAATCTATTTTCATTTAAAACTTTGGTATTCTCCTCACAATTGCTTTCTTACCTCTCTTATTGAAGCGTTGGCGTAAGAGCCTACTATATGTATCTATTCACTTAAATCACTAATACAGACAGTAATTTTTTGAGATCCCAATAAGATCCTTGTGTCAATCTACTGGCTAATTTGCCAACCTGAAACATCCATTTCTCCTAATTCCTACTCCTGTGAATATGTGAGTACCTGAGAAATAATCACACACCTCACCTATCTGATCAAAATACTTGTGATTGAAAAGTAAGCAAATGGTTGAAAGTGCTAATAAGATAGCCAGTGTTCTTTTGCCATGAATTTTTTGGTAGCCCAACTTCATTTTTGCCAAATTCATGAGGTATTGTTGTCTTCAAGCTGATGTTTTAAAATAATCCCCAGTTATTTGTTAAATGTTATCAACGCTTTCTCTAATATTTTCTTTATCAGGCATGGTCTGTTTTTACACTGTATGAACCCTTTAAGACAATGAGTGCTGCATGTATGCACTATTAAAGGGATATTGTCCTTATATAATTTCTTGGTTGCAATGCACCATGTATTGCAGTTTACTGCCAAGGCCTGCAATAGAGGGAATATTGCTGTTACATGTTGCAGCTAAGCAAAGGTTGTTTCTCATTGAACAATGATCTAAGGATTCCAGTTGTTAACTTGGTTGTAAGATATATGACTTGACACTGGAGTCTAAAGCCTAGCTTCTGTTAATGATCTTCCCCTAGCCTCTCAATCTTTCTGACTTTGCTCTGTCGCATACAATTTCACTGCGTCAGCCTACTCCGAGTATTTATCGTCTTTCCCACACTCCTGTTCTTTTTAATCAATCTGTTTTTCTGTCTCTGTTTACGATTTCCTGAGAACTGATGTGAGTACCTTCCTAAATATTAACAAAATGCAAAGAAGATATCACATTCCCAAAACAAAGCTAGATGATAATCAATATAAAATTAAACAAACTGGAAGTGTAATAAAGCCAGAAATATATGCATCAATACATTACAGTATCAGTTTATTAATGCTTTATTTTGTTCAACAGGACTGCTATGAGTAATTTATATGCAAACAAGGGACTTTATTTTATTTTGACTATTATCCCACACATGGATTCCAGCATGAAAAATGTTGTCTCATTTTGTTACCTGCTCAGTGAGAAAAAAATGCAACTGCATGCATTTTCTTCCATAGTTCCTTCTTAGTGCTTCCCACAGTCACTTTCCAACATTAACTCTTTTCATAAGGCTGAATCTTGCTTTCTTTTGGCTAAGTGTGAAATGCATTGAGTGTTTTGGAGGGATTTCTGCCATGTGGGCCAGTGCAGTTTTTCATTGTATCATAACCAAGCTTAACTCATTAACTGCCGAGCCACCCCCATGGCATCCCTCATCTCATTCCACATATATCTTAGCAGACACCATTCACAGAACGTCTCGCCACTCAGCAGATATCCCAGAATCCACCGGCAACCTTTGCAGCCAATCCATCTTTTAAAAGTCTATTGGGCACCCTGACAAACACAATCAGTGCAGGGCTGTCCTGCAAGATTCCCGACATCTGTCCCAGACGTGGCAGACAGAGGAAATCAGTGACAGTTTTGCAGACAAGGAACTCTTCTCACTAATTGTCTTACTGACTGCATGAGGCTCCATGTTGTGTACATGGCTGTAACTTGCAGACCCAGAAGTCAGTCTCACAATTAAAGTACTGATGCTGATCACTGTGCGCAGAATCTCGGGATGCTGCACCCACATGCAGCTGAAAGGAAATGCTGATGACATCCCAACTCACCTCATTACTATTCAGGACTTTTTTTCGAACCAAATACACCAATCAATCTCAAAAATTGAGAATCCTTGATATGGAAACCACAGCAGTTGCCTGGCAAACTCATCTTGCTGCTTGCTCTGAACAACGTCCATTTAGTCTCTGACAGGCTCATAGAAGCAGTGGGAGGCTTTAGTTACAACTAAGAGATAGAGTTTGGGTTCTCGAGAAAGCCTGTGAGCCATTGATAGCTCATCGCAGCTGAGAGTGGAAGAGTGGAGGAAGCCCACAAGCAGTATTTGCTTGATGAAGCTGAGAAGTAAAGGAGCTCAGAGAAGCCCTGGGGCAGTGTCAACTTAGTGATGCTATATGTCTGCAAAACAGCTGGAATAAGGTGTATGAGTAGATGCTGGAGTGCAGTCTTGGGAATCCATGAAATGCAGCCCAAAGGGAAGAGAGCGAATAAATAAGATGTGAGCCTCATGGACATAGTCCATGTCGCAGTCCAAAGGGAAGAGAGCGAACAAATAAGATGTGAGCAGTCATGGACATAGTCCATGTCAAGACATGACTTTTAAGGGACTTCTGAAACTAGGTCATCAAAAGTGAACTGGAATCCCTTGGAAAGGAACCAAAGTTTTAATACAATTTGGTGAGCCACAGTGTCATTAACTTCTCGACATTAATGATGAATCTGTGGGATCTTTCTTGACCACATTTGCTCCTTAATGTGCCTTGTGAACTGTTTGACCACATTTATTAATATTTACCTCATAATAATTCTGGTTTTTAGAGTACAGTTTGTAGCTAAGTTGTACTTCTCTAACAATGTACAGTAATTTGTTTGTTCAAAACAGTGGCATCTTATGTTGGGTATGCAGCGTAGTTTGATTTTAGAGTAGGATAATAGGTCAGCTGAACATTATGGACCAAAAGGCCTGTACCGTGCTGTATTGTTCGATGTTCTGTGTTCTATATTCTATGTTCTCTGTATCTCATTCGTACGTACCTGTGCTTTCAAACTTTGTCTATTTCAACCACAGTTTTGTCAGGGTTTGTAACATAAATTTGATCATGCTGTCTGAGATCGCAACAGAAAGCAAAGAACATTCAGTATTGTATGTCAGAAATGTATTAAAACTTTAAGTACAGTCAGAAAGGTCTGGAAAATAATGGAGGGAAAGTCATGAACAACATACCTGCAATTTCCTGATGTGCACGGCTGGTCATGACAATATAATAGAATCCAATCTCGTTGAATCCTTAGCTAGCACTTTCCAAGTAATTAAGCTCACAGATATACCAATGAAATGTGATTTTCCCATTGATTTTCCACACTGGTTCTAATATTTTTTGCACAACAATTTTTATGGAAGTCTTAGGTTATTGTTTCTTATGGAATAAGGTGCAAACTTGCATTATTAGTTCGTTCTATGACTAGCGCAACATCATTTGTCAAATATTACTTGTAACTGGACACATTTTCTACCTAAGTACCTGATGCAGAATTTGCCTCGTGTGGACCATTTGCCCATAAGATGCATGCCTTCAGCCTCAGATTTTCTCATTCAGCCTTGGCAGCATGGTAACATTGGCTGTGTTCAGGAGGCTCGGCCTTCAAATGTGAGCAGGGCATGGGGGTAGTATTTCCTGGACAAGGGTTTGGATGTTCCTGGGGAGTTGAGAGTGTTTGCCATGACTGGAGAAGAGAGAAGGACAACATTTGTGAAGGGTTGCTGTGAGGCACAGGTGTGAGAATGTTACAGGTCGATGATGGGGGGAGTGTCAGCTGGACAAGTGGTGATCTGATGTGCCTGGAGTGAGAGAGGGGCTTTGTGGTGTATTGTCTGATGGGCTGTTGAACAAGGGAATGCTGAGAAAGTCAGAGTGAGGGGCTGGGCACTCTGAAAGTGTTCGGTGACACTATGGTCATGCCTGCCTGAGATAGTTGATTATCCAGCTGAGCTATGTCCGAGCTGAAGGGGCCGCATTTCTGCTTTTGCCATCCTTAAGTACCACCATTCCCTTCCATTTGTTTGGAAAAGATGCCCAATTCCTTTCCTTTTCTTGTCGGAATTTGGCTCATTTATTCACTCAAATTCTGGAGTCGAACCCCCAGGTAAGAGAGAGAGTGAGAGCCAGGATAGAATGCTTCCTAGTCCACATCCATATTCCTATGATGACCACAGCCTTAAAAATCCAAGTGCTATTGAGTCACTTTTAAATGGAAATTCTTCCTTTGACAAATTTTACATGTCATCTCGCCCATCATGAGCCACTGGTCCCATCATTTGGGCAACAACAAGTGTGGGAGAATTTCACGCAAGATCTGCACTGGGCTTTAAATAGAATTTAAAATTTTTAAAGGTGCTCACATTTGGGCAAAGCGTTAGCACCTGCTGAGATGGCTGTAAAGATCCTTTTGGACTGTTCTAAGAGGGGTATGATGGTTCATGCAGTGTCAGGGATAACATCTAAGACTTGGTGAGCATCAGCAAAGTAGATTTTAATGTTCATCCATCTCTTTGCTGTTTGCAGGACCTTGCTGTATGCAAATTGGCTGCTGTGACTGCCTGCAAAATAACGGTGGCTACATCAGAAATATAACTCAATCACTGTGAAGCACTTTTAGATATCCTCAATGCACATCCTGTCCTTCTTTTTTGCATGTAATGAACATAATGCATGCAGTTTTGGTTGCCACACTACCAGAAGGACATGGATGTTTAGGACAGTGTGCAGAGAAGATATACCAGTATATTGCTGGTCTAGAGGATTTTATTTATGAGGAGAAGTTGGATTAACTTGGATTGTTCTCACTGGAAAGATGGAGGGCTGAGGGGCAACTTGATCGAGGTCCATAAAATTATAAGAAGCTTAGATAGGGTGGATAGTCAGAGGCATTTTCCTAGGGTGGAAAGGACAACAACAAGAGGGTGCAGGTTCAAGGTGAGAGGGGGAATGTTTAGGGGAGAAGTGCAGGAAAAGTTTTTTTTCACACGAAGGGGGTGTTGGGTGCTGGGATGCGCTGTGGTGAAGGTGGTGGAAGGAGGCACATTAGCACTGTTTAAGGCATATCTTAATAGACACATGAACAGAAAATGAACAGAGGGATAGAAGCTGGGCAGTAAGTAGCAATGCAAATAAAGAGTAGGTTTTGTGGGCCAAAAGGCCTGTTCCTGCGCTGTCTTGTAATGTGCTGTATTGTGGAAAACCAAGGGCATTCCTGTGATGAAACTTAAATCATCTCATGTCTTTGTAAATTGGTTACTGACAAATAATTCTCTTGGATGCCTTAGATTCCATTATGTAGCCTATTGTGCATTCAGTCATTTGCAAATTGACTGCCTAGCCTATATGTATACTTGTTCATCTGATGTTCCTTACCTGACCATAAAAAATGAAGAATTTTTTTACAACATGTATGTGGGAGTGTGTGTGTGTGTGTCTGTGTAGGGGGAGGTGGGAGAGAGAAAGAGAGAGAGTGTGTGTGTCTGGGAGAGAGAGAGATTGTGGGTGTGTATGTGGGGGAGTGCGGGAGGGAGAGAAAGTGTTCGCGTGTGTGTTTGGGAGAGAGAGTGAGAGAAGATGTGTGTCTGAGAGTGTGTGTATGTATTTGTGCATGTGAGTGAGTGTGTGAGAATACGTACTGTCGTAGGGTCACCTATAATGTGACACAAACCCACGATCCTCATTGAGACCGTTCTCATGGGCCCCGCACTTGGCTATCAGTCTCTGCTCAGCTTGTGGTCACTGTAGGTGGAATACACAAGATGGCAGCTCACCACCACCTTTGCATGCCCAACTGGGGACAGGCAATAAATACTGGCCAACTAGCAATGCCTATATTCCACAAACATTTTTTTAAAATCTGCAGTAATTTGCTCCTACACTGGGCTATTATTAGTTAGCTTCAATTAGATTGGATGTAAATGAACTGTTCTCCTTGAGGAAGAGAAACCCGAGAGGAGGTCTCATTGAAAGTTTCATGATCATGAGAGTTCTGAACAGAGTTCATGGGAAGAATTTGTTCCCTCTCATGCTAGTATAAAGAATGAGAGCACACAGATATAAATTAATTTGTCAAAGAAGCAGAATGATATGAGGAAAAGGGTTTTCACATAGAGTGTGGTGAGAGTCTGGAGTGCACTGCCTGAAAGTGTGAGAAACAGAATCAATGGAGGTTTCCAACTGGAAATTAGTGTGTAGGTTTTCAAAGAGAAGGCAGGAAAATGGCATAAGTTAAATGAGTTGTTCAGAGAGTTGGTGCAGACAAGATAGACCAAATGTCCTCTCCCTGCACTGTAATATATCTATTATCTAGTAGTGATGAGGGATTTCAAACAATTGCTTAAATTAAATAAGTGACTCACACAGAATATTCTTTGTCACAAGCAGCAAAACGAAGCAGGAACTCTTTAATTATTAAATCACTCTCTGAATACTGTGTGATAGAAATGTTGTTTTAGTTGTTCATGAGATGGGGTATCACTCACTCGGTCACCATTTAGTAGCCACACCAGATTGTAATGGTAATGTTGATCACCCTTCATGAGTTGCTGTAGTCTTTGGGATGTAGTTACACAGACAGTACTATTAGGAAGGGAGTTCCAGGAATTTGACCCAGTGACAGAGAAGCAACAGTGATATTGCTCTAAGCCAGAGTGCTGTGTGGCTTTGAGGGCAACTTGCACGTGAAGGTTTTTCCATTTATCTGCTGCCCTGATCCTTCAAGGTGTTAGGGATTGCAGGTTTGAAAGGTGCTGTCGAAGGAGCCTTGGTGAGTTGCTGCAGTGCATCTTCCTGATGGTGCATGCTGCTGCCACTGAGCACTGTGATGAAAGAAGCAAAGGCTGAAAGGGGAGGATGAGATGCCAACCAACTGGGCTATTGTGTCCTGGACAGTGTCAAGATTCGTTAGAATTGTTGGAATTGCACTCGTTCTGGCAAATGAAGACTATTTGAACACACTTCTGACTTGTGCGACAAGACGTTCTGTCATGATCTCAGTGTAGTCAATTAGAGAAAATTGTATTTTTCAATTGTTAGAAGTGAGGTTTAAAAGATGAAGATATGCTCTAAGGGTTAAAGTTTTCATGTAGTTCTGACTTTTAAAATCACAATTTATGTTAGAGACAAAGAGAGCACATTGCATATGTGTTTTCTACCATGAAGCATTGGAAATTTCATTTTTCCTCATATTATGTGATTTGGTTGACAGCATGGAGAGATTTAATTATAGTTTAAATTGGCAATACATAAAACATGTCCGATGTACCAATTTTATGAACCATGTAGTTAGCTGCAGTGGGAATTGACAGAAGGCTGGAGCAGAAATGTACAAGTCTATTCCTTTTCTATTATCACTGTTTTAAAGTACTTGACCCTGTTTTTTTTCAAAATTGCATTTCAAACATCTTTAGTCCATTCCTTGGTTTAAATTCCAGCTGGAAATGGTGCAGAATATTTCTTCACATGTAGAATAATTCTGTATTCTGAAGAGAGTAAAAGTAGGAAAACCATGCCATCAGTGACAATACCGTTAAATTGCAGGCCAGAAAAAAATAACCAAAGATCAATTAAATGTGTTTTTCAAGTATTCACCAGAATGTTTCCAAAACAGAGCATTCCACAAGATAATACCAAGGATGAAAAGACTTCTTTCTGAGCAGACACAGGTTCCTTTCAGTCAAATGAAAACAAAATCGAGAAAATTGTGGTGGACTTTGACAGGTAATCAGGAAACATATTTTTACTGGTAGCGAGGTTGAAGTCCCATCAATCTAAGCTCATTGACAAAAGAGGAAAGGGATACCTGGAGGAAATATGCATTTGGAGTACTCTAATAGAGTCAGCATCCTAAGCACAAAATTGACCGCATTTTTCCTTTCAATAGAAATTGAATAAACAGTTAAAAAGGAAAACATCTGCCAGAGTACTGTAAAGGGCGGGGAAGGGGTAATAATTGAGTGCCCTATTCATGCGAGCTTATGGGTAATATGATAAATACCATGTACTGTGCTCTAAATTTCTGTGCTTTTATGTAATAAGCACGTTGGCCTTGAAATTATTCAAGATTGCATATTATTACACAGACACAATGGTTCCAAATACCGTTTTTATCCCTTTTATTTTAAAGCGTTAACCCATTTAAAATAAATGAATTTGCATTTTTAATTCAGCAACAGAAAGGAAATGCTGCAATTCTGTTAAACACGTGGATGCTGACAATTTGCAAGTGGACTTTCAAGTTCATTGAATTTTTTTTTTAAAATGAATGAACTGTAAGAATGCAACTCTCCTACAGTTAATACGAGCATCAATTTTAGGCATTTTCTCATCAAGACATTTCAGATTTTTCAAAGTAAAATAACCCTATTTTTGTCTATGATTAAAATCATTAAAAATGGAGATTTTTCAAAAATCTCCCTTTCCTAATTTCCAGATTATTTTTAAATAAAAGGCCAGATTTTTAAGTAGGACTATATATTATGCCCTTAGTTTTGCCTTCATTGTTTTTTTGAAACCATCAGCAACTTCTGGAGTCCACACGTGCAGTTAAACATAAATGTCAAATGTTTGGTGCCAATGTTTCTGCATATATGTGCATGGGAGCACTCCCAGGCTGCAGTTGGTAAAAATCACTGAACTGGCAAATGTACCTTTGTATACTGTTAATCTCAGCGTAAAATCCCTTGCAAAAGTTACACCTTATTGAATGAGATATTAAGGTGAATGTGATTAAAATAGGTTTTTAATTGTATGCTGAGTTCATAATTACTACTGAGCTACCCCTTCCATACAGAAAACCTGGAGTGCAAATTGGTAAGGGCAAATAGATTGAATGTGAGAGCTGAGTATGTGGTTTGAAGATTGATATAGGAGAAATCAGTTTTAATTAATGATTCACTGGGGAGCCATGGGGGAGAGGTGATGACTTAGTGGTTTTATCACTGGACTGTTAGTCCAGAGACTCAGATAACATTTTGGAGACCCAAGTTCAAATCCCTCCATGGCAAATTGTGAAATCTGAAGTCAATAAAAATATCTGGAATTAAGAATCTAATGATGGCCATGAATCCATTGTTGATTTTTGGAAAAGCCCATCTGATTCATGAATGTCCTTTATGAAGGAAACTGCCATCCTTACCTGGTCCGGCCTCCATGTGACTCCAGACCCATAGCAATGTAGTTGACTCTGAACTGCCCTCTGGGCAATGAGGGATGGGCAATACATGCTGCCTAGCTGGCGATGCCCTCATCCAATTAAAGAATAAAGAAAAATAAAATTGATTGGGATGGTCTTGGGTTGAGTTGCATTGGGACCAGGCTGAACAACAAGGGTCATTGAGATTGAGCAGCTCTAAACTAATTGGCAGGGTGGTAGGTTCACATGACAGGAGGCTTAAAACTTTAAATGGAAAGGGTAAGACAATATCACAGTTAGCAATGGTGTATCATTAAGAAACACAATGTGCAAATGAAAGGGTGCACCTGCAACTGGGTCACAGTCGGGAGATAAGTTTACAAAGATGTTAGCACAAATAAATGTCCAGTTAGGTAGCCATTACGAAACCATGATTCCAACGTGACCAAAGCTGGGAATGTGAATGTGTATTTGACATGTAAGACACATAGAAGGGAAAAATAATTAAGTTTTATAACATATAATGAGACCAGTACAGAAGTGAGGAATAGTGTTGACTCGATATATCAGGATATGGAATCAGTTGGACGGAGTTAACAAATAGTAAGAGAGAGATGTCGCTAGTAGGAGCAGTTTATAGGACCCTCATAGTAGTTACATTGTATAACTGAGTATAAGTCAGGAAGTAATAAGAACTGATAAGAGAGATGCTGTAGTAATCAATTTTATTGTTTACACAGATTGGGCACACAGAATTGGTAGTCGTAGCTTTGTACATGAGTCCATAGAATGTATTTACGTTCACAAAATGGTCCCATGACAGTTTATGTGAAACATGACAGGATTAATGATCTCCTAATAAAATATTCATTGCTCAAAGATGACCACAAGGAGGTGAGAAAAATGTTCAAACAGCTAATGGTTACAAACATAATAGAGACAATTGGTTAAAGCAGATGAGAAAAAATAGAGGCTACAAGTTAAGGAAACAAAGTGTGGAGCTGGATGAACACAGCAGGCCAAGCAGCATCTCAGGAGCACAAAAGCTGACGCTTCGGGCCTAGACCCTTCATCAGAGAGGGGCATGGAGAGAGGGTTCTGGAATAAATAGGGAGAGAGGGGGAGGCGGACCCAAGATGGAGAGAAAAGAAGATAGGTGGAGAGGAGAGTATAGGTGGGGAGGCAGGGAGGGGATAGGTCAGTCCAGGGAAGACGGACAGGTCAAGGAGGTGGGATGAGGTTAGTAGGTAGGAAATGGAGGTGTGGCTTGAGGTGGGAGGAAGGGATGGGTGAGTGGAAGAACAGGTTAGGGAGGCGGGGTCAGGCTGGGCTGGTTTTGAGATGCAGTGGGGGAAGAGGAGATTTTGAAGCTTGTGAAGTCCACATTGATACCATTGGGCTGCAGGGTTCCCAAGCGGAATATGAGTTGCTGTTCCTGCAACCTTCGGGTGGCATCATTGTGGCACTGCAGGAGGCCCATGATGGACATGTCATCTGAGGAATGGGAGGAGGAGTTAAAATGGTTCACGATTGGGAGGTGCAGTTGTTTATTGCGAACCGAGCAGAGGTGTTCTGCAAAGCAGTCCCCAAGCCTCCGCTTGGTTTCCCCAATGTAGAGGAAGCCACACCGGGTACAGTGGATACAGTATACCACATTGGAAGATGTGCAGGTGAACATCTGCTTAATATGGAAAGTCATCTTAGGGCCTAAGATGGGGGTGAGGGAGGAGGTGTGGGGGCAAGTATAGCACTTCCTGCGGTTGCAGGGGAAGGTGCCGGATGTGGTGGGGTCGGAGGGGAGTGTGGAGCGGACAAGGGAGTCATGGAGAGAGTGTCTCTCCGGAAGGCAGACAAGGGTGGGGATGGAAAGATGTCTTGGGTGGTGGGGTCGGATGGTAGATGGTGGAAATGCCGGTGGATGATGCGTTGTATCTGGAGGTTGGTGGGGTGGTATCTGAGAACGAGGGGGATCCTCTTGGGGCAATTGTGGCGGGGGCGGGGTGTAAGGGATGTGTTGCGGGAAATGCAGGAGATGCGGTCAAGGACGTTCTCGACCACTGAGGAGGGAAAGTTACGGTCCTTGAAGAACGTGGATATCTGGGATGTGCGGGAGTGGAATGCCTCATCCTGGGAGCAGATGCAGTGGAGGCAGAGGAATTGGGAATAGGGGATGGAATTTTTGCAGGAGGGTGGGTGGGAGGAGGTGTATTCTTGGGAACCTCACAGCCCAATGGTTTCAATGTGGACTTCACAAGCTTCAAAATCTCCCCTTCCCCCACTGCATCCCAAAACCAGCCCAGCTCCCCCCCTCCGCCACTGCATCCCAAAGCCAGCCCAGCCTGTCCCCACCTCCCTAACCTGCTCTTCCTCTCACCTATCCCCTCCTCCAACCTCAAGCCGCACCTCCATTTCCTACCTACTAACCTCATCCCGCCTCCTTGACCTGTCCATCTTCCCTCGACTGATCTATCCCCTCCCTGCCTCCCCACCTATACTCTCCTCTTCACCTATCTTCTTTTCTCTCCATCTTCGGTCCGCCTCCCCCTCTCTCCCTATTTATTCCAGAACCCTCTCTCCATTCCCCTCTCTGATGAAGGGTCTAGGCCCGAAACAGCAGCTTTTG
This sequence comes from Stegostoma tigrinum, assembly GCF_030684315.1. NCBI lineage: Eukaryota > Metazoa > Chordata > Chondrichthyes > Orectolobiformes > Stegostomatidae > Stegostoma > Stegostoma tigrinum. Next base: position 47,513,605 of record NC_081369.1, read on the forward strand.
TGCTCCTGAGATGCTGCTTGGCCTGCTGTGTTCATCCAGCTTCACACTTTGTTATCTTGGATTCTCCAGCATCTGCCGTTCCCACTATTTCTGATACAAGTTAAGATGGTAGATAAGCAAAAGCAGATTTTTAAGGAAGTATTGCCTAAAGCTACACAAAGCTACATTCCTTTGCAAGAGAGAGTGTATCTGAGAAGGATGAACCATCTTTGAATAACTGAGGAAATTAAATGTGGAATCAAATTGAAACAGAAGGAACCAAATATTTTGAAGATTGATGGTAAATCAAAGGCTTTAAGAAACTAGAGAAGGATTATGAATAATAAGAAAAAGAATAAGAATGTGAAAGGAAACTATCAGGGAATATAAAAACATAGTAAAGGTTTCTACAAGTTTATAAATATTGAAAAGAGTAGTGAAATTGAACATTAGTCATTTGATTGTGAGAATACGGAAATACTTTTAAGAAACAAAGATATTTGGCTGCGGCTTTGAACAGGTACTTTGTATCAGCCTTCACAGTATAACAGACTAAAAGCATCCCAAGGGTAGCAGAAATCTGGGGGAAAAGAGAGGAAGGAACTTAAAGCAATAATTAACACTAGAGAAAAGTACCAGGATGATGAATGAGACATTGGGCTGATAAGTCTCCTCATCCTAACGGCATGAGAAAAGGCTCTTCAAAGGAATGGCTGCAGAGATAGTGAATACAATGTGATCAGAGATAATGGGAACTGCAGATGCTGGAGAATCCGAGATAACGAAGTGTGAAGGTGGATGAACACAGCAGGCCCAGCAGCATCAGAGGAGCACAAAAGCTGACGTTTCGGGCCTAGACCCTTCATCAGAAAAGGAGGATGGGGAGAGGGTTCTGAAATAAATCGGGAGAGAGGGGGAGGCGGACCAAGGATGGGTAGAGGAGAAGATAGGTGAAGAGGAGAGTATAGGTGGGGAGGTAGGGAGCGGATAGGTCAGTCCGGGGAGGACGGACAGGTCAAGGGGCGGGATGAGGTTAGTAGGTAGGAAATGGAGGTGCAGCTTGAGCTGGGAGGAGGGGATAGTTGAGAGGAAGAGCAGGTTAAGGAGGCGGGGACGAGCTGGGCTGGCTTTGGGATGCAGTGGAGGAAGGGCAGATTTTGAAGCTTGTGAAATCCACATTGATACCATTGGGCTGCAGGGTTCCCAAGTGGAATATGAATTGCTGTTCCTGCAACCTTCGGGTGGATGATGCCACAATGGTTGTGCTTGTCCAAAATTCTCAGGATTCTCAATGACCCATCAGATTAAGTATTCAGGCTTTCAGACTTGCCAATTTCTCAACAGCTGGCCTGCACACAACTTGTTTCCAAGTTAAAATTCAGGGTTCTGCTTCATTCTAGTGTATACTTGTTGCCATCTCCCTAATATATACCAGGGCCAGTTTGTTCTTCTGCCAGTTTAATGGTCATGCTTTGTTTTTACATACAATACTTTCAGATAATATATTGTAGCTGAAGGTGGTGGTTATAACCACTATTCAAAAAACCATGCACCATGAAAGGATTGGTCTCTCACTAGTGCTTCATTTCCACATCTCTTTGAAATAAACTGCAGAAAGTGAGCTCTGTGCCTTGCTTGACGGTGTACTTTCCTTCAGCAAGATGTTACAAGCTTTATAAATATTTTACAGTCAGAGGGTTTTTTTTAATGTGCTACTACATTTTGATATGAGATTTTGTTGACGCGAGAAATTTCTGAGCACTTGGCTTCAGATTTTAATAGAAAATGTGGTTATTTGAGAAATTGTAATAAATGTTAAAATGTATTTTATGATTTATTCAATTAAAATTAGCTGAACTGTAAAAATTGGTAGTCATTGAATTGTGACAGGAATGATAGTAAGATGCGATAATATTTCAATGATGTTTCAATATAGATTGTTAGTACCTTGGAAAATGTAACCTTTTTTGACGATGGTGCCAGTGTTTCCACATTAAATTGACAGATGGAATCCAGCAATTCCAAGCAGTCTATGAGGTACATACTATACCCCAGATTTTCCTGGGAACACAATGATGAGTTTATTGGTAGTCATCATTGTTTAGTTCACCATTATTGTTTCAGGAATTTGAGGTAAATGGTAGATATACAGTTAAACTTAAAAATCCAAACAGTATTGTCTGCATTTTGTGGTTCCACCATTAACTTGGTGCAAAATGGCATCTCACCATCTGCTTATCCACTGAAATGCATTGAGTGGCGTCATGTTGTAATACTTATAGAGTGACCATGAACTAAACTCATTACAACACTTAAAAGATTGACCATTCCAGTCTGAGAGTCTATTATGTTTACTATTTTAATATTTTAAAATTATTCTTCCACAGAATATTAAGTCAGCATTTGTTGCCCTCACTGTCCCTGAGAACATCATGACCTCCTTGAATGACTGCAGTCCATGTGAAGTACTGTTAGCGAGTGAATTGTAGACCATTGACCCAATGACAATGAACAGCTTGTATTTAAGTGGTGCCTTTGATGTCATAAAATGCCGGGAGGAACTTCACAGGAGAATTAGAAAACAAAACTTACCACTGACATGTATGTGGTGATGCACTGAGAAAGTGGCGTTGTGGTTTTGATACCGGGCTGATAATCTGGCAAAGCTATTGCTCCAGGAACATGAATTCAAACCCCAACGCAGCATCTGGTAGAATTTATGAAATTAGTCTCAAAAGTATTGACAATGACAGCTATCACCAATTGTTGTAATCACTCACCTGGTTCACGTCTGGCCTTGAGAGAAGGAAGTATGCAATACTCATCCACCTTGATCCACATGTGTCTATTGACCCACAGCAACGTTGTTAACTCTTAACCACCTGACCAAGAAATTCAGCTCATGAGGAATAAATACTGGTTTTATTAGTACTCACCTATCATGAAAGAATAAAACACACTGAAAATAAATATTGTGGCTGATGATTAAACCTTGATCAATGATGTATGTTTTGAGGAATATCTTCAAGAAGAAATAGGTACAGAGTTATGGGCTTTGACAGCCGAAGGCACAGGCATCAATACCCAAGCGATTACAATAGGAATATTGAAGCCAAAATTAGAGCAGCACCAATATATCAAAGGATTGTGGGGCCAGTAAAACAATGAGGGTGAGCCCAATGTGTGAGAATTTTAAAGTCAAGACGTCGTTTGGCTGGGAGCTAATGTGATTCAGTGAACACTGGCCTATTGGGTGAATGAAATTTAATTAAGTTAAAACACAAGTAGCTGAGTTTTTAGAATTATCTGAACTTCAAGAAGAATGAAATGTAGGAGGCTCACCATGAGTGTGTTGAAATCGGCAAGTCTAGAGGTAACGGAGGTATGGATGAAACTTTCAATAACAGATGGCCTGAGGCTGGGACAAAACAAGGTGATTTAATGAGGGGGGGGGAAATAAGTGATCCTTCAGTGATGGCATGAATATTTGATCTGAAAATGATCTCAGGTCAAATGTCACATCAAGTTTGTAAACTCTCTGGTTTTGACTGGGTCAATTATCAGGTAAACAGTGGGAGTTGATAACTGGGGAATGGAGTATGTGGCAAGGATTGAGGACAATGAGTGGAATTTAGTGCAGGCAGTAAGAGCTTTGCCCATTGGATGGAAAACTAGCTTTGCTTTGCTCATTAAGTTTGAAGTTACTGGGTAGGCCTTGAATGAGTGATTGTGTACATCAGATAATAGAAAGTTGACTGTCCATTTCACATTTCTTCGTATTTTTATTTCTGTTGATGCCAAAATCTGAAGAGTTGTTAAACAGATTGCAACTGTCTGTTTACTGCTATCACACACAGCTAAGGTCTAAGCTCTCTGATGAAGGGTCTAGGCCCGAAACGTCAGCTTTTGTGCTCCTGAGATGCTGCTTGGCCTGCTGTGTTCATCCAGCCTCACACTTTATTATCAAGGTCTATTCTGTTGTCTGGCAATTCAGGTACAGAAGGGAAAAAATGAATATTCATGTATTTAATCGCACATCACTTCTCTGTTACCTCTGAACTCTTGCTTAAGAAACCCCTTGCATTTTAAACATCATGGAATCTTTGTAAATGTATGTAAGGGAATTTGAAGGCTCTGTGTAAAATTGTGGAAATAATTAAGCTGTAGAACATTTTGCATTCTCAATTTTGGAGCTTTGCAGTTAGAATGAAAGCCAACAGGCTAGTAAAGGCCATCATCAGTGATTCAGATTGTTATGTGAGGCAAAATGGATGCATTTTACTTTGCGCCCTCTATTCATTTTTTACTTAGTTCAGCTTTCTTTACAACTGTCAAAAACAGTTGTAGTTTTTAAAATATTTTCCTCACAGATTAAAGAAATAAAGTGCTCTCTGATGAAGGGTCTAGGCCTGAAACGTCAGCTTTTGTGCTCCTGAGATGCTGCTTGGCCTGCTGTGTTCATCCAGCCTCACATTTTATTAAAGTGCATGTCTATTATGTTTAAACAGTGCTGCTTTCCATTTGCTGCAGTTTTTACTTAAATCTGTTGTTGCCCATGTATTTGTTGAAGGGATTTGTTGGGTGAAGGTGTGATGAGAACTTCTACAACTGAACAATTTTACTACTTGCCTTCCACCTGCCCTGAGTGATTAATGTCATATCACTGATACTCTTCTGATTGTGGATTGACCCTGCAGAGCCATGTGAGGCGAATCATTTCAATGCAGGAGTTCCTCAGAGTAGTGCACTAAGCTCAACCATTTTCATCAGTTTCATATGTGACCTACCTTCCAGTCTTATGGTCAGGAATGGGAAAGCACAACATTCAACACAATTCATGAATTCTCAGACACTGACACAGTTGGTATCTTTATACTTCAAGACCAGAACAGTATCTACCTTAGGCGGATTTTCTCAACACACGAGTGCCAAGAGAAGGCCATTATTAACAAATGAGTATCCAATCATTGCTGAATTTCCCCCATTATCAAATTTCTGTTGACTATCACTGACCAGAAACTGAACTGGAATAGCCATGAACTGTGGCTACAAGAGAAATCCAGAAGGCAGAAATTCTGTGGTGAGTAACTCACCTTCTGACTCCCTCAGAGATGGTAGGAACTGCAGATGCTGGAGAATCTGAGATAACAAGGTTTAGAGCTGGATGAACACAGCAGGCCAAGCAGCATCAGAGGAGCAGGAAAGCTGACGTTTCGGGTCCTGAAAAAAACCCACATCCCATGAACAAATGAAAATAAAGGCATTTCACCTTCCTATCATATCATCTGCCATCAGCTGAAGGGCCTTTTTGACAAAGTGACTTTGGTGTGATTTGCAACATCTATCACAAATTCAATTTACATTTCTACAATGAGCATTACACAATTTGAAGTATTTATAACAGTCACACCTCTAACATAATTAGTACTGAAAGTGCTCTTTTAAAAATGATCATAAAAATGCATAAGAAAAATTAATTGACTCCATTCAAGAGCCCAGCTTATTATGGAAAACATCACCAGGCTGTGTGCCTTTGAACCATGCAGAAACAACTAAAGAGCATACTCAGTAGGACAGAAGCTACTGGCACTGTAGTAATATTATTGCATTTGCCTAGCCCTTTCTTCAGACATTTCACTACCTGGTTCCCATTCTGTAACTATAAAGCTGAAAGCAGAAATTATTATGTTAAGAGATTCGATCTCACGGAGAAGGTTTCAGGTCAATCCACATCCAACAATCTAATCTGAAAACTCTGCCAACACTTTGACACCTGTGGCAAGCTGCACCACAACAGCAGTTGAGACAATCTAAAACATTCCCCCAATAAAGTCAGTTTGCCAGTCTATCTCCTAATATTAATGGATCCTTTAAAACAAATCCAAGATCTTCACCAAAATCAGATTAGCTCTTCTTGGACATATTTCCTGTCTATGTTCAGAGTTTTGTTAAACTATTTCTTTGAGAGATATATTGATCACTAACAATAACAATAAAGGAAAAAGCATTACCTTCATCCAGCAAAGGTATAAGAAATTTTATAATGACAGAAATATTGTTCAAAGAGTTGTTTTAGCAGAATGATCAGTGGTTTCTTTTGGTCAATAGGTTTGCATTTCTGATAAGCTGTTGCTTAGCTATAAGGCCACAAGTAACATGTTCAAGTTTAACTCAGTAAAGTATTTGCTTGACATGTCTGGCCTGTCTTTTTTTCCAGTGGAGCTGCCAAGGTATTTTCCAAATAATTGGTAATGTTTTCCTAAGCAATATTTTGGAGCAGGTTTTAGGAAAATTGGGATTGGATTAAATCTAGATTATTAAATCAGGTGGGCCACTGTTGAAATGATTATGACTCCTTAGTACATATCCTTTAACTACTAATATGTGATTGTAACGATTATTTGACCAAGTTTTCTTAACAAAAATATGACCCATCCAAAGTTTGCAAGCGTGCGAACATGGATAACAATCTGTTGGCAATAAATTGGACATCTGCTCGTTTATTTTACTGCATCAGTAGGCCAACAGAGAAACCCTTTGAATGCTGATTGTTTTTCCATGTTCTGGTTTCATTGCCTGTTAAACTATCAGCCTTGGCTTCTATTACTGCTCAATATCAGGGCATGGTACCTTCATCAGATTTAAGGCACCATCTTTTGAATAGAGGTATCTTTTGAGAGTTTTCACCTGGAAACAATACATTAAAAAAAAATTGTCTTTGGAATTGTATCTAAAGCTCACCATCGTTAAAGTTCATTTTGGGTTTTTATGGCCGAGTGCTCAGAATTTACTTTGCCAAGTACAATGTTCCAACAGCCTAAGAGAACACACATAATGTGAAAAGCATTAATACTGTTGGGTTTTGTTTTAGTATACAATGAAACCTTTTACTGGTTTCATTTTACAAAGCTGTTTCCTTTTTAATCAGATAGACTCTGCATCCACACTGGTGACTAAAAAAATCCAATGCCAGATTTGCAAATACTGCCCCTGGTTGAGGCAGGTGCAGTTTGAAGAACTCAAGTTGGGATACTAAGGTGGAGTAAGCAGGTTTTTGTGCGCTCCTTTCATTGTTTTGGCCTAGTCATCATCTCACCCTGTCAAAAATGTTCAAGATGATCGCCGCCTCTGCGTTTTTATTTCCTCCAGTTTGGCGGTTCTGGGCTAGAGACTCCCATGAGTCAGTAGGTATGGTTGTATTTTGTCACTGATGCCTTGAAGACAATTATGAAGTATTTTATCCATCCTCCTAGTCACTGCTTGCCATGATAAAACTTGGAGTAGAGAGTTAGATTTGTGAGTCCAGTGTCAGGCATGTGTTCGATGTCACCTACCCAGTGCAGCTGACAGGGACATACAATGAAGGTAGGTATAATATTGTCGGCATCACAGAAATGTGGCTGCAAGGAGATCAGAGCTAGGAACTAAACATCCAAGGATTCATGTCTTATCTAGACTGATGGGCAGAGGGTGTGGTGTTGCCTTGTTAATGAAAAATGAAATTAAACAGACAGCAACAAGTGACATAGAGTCAGAAGGTGTAGAATCAATGTGAGTAGAGTTGAGAAACCACAAAACGAATAAAAAAAGCCTTGATATGAGTTATGTACAAGCCTCTTAGCAATAGTTGGGATGTGGGGAAGAAGATAAATCAGGAAATAGAAAAGACGTGTTGGGAAGGCACTATTACAATAATCACGGGGAGTTCAATTTGCAGGAGGACTCGGAAAATCAGGATGGTAGTGGATCTCAAGATGAGGAATTTCTGAGAAGTCCACAAAATAAGTTTGGGAGCAGCTTGTGGTAGAGTCCATTAGACTAGATTTGGTGGTGGGTAATGAGGCCTTGATTAAGGAGCTTAAGGAGTAGGAACCTCTTGGGGCAGTGACATGATATGATAGAATTCACCCTGCAGCTTGCAACAGAGAAACTGGAATCAGATGTAACAATATTACAACTGAGTAAAGACATAAAGGAGGAGCTGACCTGTATTGATTGGAAGGGGAGCCTAACAGGGAAAATGGTGCAGCAACAATGACAGGGATTTCTGGGGTAATTCAGGTGTTAAAGCAGAAATTAATCCCAAAGAAAAAGAAGCATGCTAAGGGCAGGATGAAATAACCATGACTGACAAGGAAGTAAGGGGCATCTTAAAAGCAGAAGAAAAAGTATACAATGGTGTGAAGGCTCATGAAAAGCCAAAGGATTATGAAGGCTTTAAAAACTAGCTAAAGATATCTAAAAAAGCAATACGGAGGGAAAGATGAAATACGAATGTGAGCTAGCGAGTAATTGCACTAGTTTTTTTTAGATATTTAAAGGTAAGTTTCAAGGGGAGGCAATGGTCTTGCGGTATTATCATTGGACTGTTAATCTGGAGACCCAGGTAACATTCTGGGACCCAGATTAGAATCCCACCATGGCAGATGCTGGAATTTCAATTCAATAAAGTAATCTCGAATTAAGAATCTAATGATGACTGTGAATCCATTGTCGATTGTTAGAAAAACCCAGCTGGTTCACTAGTGCCCTTTAGTGAAGGAAACTGCCATCCTTACCTGGACTGCCCTACAGGTGATGCCAGACCCACAGAAATGTGATTGACTCTGAACTGCCCTCTGGGCAATTAGGGATGGGAGATGAATGCTGTTTAGCCAGTGATGCCTTCATCCCATGAATGAATAAAAAAAAGTGAGAGGCAAGAGTGGACTCGGATTGCTGGAAAAGGAGGCTGCAGAAGTAGTGATATGAAAGAAAAAAAAAGGCAAATGAACTGAATAGGTACTTTACAACAATCTTCACAGTGGGAAGCACCAGTAGAGTACCAGAACTTCAAGAGAATCGGGGGTGGGGGGAGACGTGAGTATAGTGGCCATTAGTAAGAAAAGCTGCCGGGGAAGCTGAAAGGTCTGAAGGCGGATAGATTACCTGGACCAGATGCACCACACACCAGAGTTCTGAAGGAGATGGCTGAGAAGATCTTTTAGGAATCACTGGAGTCCAGGAGAGTGCCAGCGAATTAGAAAATGTCCGAAGTTACACCCCTTTTAAGAAGGATGGGAGGCAGAAAACAGAAAACTATGGGTTGGTTAGCTTGACCTTGGTCATTGGTAAGATTTTAGAGTCCATTAATAAGGATGAGATTGCGGAGTACTTGGAAGTGCTTGGTAAAATAGGGCTGAGTGTGCAAGGCTTTATCAAGGGGAGGTCATGCCTGACAAATCTGTTAGAATTCTTTCAGGACGTGACAAACAAGATAAGGGAGAGCCAGTGGACATAGAATCCCGACAGCATGGAAACAAGCCCTTTGGCCCAACAGGTCCACACCAACCCTGAGAGCATCCCACCCAGATCCATCCACAACCTAATCTCAGCATCCCTGAACACTATTGGCAATTTAACATGGCCAATCCACCTAAACCTGCACATTCTTGGACTGTGGGAGGAAGCTGGAGCACCTGGAGGAAACCCACACAGAGTCGTCTGAGGGTGGAATTGAACCCAGGTCCCCTGGCACCGTGAGGCAGAAGTGCAAACCACTGAGCCAATTGTACAATAACTAAGCATTAGGTCTTACTCAGTCGAGGGACAAAAAAGGTCTGCACATGCTGGAATCTAGTTAGTATCTGAAACGTCGACTGCTCCTTCCTTCCAGATGCTGCCTGGCTTGCTGTGTTCTTCCAGCCTCCTGTTTGTCTTACTCTGTCAAAATTATCTCTTAAATCATCCAAACAACAAATAATTGTAATTAAAAAGAGAAAATGCTGGCAGTATCAGATCAGATCAGATTTATACACGATTTTAGGAGGATGAGAGGGGATCTGATTGAGACATATAAGATTATTAAGGGATTGGACACTCTGGAGACAGGAAGCATGTTTCCCCTGATGGGTGAGTCCAGAACCAAAGGACACAGTTTAAAAATAAGGGGTAGGCCATTTAGAACAGAGTTGAGGAAAAACTTCTTCACTCAGAGAGTGGTGGCTATATGGAATGCTCTGCCCCAGAAGGCAGTGGAGGCCAACTCTCTGGATACTTTCAAGAAAGAGACAGATAGAGCTCTTAAAGATAGTGGAATCAAGGGTTATGGGGATAAGGCAGGAACAGGATACTGATTGTGGATGATCAGCCATGATCATAACGAAGGGTGGTGCTGGCTCAAAGGGCCGAATGGTCTACTCCTGCATCTATTGTCGATTATCTATTGTCTATTATCTAAGTAGCATTTGTGAAGAGGGGAAAGAAGCAAGAGTAATATGGTAACCTTTTCTTAAAAACAGTGAGTTATGACCTGGATGGACTGCCTGAAAGACAGGAGGAAGCAGATTAAATATAGTGAATTTCAAAAGGGAATCAGATAAATACTTGAGAATGAGGAATTTGCAGGGTTTACGTGGCAAATAAGCAGAGGGTCTGGAGTAAATTGAAAGCTCTTTCAAAGACCCAGCATAGTTAATGATACTGACGATCTGTGACCAGAACAACAAATGAGATTCTCTTCCTCGCCATCAGTCCCTGGCTCCTGGTTCTAGACAGCTGCAACATCTGGTTTTTCAACGAACACCCAACTTATATGAGAGAATGAGGGACATGATCTATTTGGATTTGCAGAAGGGTTTTGACAAGGTGCCACACAGGAGGCTGCTGAATAAGAGAAGACTCCATGGTCCATAGGACCAAGATACTGCTATAGATAGAGAATTGGCTGACTGGTAGAAGGCAGAGTGTAGGAGTAAAGGAGTCTTTCTCAGGATGGTAGCTGGTGACTAATGGAGCTCTGCAGGGTCAGTTTTGGGACCACAACTATTCACATTACAAATTAATGATCTGGGCAAAGGGACTGTGAGGGCACTGTTGCTAACTTTGTAGATGACATAAAGATAGGTGGAGGGAAAGGTCATGTTGAAGAAATGGGGATGCTGCTGAAGAATTTGGACAGATTGGGTGATTGGGCAAATAAGAGGTTATGCACTTTGGTAGGGAGAATAGAGTCATGGACTATTTTTTAAACAAGGAAAGGCTTTAGAAATCTGAAGCAAAAAGGGACTTGAGAGTCTTAGTTCAGGGTTTGCTTATTAAGGTTAAGATGTGGATTCAGTTGGCAGTTAGAAAGGTAAATGCACTGTTGGCACTCATTTCAAGAAGACTAGAATACAAGAGCAAAGATGCACTGCTAAGGCTTCACAAGGCTCTGGTCAGACCCCATTTGGAGTATTTGCAACAGTTTTAGGCTCCATATCCCAGGAAGGATGCACTGGCGTTGGAGGGGGTACAAAGGAATTTTACAGAAATGATCCTGGAGATGAAGGGCTGGTCATGTGAGGAGCAGTTGAGAACTCGGGTCTGTACTCAATGGAATTTAAAAGGATGAGGGAGAATTTGATTGAAACTTACAGAATACTGAGAGGCCTGGATAGAGTGGACATGGAAAATATGTTTCCACTGGTAGGAGAGAATATGACCTGAGGGTACAGACTCAAAGTAAAGGGACAACCCTTTCAAACTGAGATAAGGAGAAATTTCTTCAGCTAGAGGGTGGTCAATCTGTGGAACCCATTGCTACAGCAAGCTGTGGGGGCAAGTCAATGAGAGTATTGAAGACAGAGAAAAATAGATAGCTTCTTGATCAGTGAAGGAATCGAGAGTTACAGGCAGAAGGCAGAGAATGGAGTTGAGAAACATATCAACCATGATTGAATTGTGTAGCAGATTCAGTGGGCCAAATGACCTAATTCTTCTCTTATATCTTCTGGTCTTATGGGACATTTAATCATATTACAAGTGCGGCATAAATTGCATTTTGTTCTTGTCTCATTACATTTCTGCGAGTTAAATTACAATTTTTGCTCTTGTATGTTTATCATGGCTTTTATTACCATTTCCCTTTGTATTTTAATTGGATACTTTTGTTGCTGTAAATCCCGATTAATGTGCTTGTAGGTCCAAGTGCTGTAAATAATAGATTCTGTTTCTTTAATACATTTGTTAAATTATGAAGAAAAAGTTGAAAAATAATTAGGAAAAGCAAGTTTCATTCAAATAGCTAAATATCAGCAATGTGTAACAACATTAAATCAGTGAAGGAATAAAATGACTCTCATTCATTTTGCCCAAGCTCATCCAATAATAAATTCAGAGCTATTGAGAATAGAATCCTTTTAACATAGATTGTTGCTCCTGGAAAGTTTTAATTAAGCAGTAAAAAACATAATAAGCTTTAAAACCCTTTTTTTAAAGTCACCCATTTAAAAAAAAATGATGTGGCTTCTCCGGTGATAGCATTGTACAGAAAGATAGGAAACCAAAGAAAAAGTTTTAAAGCATTCATTAATCATTAGAAAATGACTCCATCAGCAATTCACCAGCACCAGTGCACACTTACTCCACTATTGGTGATGTTATTTCAAGGTGCCTTTGATGGGACAATCCACTCAAATAAAACTCCAAGGTACCAAAACGATTAGAGATAATAGCTATTTCCCTTGATCACCAAACTGTAAATCAATTTTAAAACAAAATGCAAATAAGCTATAAACTCATGGGCGAATTTATGCCTGTGTCAATGATGTGCCATAGAAGTAGGCAATACCTATTGGCTGCTTTTTAAGATGTTGCATTTCAGGAATAAAAGGTATTACTGTAATTAGCTTCCAGTCCTGGAAGTATTTCATTAAATATGTGATTGAAGTTTCTTTTCTTGGGTAACTGCTAATGCACAATTGGTACCACTGTCATCTGCTAGTCAGCAGATTCTGGCTTTAAGTTCAACTCCAAGGAGTTCAGCACATTAATCTAAGCTGGCATGCCTATGCGATACTGAGGGATTACCGCATTATCAGAGGTGCTTTCCTTCAGGGGAGACATTAAACTGTTTGTCCTCCAGATGGCCAGGTCAATATTACTTCTTTAGTCAACAATACAGAAGGAAATAGTCTGGTCATTGCTAGATTTTTGGGAGCTTGCTGTGTACAAACTGACATGATATTGAAAGTGTACACTTGCTCTACAAAGGTATTTCATTAATGTTGGATATCTGAAGATTGTGAAAGATCTAATATAAATGTAAACCTTTCTTTTTCCCAGTTGGAACAAGATACCTTGATAAGCAGCTAAAGTAGTGGTTACATAAGATAAAATTCATGTCCTGGCTGCAACTTCTACTGTCATTAAATTTCTTTTAACAACAAGCTCAGTTTCCTGGTAAAAATTCATATTTGAATCAGAAGTTTGCCCTTTCAATGCCGTTCTGAATTCAAGCATGCCGATCCTGAACAGGGAATCAATACTCACCATCAAACTTCTGTGAAACAGATCTCAAGTGATCGTAAGCATGCAAGTTGAAACTTCAAGAATTGCCTTGGGATACTAGGGGAACACAGTTTTTTTAGATGCATTGTCTGTGAACACTCTCTGTAAACTCAAAGGTCAAGTGAAGTGCTAGTGTGGGAGATGAGGATGTAGAAAATCAGCCTGACATGTGGTGTTGACAAGAGGTGGGAGGGAGGGAAAGGTGCCATTATGAAATATGGTGATGGAAATAAGGATATTAGCATAAAAAGTATCGAGGATGTGTAGACCCTGTATGAGTTTTGGGGTGATTATATGCAATTTTGATTTGAGGAAAAACTAGAGCGCAACTGGGGACGGGGAGTAATTGAAGTGTGAGGTCCTAAATGACGACGTGAGCAAGGCAAATAACAATGTTTCTGTGAACGCAGAAGAAGAGAAGGAATGCCTTTATATCTCTGTGACAACTTTAGAAATATCAGCAATGCATGTCAACAGCAGCTTGCACTGTTGCCGAAGTTTTCCACTATGCAACATTGAGTGTGCTTTGAACTAATGGCTTGACACGACCATGCACATTGCCCTTTCAATGTAACTAAAAGTAGAAATTCCAAGCAGTGATACTCACGTAAAAGCATTTGTTGCACACACTAACATTCCTCTATCTGTTATTTTAATCCAGGCATTAAGCTCTGTTTTAGATCACATATAAGTAGTGCACTCTGGAATTCTGTTTGAGTAATAAAATGTTTATAACTGACTCCTCTAATTGATAGTTCAACCTTTCCCTGATTCAGGTTTAGAGTCAGCACTGTTTCTAAGCCTGCAGCTTTTCCATCATAGCTTCTTCTGATATAGTCATGCAGGTGTTGCAAGTTTTCTAGCTTGGCTTAAATTTGTCTCCAAGACATCAATGTGCATAACAGTCTTTTATGAATATATGCAGTGTTCGATTATAATGAACTTTCATTGTGTAGTTACTTTTACATGTGGACCTCAATCCTGTCTGCAAACATCTGTATGTGTTGTTTTCAAATCCTATAAATTGATGTCTTATACATTAGCATTCCAAATTGTATAGTTTACAAACTCTCACCTCACCCCTTACTTGGTCTTGTATCTGAATCTGCACCTAATATTTTATAGTTGGCTTCTACACTAGAAAGTGAAAATTAATTGACAGTGTGAGGTGAAGAATTGTATCAAATCCCTCCAAGGCACAGTTATAATGACCACTGGAAAAAAACTATCGGAAGCAATAATGTATTGCGCAGAGAAAATGTTTGGCTCCTATTTCTTAAGTAATATGCAAATGCAAATGGAATATTTATTTTAAAAGTGTGTAGAAGATTACATAGAGTTATTTGATAATGTTAAATTTCCATAAGGGGCTGGTGATCGTACCACATCATATACTAATACAATGAGCTGTGTATTTGATGTAAGATTTATTTACTTTTCATAACGTGTCAAAATGACAAATAAACACACACAGACATTCTTTAAGAATTCTCATTTAAACCAAAAAAATCTCAAGCATGATGGATAGAAAAAGAATCAATTATCCAACAAAAATCAGTCTACACCAAATCACCATCAGTCTTCGCACATTTAACTTGGCATTTGCAACAGCTCCTAAAGAGAACTCACAACCACATAGCTTAAATTAGAATTGAGAAGTTTTACTAAAAACTTTGCTTTTGCACATGCACAAAAAAGTAAAATGTTGGCAAATGATTAAAAAAAACTACAGAGTCTTAGACGTGAAGCATCAGTTCAACTTGGCTGCTCTCAATGAGCCAGATTTCCAGTTCTTTAGATGTGAAGTCAAGTGGAAATATATTACAACATTGGAATATTCCAGCTCAAGGGGCAGAAACTGACAGAATCAGTCCCACTTGGCTGGAGCACCTCTCCTGGAATATGGGGATTGCAATGTGATATTGATGACAATAGCAACAAAAGGTCCTTGTCCCAGCCACTGCTGCTGTCCTGAGTGAAGGAAGAAGCGCTGAGGCAGGAACCTAGGTATCATTGACTGTAAAACAAAACATATGCACAGATGATAACTAAAGGTCTCTGGGAAACGTCTACATCAAAGTTACTTGCAGTGATCAACTTAGATAGCTTAATTAATGCTTTTTCTTTGAAAATATTGAAGATGAGAGCCGCCTTCAGAGGAGCTTAAGATCTGTGCTTTGAGTAAATGGTTCTACTGTATAATAATCTGTTTTGTGCAAAAAGTTATCATTTTTCACCAATGTATATTTTATCACAATAACAAGTACTGAAAATTTTAAATTAACTGTGGTGCATGGTGTAACCAACCATGAAGAGCCACACCACGCAAAAAGCAGCAACTAAAGCTCTTATCGCTTGGTTAATTACATAGCAGAGAAGAAAATATAACTATTTAAAGATAATATGAAAGTAAAGAATCTCAAATCAACAATTTTGTTTTTAATTTTTTTGATATCTTGTCTCTTCCTCTTTAATTTCCCTCATGGAATAATATTAATTGTTTCCTCCTCAAAAAAAATCATTTCTCCAACAACTTATCTTCATTCTATGATTCCATCCCAAGGTGTTTGATTAACTTATTGCCCTCCAAATCTATGCAGACCTTTCCCACAATTCCATATCTGAATCCTTCTTTTCAGATGTTCATCTCTCATTCAAAGGATTCAATCACAAATGATAACAAGGTGTAGAGCTGGATGAACACAGTAGGCCAAGCAGCATCAGAGGAGCAGGAAGGCTGATGTTCTGGGCCGAGACTAGGCCCGAAACGTCAGCCTTCCTCTCCTCTGAAGCTGCTTGGCCTGCTGTGTTCTTCCAGCTCCACACCTTATTATTTCAGATTCTCCAACATCTGCAGTCCCTACTATCTCTCAATCACAAATGATGTCTTCTATGACTATTTTCGATCTTCATTTTGGTCAATCTTTTGGTTGACTTTAACAGAGTTGACGATAAAATCCTTGTCCAGCAACAACACTCTGTTGTCTGACTGAGTGGCACAACCCTCATTTAGTTTCAGTAATGACATATCTTTCTATTATTGAAGCTCCAGAGACTTCCAAATATACGTCTTGGGACCCTTCCTCAGTCATCCATCTACCACCTCTTAAGAATGTAGCTCCAAGATGAGTGATCTTCCTCAGGTAACATGATGATGCCCATCTATTAGCTGCCTCTTCACCATCACCTCAACAGTTCCTCCATTTCTGCACTTCCAGGCATCACCACCAAGTTTGCTGTCAATACCCACCCCACAAAATATTGGCGACCCTTGGTACTGATTCTACTAGCTTCTCTAGCCAGTTTCTAAGTTTGATTCGTTAGCCTAATAGACTATTTAATCCTCTCTTAATCTTCCTATCCCTTGCAATAAATGCTTACTCCATGTGTGTGTCATGGTGCACATCCAGCCTGTCTTATGTACTTGTCTAAGTTTCATCCCTGATTCTATCGCCTTTAGACTGAATATTCCAACACTCTCTCAGTTGTTGCAACATTCAGTAGACCACTTGTGGATTAGAAAGCAGCATGTTAGAATTTGATGTTTGCAAAATGATAGTGGCGGGTGGGGGGTGGGGGGGGGGGAAGAGGTGAAGAATGTGTGGTCCCTTTAAAATAATGTATTTTCTTTAGGCTTAGAGATTTTTTAAAAAATGTCTGCGGGCAGCAGCAGGCACAAGGAGTTCCTGAAATTGAAACACTTGTGTCGAAAGGCTGATGGTTAGCAATCCAAGTAGTGGCTGCTCAAGTAACGCATCATCCTCCTACACGTCTGCCATCTGCAATCCGAACCCACCACCAAAGACATTTTTCTCTCCCTACCCTTATCTGCTTTCCAGGGGGACCACTCTCTCAGTGACTCCCTTGTCTGCCCCACACACCCCACCAGCCTCACCCCCGGCACATTTCCCTGCAACTGCAGGAAGTGCTACGCCTACCCCTACACCTCCCCAACCCCTTCACCCTCATCCCAGGCCCCAAGAAAACTTTCCACATGATGGACCCAGCAAAAGGGCCAAAATGGCCTCTTCTTTTTCTTATTTCTATGATCTTGTGTATGTTTCCTTCTGTTCCCCAGTGGTTTCAACATAAAAATTATCATCTTTAATTATCTTACGGCCTCACCTCACCCTATTTCTCCACCCCTACTACTGCCCTCCAGCCCTCTGCACATGCATCAAGCAGCTCCTGTGCATCTTTCCTCTCTCTTCCCCACCATGGTGAACATTTTTTAAAAAATGTTTAGGCTTTGTATTTCCTTTCCTATGTTATTGATCTGGTCCCTGTGGCATGCTGACGGTGGAGGGGAGAGAAAGATCTGTTTGGTGGTGGCATCCTGATGGAAGTGGCAGCTATGGTGGAGGATGATCCTTTAAATGAGGAGACTAGTATATAAGACGAGCATTAGAATTCCTACTTTCTTGCACTTTCTACTTTTCTCTACCACTTTGAGGTCTCCTTAAAACCCATCACATTGACCAAACTTTTATAATCCTCCTTTTTCGCATCCTCTTTTATTTCTTCAACTGCATCTGTGTGAAGGGCTTTTAATTTTTCTTACATTAATGATGTTTAACTAAAGCCAGTTGTAAAGTGCAGTTTCCAAAAATAGAACATTTACAACACAGGGTAGAAAGAAATGACCATGTAAAACAGAAGTTAATGACACTGATTACAAATCAATCTGTGCAGAGAAAGATTTATGTTCTCCATTAAGAAACAACATCTAAATGTTGCATATGTTAGGAAAGTAGTTAAAATAGAGTTAAGTTCTAATACTAGCCTTGAATACTAGTCTCTGCAATCAAAAGATCGTCCTCCTCCACATCTGCCATGTTCATCAGGATGCCACCACCAAACTCATCTTTCTCTCTCTTCCACTGTCAGCATCCCACAGGGACCAGATAATAATGTAACTATGCCCAGTCTGTTTGGAATTGTGTGATCAGTTGTCAGAGTATTACACACTCTCCTAATAGGACAGTGCCCTCAACTTTAATTGAAATGCTGTTAGCATGTCTTGTACGACAACATAATTAAAGCATCACTTAAACAGAACGTTACCTTGCCCAGCTTTCCCAGATTTTCTACCTCGTTTCTTATTATATTCAACACAGTTTTAAGGGTGACAGGCAAGTTTTTAAGAGCTATCCCCTGCCTGAGACATTTGCAGCATGGTTCGATTCACTGAGAATACTGGAAATATATTTAAATTAATCAACCTTGCCGAATAGCTCAGATTGACTCTCATAGATATTTGCAATGCCTGTGGTGCACCTAAGTTCTTTGTGGATTTGGATTGAAAATTTCTCCTGGAGTTCATTTTCTGTCACTCTGAGTGGAAGACAATGGAGGAAAATATTTCAACACTTCATAAAAAATATTCAAATATTTGTATGGTTATTTCTCAAGGGATTCTAAATCTTGATCTTCAATTTCGGAGTATTTTAGTAGATTAACAAATCTGGTTCACAGCAGCAATTTATGGAAAACCAAAAATCCAAAGTAAGCACGACCCTAGATCACTGATAATCAACAGCTCCAAGTATTAGATGTGAATTTTATCACATATTACAAATCCTATCACCTTAATTGAGGATCAGAATGTAGCAATGACAGAATTGTTCATAACATATAAATAGAGAGACCATTGCTAGTTTTTATTGTTGATCTGAAACGCAATCTTTCTCTGGTCATTTTTAGCTGTGGTAACTAATTTTCTTAAAGTTGCTGAGCTTAACTTCAAATGCCGCCCCTCAGTCGGATTAAGCGTACAACACGTTTTGGGTGAATTTCTTGTTAGTGTACCAGGTTCAGCCCTAGTCCGATAAGGTTGTCTTTTGCTATATCAATCTCACAAAATTTCATACCAACAATCATTCTTGTATTGTCTGTCAGAGTTGGATGACTGAAATAATGCTACACTTTCAGTGACTTGTGTTGGGCACTGTCAACATGTTTTGAAATAATTTGTATTCATTTCATTAATGACCTTCAAAAGCAATGTGTAGTGGGACATTTCATTCTTTCAGTTTTGGCTAGATTTAAAGCTATGCTCCTGAGGTTAAATTAATCTTTGAGCCATTCCCTTGGAAAATTTTACTCAATCATTATTCCAGTCCATGTTTTATTCACTGTCTAAACTGAAAGTCAATGTACAAATAATCAGGCAGATCCACATCAGAGCTTTCATATGAGATGAGATAACATTCAGTATTAGTACCCTGCTGTAACAAGCAGAAGAGAATCAGGGCAGATACTTTAAAGTGAAAAATTATGAAGTATATTCCCAGCCTATCAATATACATCACCTAATTTAAATTCTTTAGTTGTCAACGAAGTTTCACTGGGTCCAGTGATTTTAGCAGATAAATGGAGAAAAGAATGGCCAGTTCCAGGAGGTAACAAGGTGTGGAGCTGAATGAACACAGCAGGCCAAGCAGCATCATAGGAGCAGGAAAGCTGACATTTCATGCTAGACCCTTCTTCAGAACTGGTGGACGAGAAGAGGGTTCTGAAATAAATAGGGCGAGGGGGCAGGCAGATAGAAGATGGACAGAGGAGAAGATAGGTGGAGAGGAGATAGACCGGTCAAAGAGGTGGGGATGGAGCCAGTAAAGGTACGTGTGGGTGGGGAGGCAGGGAGGAGATAGGTCAGTCCAGGGAGGACAGACAGGTCAAGGGGGCAGGATGAGGTTAGTAGATAGGAAATGGGGGTGGGGCTTGAGGTGAAAGGGATAGGTGTGAGGAAGGACAGGTTAGGGAGGTGGGGACGAGCTGGTTTAGAGATGCAGTAATGGGAGGGGAGATTTTGAAGCTTGTGAAGTCCACATTGAGACCATTGGGCTGCAGGGTTCCCAAGCGGAATATGAGTTGCTGTTCCTGCAACCTTCGGGTGGCATCGTTGTGGCACTGCAGGAGGCCCAGGATGGTTATGTCTGCGGAATGGGAGGGGGAGTTGAAATGGTTCGTGACTGGGAGGTGCAGTTGTTAAGTGCGAACCAAGCGTAGTGTTCCGCAAAGTGGTCCCCAAGCCTCCGTTTGGTGTCCCTGATGTGCAGGAGGCCACAACGGGTGCAGTGGATGCAGTATACCACATTAGCAGATGTGCAGGTGAACATCTGCTTGATGTGGAAAATTTTCTTGGGGCCTGGGATGGGGGTAAGAGGGGAATTGTAGGGGCAGGTGTAGCACTTCCTGAAGTTACAGGGAAAAGTGCCAGGTGTGATGGGGCTGGAGGGGAGTGTGGAGCGGACAAGGGAGTCACGGAGAGGGTGGTCCCTCCAGAAGATAGATAAGGGTGGGGAGGGAAAAATGTCTTTGGTGGTGGTGTTGGATTGCAGATGGCAGAAGTATCAGAGAATGATGCGTTGGATCCGAAGGTTGGTAGGGTGGTACGTGTGGACAAGGGGGATTCAGTTTTGGGTTTTATTGCGGGGAGGGGGTGTGAGGGATGAGTTGCGGGAAATGTGGGAGACACGGTTGAGTGTGTGCTTGACCACTGAGTGGGGGGGAAGTTGTGGTCCTTGTAAAACGAGGACATCTGAGATGTACAGGAGTTGAATGCCACATCCTGGGAGCAGATGTGGTGGAGGCGAAGAGATTGGGAATAGGGAATGGCATTTTTTCAAGAAGGTGGATGGGAGGAGGTGCATTCTAGGTAGCTGCGGGAGTCGGTGGGCTTGAAATGGATATTGGTTTTTCGCACTGCATGTGGGCCAAATGGAGAAGGATGGCTCTTGACCAAATCTTGTGCATCATAGTCCCACCTCACTGCTGTGATTCACTGGCCATCACAACCAGTGATCCTGAGGCTCCTGTCTCACTAATTATGATGTCCTCTGTTGCCCCTCATCCTTTCCTACCTCTTACTTATTTGCGCAAATTCTTTCCCCACCCCTTGACTCCAGATCTTTTCCCCCCTTTCCCTTAATTGCTAGTCTGGACCCTACCTGCTTGTCAACAGCCAAACTTTTTTTTTGATAGCTGGAGATTATTTACATAATCCTTTGGCCACAGTTTCTGCTGTTGCCTTCTGTATCTGGCAGTCAGCCTGCCTCTCACCTGACTAGCTGCCAGATGGCAAATAGAATAAATACTAAGATCCCACCATGATGTTTGACAGATTTTCTAGGAAATTACTCGCTGTCTCCCACTACCCCATAAATCTAATTTACTGCTTGATAGAGTTTTTTTTTGAAAGCTTCAATACATGTTGTGAAACTGCAGTAAGCTTTTGCATTTCCCGTTTAAAGCTATTGGCTCTAATTTCCTTTGAGAAATCAGTATCCCTTGTGAAATTTGAATACCCCCAAATTTGATTTACATGTGTTAATAGAGCTGTAAAAAGTTTTCTATCTTTGTTTCAAAATGAATTGCATTGATCTAATAGAGAGATTTCACCATGCAAAAGTAATTGCTTTTAGATATTTTTTTGGCAAATGTTATCTTATTCAGACTCATTTCCATATAACATGCCAATTGATGAACTATTTGCCAGACAAAATTTAAATCCTTTAAATTTGTCAGTTTTCAGTCACGTTTTCTGGCTGATTTCCTGACTTTTTAGATTGCTTGCATTACCACACTGGGCCTTTACTCATTGCATGTCCTAAAAGTTATTATCCCTGGTGGCTTTTTCCAAACATTGGGGCTGGGGAAAAGGTAGCTGTTCCTTCGAGAACAAGCCAAAGAAAATGGTCTGTATGTACCTGGTTGAGTTAACTTACTGATCTCGTGTTACCTTCATTCAGCTAGAATGATGTACTCTGCTGATACTTCTCTTCAACGTTTCCATAAAATTTAACCGTTTGCTTGGATTGGGAAAGGGAAGAAGCAGCCCCACATAATTTGTGGGTGGAGACCTCATCACTTGCCTAACTCCCTGATTGAGTCCAGAGCAATAAAGCTCAAGAACTGCCTTTCCCTACGGAGACCTGCAAATGGCCACATGAAAGCAAGGGCCATGCTTACAAGAAGATCCCTGCCTGGCCTTGAAGCAATCCTCCCACTTAATCCCTTTCAACTGGACTTGTCTCACTGATTCTCACTCACCTGTCCTCATTTCAAGTTCACCATTGATCCCACGGAGCTGCTGCCCTTCTGATTTGCTGGCAATACTGCCGGGAAACTCCCCCCCCCCCCCCCGCCCCGACCACACCACCACCAATCACAGCGAGGAGCCATGACCCTAACCTGTAAGACCCAACTGATATTGTATCAAATCAAGCAAGGCCACAGGAAAGCCTAACCCTAACCCCATCTCTTTCCTTCTCCTCTCTTTTCAATAAATTCCGACTGTTGTCTCGAATCTCACCAGAAAGGGCCTTGCAATGTTTAGCATTGAATTAGGGTTAATCTTCCCTCCTGGGAAGTTATGTATAACCTACATCAAGTTAATTTGTATTTCTCCTTATCAATTTATTGACTCTGGAAATCTCCATGCTGCTCAAGTGCATATTTGCAAACTATTATTTACGTTCTCGGAGTTCAAATATTCCTAAATACTATCACAAATTCTTGCATATGCCATATTCCCAAACTAAAAATCTTAACATTACCTTGGAGACGAGTTGGAGTCGGTCTTTAAAGCCTTGAGTTCTGATATTTTTCATTTCTAATTGCAAGAGTGATTTCAAAATTTTAAAGTATCATGTTGTTAGTTGATGATAGAAGTTGTTTTCAATCGGAAACTTCTTGGAATATTGACCAACATTATCTAGCTGTATTAAACAGAGTATTTTACCTCTTGAAACTCCTGAAAAGACATTAGGAAAACTGTCAATGTTGGCTCATTTCTTATTAACAATGCAGGTGACTGCAGTGTATGAAAAACTCACTTGCTGCCCATTGTGGCATCTTAGCCCCTTAAGGAGCTTTTTAAGGTGCAAAATAGAATTTTGAAACTTCAGCTTTGTGAGCCTGAACAATCTGCTGCGCATTTTTACATAGCTATTAGATGTGTCATGGAGCCAAATAAAATCTGTTTACCTTTGTTGTTAAATTGTTTTTTAAAAGATCTGCCTATACTGATGCAAATGCTGGACCCTCATTTATTTCTGTGTGTCTCTTTTTATTGTCATTAATACTATGGAAACTGTAAGAGCTGTTGTATGCATTGAATATTCAATCTCAATGAGTTTTCTGCTACCATCCTTTTCCCTCGGCTTAATCTAAGGCCTGACTTGATTAGAGGAAAACTGTTCATGAGTCTTAAAGAGAAGAGTCTCCAACAAGGTTGAGCTTACTGCGTGATAGCAATCAGCTACAAAGTACTCACAGGATCTAATTTATTTAAGTAATCTCAGCAGAGATGCGAATGTAGTTCTTCACTCTCATGGGTTCAACAATGTTCTGCCTTTACACACCCAAGTGTTTATGGTGGAGCTTAATGGAGTTCCACCATTAACCCTTTCAGAACCAGCAAGTTATGCAGCAGAGCTACATGTTTTACTTGACAAAGCAGCCCCTAGCTGCTGCCTGCTACATTATAGGCAGCTCCAAATTCCTAAAGGTGCTTGGGTCCTCTATTTGGATTACTCCTGGACAACTAGGCCATTTAAATTAAAAAAACTAGGCTCGAAAAAATGACTCAGCTGATATGTGGGTCAGCGCCGAATTCATATCAATAGTAGCTTCCTGACACCCCTTCTGAAGCTTTGGCTATTGGGTCTGTCAATGAAAGCACCTACCCTCCATTCTGGTATTCACTGTGAGCTGCTGAAATCATTGCAATACTGTAATAATATTTAAGGATATATAATAATAAATATTATTATGTTGGATTTTAGCATGAGTATTCTGGCTCATAATTGAAATTAGCATTGAACCAATGTTGGCAGTCTAACAGGTTTAATTTGTTTTATTTTAAATCATCTGGGCTTTGTATCAAAAATAAGCAAACTCTCCAATTGCGGTGATAAATTGATAAATTCTCATGAAAACTTGAATGTAGCAATAAACGTTGCAGTCTGTAACAGAATAGCCTCCACTTGCAATGTGATTTTCCTTCCCAAGGTCTACTCAATATGAAGGATAACACGACCTTTAATGTATGCCACCAGGTACCCGCCATTTCTATAAAATTGTTTGTGACAGCCAAACATATTCTTGGTATCATTTACACTTTGTTTTATCAAACTTGATTAACTATCTGTCTTCTCTAATTGTAAATGACTATTAACACTGGGGAGGGGTGCAGCATTACAAAGTAACTAAAATGGTTTTAACAAATTTTATGACCACACCTGCAGTTTTGTTGGGGTGGTCTATGAACTGAAAATATGTACAGCTCATTTATAGCCCCCTTTTAGACTTTAAGGGTTTCAATTTCAAAATAACTAGCAGCACTGCTTTGTGATTTAAACAAGATAAATGTTAATCTATTGAATTATTTTTGTTAAAAATATTTAAGTAGAAGTGATGAAGTTACTGGCAAATTACAGAGACAAATATTGAAAGCAGATAAGTATAAAGGGTATTTATAGAGTTGAAAGTGAGGTCAGATTATAAGATCATTACATGTCTGACATGCTTGAAGATTTCTCTTTCACAGATGAAGGTGGTTGAACAGCTACAGAAAGGTCCAGTAGCTGTAATGATACCTGCAGTAGACTGAGGTCAGCAAATTTGAAGGAGAGAGAGAGAGGAAAAAAAAAGTTTCTTGTTCCCCACTAGTTCTGGAGCTATGATATTTGCAGATTGTGTAAACATCTTCTACAAAAGAGCAGTTGATTACTGCAGATCTTCCTCCTTGAGATTTCTTTGGCTGAGAAACTCGTAGGTGATGGTTTATCTCAAAGCACTGCTCCAAAAGCTTGTGATTTTCAAATAAACCTGTTGGACTATAATTCAGTGTTGCCTGTTTTCTGACTTTATCTACCCCAGTCTGACACCAGCACCTCTACATCATGGTGTGTCTGAGATAATAGGAACTGCAGATACCGGAGAATCCGAGATAACAAGGTGTGGAACTGAATGAACACAGCAGACCAAGCAGCATCTTAGGAGCAGGAAAGCTGGCGTTTCGGGCCTAGACCCTTCATCAGCTCTAGGCCCGAAACGTCAGCTTTCCTGCTCCTAAGATGTTGCTTGGCCTGCTGAGTTCATCCAGCTCCACACCTTGTTATCATGGTGTTTCTCACTGCTTCCTGAGGGGCTGAGCACAAAAGTGATTGCTCACAGCCTGTCATTACAGGTATAAATTTAAAATGGATGGTATTCCAGAATTGGTGAATCATGCTCTCGTCTTAGCCATTTGGGTTAATCTAGCCCTGGAGCGTGGTCTTTTAATTGAGGTAATTAACTTTTTTAGTGGTCTCTGTAAGTGGCTTGGAAAACTCTCATTGTCAGGCTTTTTGGTAGACCAGGAAGAGCTATTCACACCTCCAGGTGCTTCTCAGTGCCCTCGGAAATTTTCATTGAAATTTAAATCATCTCTTGTGATTTCTTGAGATAATTACAACCTTGTCCTAACTACAGCTGATTCCACAAAAGCAGTCATGTGACTTAGTAGAGCCATTTTCTAAGACTCGGTCTGTTTTAAAGACAGGGTAGCTGTTTTTAAACATAATATATAATATACTTACATAATTGTGACACTTGACTATCACTGAATTTAACACGAAGAACAGTTACAGATTTATAAATTCCTTTCATGAGTTCAATGTATTCTATTTTTTTCAAAATGTTACATTTACTCTTTCATGGCAGCACTGCAATTTATAATTTTTATGTTGCATTTGTGCACAGTAAATTAATAACTTCCAAAGAATGATGAACATTTGGACCAATAATTATGTGCTAACCTTTAAAATTTGTGGCCTTGATGACACTGGACTAATGCCATAGAATGCCATTCAACAAAATCTTAACCACAGTCTTGTTTCAAATGCTACAACTAGACTAGCACCTAATGAACAATATCTGGACTGCTTAGTGAAATATATCTTTGCAAACGTGTTTACACTAGAAACATCAGATTCTAAAACTCCTTACTGGAATATGGATGCATATTGTTTATGATCTTCTAAATATTTTATTAAGAGGCCAGAAAACCACAGCCGGCTCATTTTTTTTAAGATCTCATCAGTTGATTCATAGAGTCATACAGCACAGAAACAGAACCTATGGTTCAACTCATCCATGCTGACCAAATTTCCCAAACTAACCTGGTCCCACTTGCCTGCTTTTGCCCACAACACTGTAAACCTTCCTTGGCCACGTGCCTACCCAAATATCTTTTGAATATTGTAACCATGCCTGCATCTACCATTTCCTCTAGTAGATTATTCCACATACAATTCACTCTCTGTCAACAAGTTGCCCATCATGTCCCTTTCTCCTCTCACCTTAAATACATGCCCCAGAGATAATGGGAACTGCAGATGCTGGAGATTCCAAGATAATAAAATGTGAGGCTGGATGAACACAGCAGGCCAAGCAGCATCTCAGGAGCACAAAAGCTGACGTTTCGGGCCTAGACCCTTCATCAGAGAGGGGGATGGGGGGAGGGGACTGGAATAAATAGGGAGAGAGGGGGAGGCGGACCGAAGATGGAGAGTAAAGAAGATAGGTGGAGAGGGTGTAGGTGGGGAGGTAGGGAGGGGATAGGTCAGTCCAGGGAAGACGGACAGGTCAAGGAGGTGGGATGAGGTTAGTAGGTAGCTGGGGGTGCGGCTTGGGGTGGGAGGAAGGGATGGGTGAGAGGAAGAACCGGTTAGGGAGGCAGAGACAGGTTGGACTGGTTTTGGGATGCAGTGGGTGGGGGGGAAGAGCTGGGCTGGTTGTGTGGTGCAGTGGGGGGAGGGGATGAACTGGGCTGGTTTAGGGATGCAGTGGGGGAAGGGGAGATTTTGAAACTGGTGAAGTCCACATTGATACCATATGGAACCCTGCAGCCATATGGTATCAATGTGGACTTCACCAGTTTCAAAATCTCCCCTTCCCCCACTGCATCCCTAAACCAGCCCAGTTCATCCCCTCCCCCCACTGCACCACACAACCAGCCCAGCTCTTCCCCCCCACCCACTGCATCCCAAAACCAGTCCAACCTGTCTCTGCCTCCCTAACCGGTTCTTCCTCTCACCCATCCCTTCCTCCCACCCCAAGCCGCACGCCCAGCTACCTACTAACCTCATCCCACCTCCTTGACCTGTCCGTCTTCCCTGGACTGACCTATCCCCTCCCTACCTCCCCACCTACACCCTCTCCACCTATCTTCTTTACTCTCCATCTTCGGTCCGCCTCCCCCTCTCTCCCTATTTATTCCAGTTCCCTCCCCCCATCCCCCTCTCTGATGAAGGGTCTAGGCCCGAAACGTCAGCTTTTGTGCTCCTGAGATGCTGCTTGGCCTGCTGTGTTCATCCAGCCTCACATTTTATTATCTTAAATACATGCCCCCCTTGTTTTGAACCCCACCTAGGGAAAATACCTTTGCTACTCACCTTATACCCCTCATAGTTTTATAAACTTCAATAAAGTCACCCTCAAACATTTTTGCTCCAGTGAGAAAAATACAAGCCTATCCTTATAACTCAAACCCTCCAGTTCTGGCAACATTGGTAAATTGCCTTTGAACCCGCTCCAATTTAACAATATCCTTCCAAAGCATGGAGACCAGAAATGTATGCAGTAATCCAAAAATGGCCTCACCACTGTCCTGTACAACCTCAATATGATGTCACAACGCCTACACTTAACATGCCAGTTAGAAAATTATCCCTGAAATGTCTGTGACACTAGGTCCTGCAACTGTCTTTGGGGGTCACCAATATATTTCAGGCAAAGTTCAGATCACCGACGTATTATAGAAATACCAGAGATGTCGTCTTCCATCATGCATCTGTGGTGGAATGCAGTGTTATTAGAGAGATGCAATGATAATTTTCAACTCTATGATATTTGTATATCAATGGATGGTGTCTTTACATTTATCAGGATTCAGGATGTGCCCTGCCTTATAAGTCAGGTGCAACATGACTACTAGCTATCAATTATGAGTATTGCTGCTTATTTTTGAGGAATAATGATTATGCATAATTTGTGGAATTATAGGGAAGAGATACCTTTTCCAGAAGATGTGCTGCTAATATTGTGGTATTCGTAATTATAGGCATGGAGGCAAATAATTAGTTATCATTTAACTCTCAACTTGCAACTGTGGATAATTTTCTATTTTATATAACTAAAATAGAAACTTGAAACCAATAAATGGGGAGCAATTGTTTAGCACCTTGTGAAGACTGTTTTAGTAGCTCATAAGTTGCTCGAGTTGGAGATTCTTGTGCTATATCACAGAGGGTATGATGGTTATGATTTAAAGGACTTAGCTGTAATAAAAAATCATCATTTGCAGTGTTTTGACCCCTGAGGCGCATTCTAGTCTTTGAGTGGTGAAAAAAAACACAAGTTCCAAAATGATAGGTGTACAAGAAAATTACAGGTATTTCAAGAAAAGTGACAGAGCTTTTTTTTTGCCTTAGTCTGTATGCTGGCAATACTCTTTTTATTTGATATTTTAACTTTCTAAGTTTTACCGAAGTACATGTTTGGGATCATTGAGACTTTTGCCTTTGGCCTTGCACTAAACAACAACCTGACTCCTTTCCCCCATAATTCCTTCGCACCCCCGCCCCCCAAGTGTTCTTGTTCACTTTTTTGGTGTATTCAGATCAGATATTCCCCTCTTACCAGCTGCCTCAAATATATTGCAGTTTATTCAACAAAACCAAAAAAAATTGCAGATGCTGTCAATTAAAACAAAAACAGAAATTGCTGGGAAAACTCAGCAGGCCTGGCAGCATATGTGAAGAGAAGTCAGAGTTAATATTTCAAGTCAAGTGACCCTTCCTCAGAACTGAGCTTTTCCAGCAATTTCTACTTTTTATCCAATGTTTCACATAGAGAATATAAAAAAAGAGGTCAGGGACGGTAAATAATAAACATGCTCCTGATTTATATTTCACATACAAGTCAGCAGGGCCACAGAGTTCAATCAGTTAGAGAGATGTACCAAAATCCCAGGATCATCTTTTGGCAGGAGGAATAGAGGAGCTGACCATTATTTAAATGGAGAAAGACAGCAGAAAGCTGCTGCACAAAGAGATTTTGGGATCCGTGTGTTTGAATTGCAAAAAGCTAATCCATAAGTTTAGCAGGGAATCAGGAAAGCAAATGGGATGCCTGTCTTTACCTTAAGGGAATGAAGTATAAAAGAAGGTAAGTCTTGCTAACACTATACAAAGCACCAGTTGAATCACACGCATAATATTGTGAACAGTTTTGGTCTCCTTATCTAAGGAAAGACATATGGCAAGGATTTTCTTCTAGGAGGGATTGAATATGTTAGATCTGTATTCATTAGGTTTTAGAAGAATAACGGGTGACCTTATTGAAACATGCAGAGTTCTTCGAGGGCTTGACAGGTTGGATAATGTTTTCCCTTATGGGACAGTCTAGGACCAGAGGGCATAATCTGAGTGTAGTAGGTCACCCACTTAAAATAGAGATGAGGCAAAATTTCTTCTCTTAGAGAATAGTGAAACTGTGGAATTCTTGACTACAGAGGGTTATAGAGCTTGGTCATTAAGTATATTCAAGGCTGACATAGACAGTAACAGACTCAAGGGTTATGGAGAAAAGACAGGGAAATAAGGTTAATGGTTAAAATTGTATCAGAGATAATGGGAACTGCAGATGGTTAATGGTTATCGGCTCAACCATGATGTTACAAAGTGGTGGAGCAGATGCAGGGACCAAATGTTCATTGTGGCCTTATGTTGTTGTAAATAAAGTTCAAGTACTGAAAATGTAGACAAGCATTCAATGGAGACAACAGTAGTCTTGTCCAAATGGATGGAAATCCAGTGAGAGGCCCATATCCCTTTTTTTAGGGAAGGTCTACAAGTTGTGGCACTCAGACAATTAATTGGCTCTGCCTTGCCCATTATCAAGGACCCTGAGGCTATAAGTCTCAGCCACTGACACTTGCTGAACAATCAGACGCTGGAAGCTCTTTTGAATGGAAGTAGCACTGGGGTGATATGTAGCTGCTGCAGGTATGACTGTCACATTAGGCCTAGAATTGTTGATAGGTCCCAGATGAATGATAATGGAGCAGGAACATGGGTAGAGACCAAGAACACAGAGTGTCTTTCAGCAGGTGCCCCATTCTTGATGCTGTATCTCTTGATCAGGCACTGTGTGTTTTGAATAACAGAAGCCCCCACTGTATCACAACCCCATCCCCACCTCTGCTCTCAAAAGGCCTCAAGCAATTTAAGGCAGGTTTTCGAGCTCCACGATTGACCTGGCAAGTTACTTGTTAACAGTGGTAAACACCAGCGATAGGAGGATGAGGACATTAAAGAGACATTAATTGCCTTTTTAAGAGGCTCAGTTGGTGCTGGCATGGGAGGCTCAGCCACATGTCTTCTCCCAGGACTTAATTAGCATGAAAGTGGGAAGGAGGCAGTGTCCCCATCTGCCATTATCCTAAGAAGATGGTGGTACAGTGATAGTGTCACCAGACCAGTAATCCAGAAACCACGATTCATGCTGTGGGAACATGAACTCAAATCTTCCACAGCAGCTGCTGCAACTTGAATTCAGTTAAAAGGTTGGGAATATAGTCTCCGTGATGGTGCTGTGAAACTATCGTCAATTGATGTAAAAGCCCGCATGGTTCACCAATGTCCTTTCAGGAAAGAAGTCGGCATCATTTGGCCTGCATGTAATACCAGCTTGTCTACGTTTTCAGTACTGGAACTTTATTTACAACAACATAAGGCCACAATGAAACACTCACCACCAAGCATTGGGGGTGAGTCCTCACTGTCCCAATGCAATTGTCTGCAAAGTCACTCAATTCAAGGGTAATTAGGTATGCAGAACAAATGCTAATCTTGCCAGTGACATCCAAATCCCATGAAAGAAGGACTTCCAGGTAAGGTTAACATTAGTATGGACAAAAGATTGGCAGGCTGGTGGAAAACAGAGCATATGCAGAAAAGGGTTGTTTTCTGAGTGGCAGGATGTGCTGAGTTGGTTTCCAGAAAAATCTGTGCTGAGGCCTCAGCTTTTTACAAGAAACACCAAGGACTGATGTGAAGGAATTAGAGGCATTGTAGCCATATTTACAGATGACACAATGATTAGTGGAAAGTATATTGGGAATAAGACTCAAAGAGGATGCAGATGGCATTAGATAGGTTAAGTGTATGAGATAGAAACTGGCAGATGGAATGCAAAGTGGAAAAATATAAACTTGTTCACTTTGACAGGAAGAATAAAAATACAAATTGTTACTTAAATGGAGAATGAATGCAGACTTCCAAGGTGCAGCAGAATCCAGGCCTTCTAGATTATGAGTGATGGGTAGATACTGTCAGTAATTAACAAGGCTGATGGAATGCTATTCTTTATTATGAGAGCAATGGAACATAAAAGTAAAGATGTTATGCTTCAGTTTTGTAGAGCATCGGTTAGAATACATCTCAAATATTGGGTGATAACACAGAGTGGAGCTGGATGAGCACAACAGCCAGGCAGTATCAGAGGAGCAGTGTAGTTTTTGGTCTCTCTAGTTAAAGAAGGATTCAGTGCATTGAAGATGGTTCAGAGGAGGCTTTTTAGATTGATACCTGGAATGATCTGATTGTCTTGTGAGGGAAGTTTGGAAATGTTGGATTTGATTCCACTGGGGTGAAGCCTGAGGGGTGATTTGACCGAAGCATATAAGATACTGAACAGTCTTTTCAAGGTGGATGTGGAACGGATGTTTCTTCTTTTGGATCAGTCCAGAGCAAGAGGACACGGTGTTAAAATGAGAGGTCACCCTAATAAGATAGAAATGGGAGAAATTATTTTCTCTCAGAGGGTTGCACAGCTTTGTATCTCTTGTGCTTCGGGATGCAGCGGGGTAGAGACATTGAATATTTCTAAGACAGAATTAGATGTATTCTTGTCAGTAGATGATGTTGGTAGATAATGTGGAATTTGAAACACAAACAGATCAGGCATGATCTCACTGAATGGTGTACCAGGCTTGAGGGCCCGATTGGCCTATTCCTGTTTCTAATTCATATGTATGCTTATGTGGGTATCCAATAAAGGACAGCATCAGAGACTGCTGTGATGTTCCAGTTGCTCAGAATGTTCATTGATATCCATTTGTAGGCTCAAATTTGAGCACTAATTATTTAAGCAACACAAGAAGTGTTTGCTTTCAACTTAAAATGAGAATATTCCAGGAGTTGAACACCCTGTCAAATCCTGTCTAATTCCACTCCACTCTTAATTTTCCATTTTAGCACATAACTATATCCCTTCAAAGAGAATTGGCAGACTGCATGTGAGCTAAATGGCTTCCAGCATTTAATTCCATGCTTTGAGCATTGCATGAAAAAATGCATTTTGTCTTATATTTCTGCTTATTTCTTTTTGTGTTTATATTTAACTTCAATCCTCTCTGTGTCTCATTGATGCCTGAAGCAATTGACGTTTTTTTCTCATTACAATCTTCCTTTATTTTCACGGCATACCATCCCTTGTATTTTTCAGCACTGACTTAAAAATTACTACAATTCCCCAAGTCTATCTTTAACGATTAACCTGAGTGATGAAACCCCCTTTGCATTTAACTTTCTAGTTAAGTTATAATGCAGCTTTTTGTCATTCATATATCCTTTCTGTCATTGGATTTTCAAAGCTGTATAAAATGTGCAGGTCCCATTTAAGGTCAAACCTTACTTCCTATGACTGCACATACAGCATCGAGGATTCTGATAGCTTCTTGTATGGCCTTATCTGCCTGCCCTGCTATCTTTAATTATGCTGCTCTCATTAATTAGGTAATTATTGAATCTTGGAGCATGGAAAGAGGCTGCTGAGCTCATTGTGTTGCAGGCTGCTTCTTTAAATGAGCTGAGTTTCACTTTTGGAATATTTCCCCAACAGGGTGCATTTCTTTCTTCTTCAAGTGCATATTCAATATCCTTTTGAAATTTATTATTAGGTCTGCTTCTACCATTCTTTCTGACAGTGTATTTCACATCACAACAATTCATTGAGTAAAAATATCTCCTTATATTCCCTAAGGCTCTTTCGCTAATTATCTTAATCTTACGCCCTGTTCGTGCTGATTGACTCTAGCAGGCACTGTTTCTCCTGATTTACTTCACGAAGACATTTCAAAATTTTTAACATCTCGAGAAAGTGTCCCCCAATCCTATAGTCTCTCAGCCTTGGCGTAATTTTAGTTTGGTTTTGTTTTCTGCACACCCTCCAAAGTCTGGGCATCCTTCTCAAAGTGTGGTGTCCAGAATTTGACATAATACTCCACCTGAAACCTGGCCACTCACTTACAAAGTTTTCGCATAGCTTGTTTGCTTTAGAATGCACAGGTATCAGATTATTAAAATGGAACATTAAAAATTGCAGTCAACCGCTCAAGTGTGTTAAGATCGTTTTTGTGAAAATGTTAAATGATATTTTCAAACCCTTTTTCTTGCAGAGATGAGGAAAGAAAGTAATGCATCTAGTATAATAGTGAATGATCATGAAACACACTGGTTGCATGGTTGAGAAAGCAAAGGTAAATTGAAAAAGGATGTTGAAATTCTAAGTTAAATAAGGCATAAAGGAGAAAATTGAAATATATTTTTAAATAAAGGAATGTGGTCAGAAAATAAATTGACTGCAGAAAATGAAAATTCCATTATCCCTGTATTCACCAAAAATATTCAGTTCCATTCAGAATTAAGCTTTTTTGTGAAAGCTGATAAGATGCCATGGAAACCCTGTAATACCTTCATAAGCTTCTCGTAATATATTTCCTTGAAAGGTTTTCATATACAAATGACTTTATATTATTTGACAGTAATTTAATGCTTGCATAATGTTTTATTTATGACTAACATGGCTCTACTGCTTGTCTCTAGTTCTTACTGCAGCAATTGAAACTACAGTTGTTTGGGTGCATTTTTATACTTGAGCTTTTACACGTTTGATGTCATGATGTGATGGCCAATATCCCATGTCTGCTGGCAATGGAGATCATATTCAGCAAAAACAAGCAAACGTTTTTTTTTAATACATTTGTGAATAATAATGAAATCCTCAGTGCAGTAAGTATCATGCCGTCTCGCTCCAGTTCTAGGTATGTTCAACGGAAAGAAAATGTTCTTGATATTAATTAGTTGGAAATTGACATTAATTGGAAAATCCTATTCAGCAAGGCCATAAGGTATAGCAGTACCACCACCAGCGATTTCATGCAGTCAAACATCACAAGTGCTTTCACATAAAGGTAAACAAAATCTCCAATGGTTGAAAATGTGCAGAGGAATGGTCGTATGAAATTTGAATTCACTTAACATCACATGAGCAAAAGGCTCCTAAAAGCTTATTAATTTTTTTTATTTACTTCATTCATGGGATGTGGGCATCACTGGCTAGGCCAGCATTTATTGCCCATTCTAATTGTCCAGAGGGCAGTTAAGAGTCAACCATGTTGCTGTAGGCCTGGAGTCACATGTAATTCAGATTCAGTAAGCATGACAATTTGCCTCTCTAAAGGACATGAGTGAATCAGGCAAGCTTTCCCTCATAATTGACAATGATTTCATGAGACTCTTAATTCCAGATTTTAATTTAAATTCAAATTCCATTACCTGTCATGGCGGGACTTGAACCTGGGTCTCCAGAACATTAACTGAGCTTAATAGTCAAGTGATAATACCAGTAGGCCTTTATCACCGCTACCATGGTTACCATTCCTGCCACTACCCCCCTCCACACCCCTCCCAAAGGTTTCACCTTAAAATCAATGCATTATGTGTTAGAAAGCTGAGTTTTAGTATCCTGAGAAGTAGATATTGAATCAGATGAATCTTCAACATGTTTTTCTTTAAACCTTTTTAGGAACAGCCTCGAGTTTTACCTCCCAGAAAAAATACATAAAACTAGGAGCAGGAAATTCAACCCCTTGAGCCTGCTCTGCCTGATAGCTATTCTCATCTCAGCCTCAACTCCACTTTTCTGCCCATATCCCACAACCACTCACCCTACTACTAATTAAAAATCTATCTGTCTCCTCCTCCTTAGGTTTATTGAGTGTCCCAGTGTCCACCGCACTCTAGTGAATTCCACACATACATGAGAGAAGTAATTCCTACACATCTCTATTTTAAATCTTTGCCATGTCTTAGAGTAGAGTGATGACTGATTGCCTATATATCCTAGATTGCCCATAAGGCCATAAGACATAGGAGCAGAAATTAGGCCATTTGGCCCATCGAGTCTGCTCCGCCATTCAATCATGGCTGATAAATTCCTCAACCTTTCTCCCACTTTCTCCCCATAACTCTTGATCACCTTGATAATCAAGAACCTATCTGTCGCAGTCTTAAATGCACTCAATGAGCTGGCTTCCACAGCCTTCTGTGGCATTGAATTGCCCCATAAAGTGAAATATTCTATCGACATCTACTTTGTCAATCCCCTTTTATGTATTTTTGAACTCAACTGGATCTCCTTTAACCCTTCTAAACACTATTTAGTGTAAGCATAAACTGCTTCGTCCCTCCTCATAAGACAACTCTGGAATTAATCCAGTGAACAGCCTCTGAACTGGATCCAAGGCAATTACATATTTCCTGAAGTAAGGGGATCAAAACTAAGTGCAGTACTCCATTTGCAGTCCCAACAATGCTTTTACACAATTACAACAACACTTCGCTGCTTTTATACTCTACTGTTTTAATAATAACTGCCAACGTTTGATTTGGCCTCCTTATTACTTACTATAGTAGCTTTCTGCAATGCATGCAC
Source organism: Stegostoma tigrinum (assembly GCF_030684315.1). NCBI lineage: Eukaryota > Metazoa > Chordata > Chondrichthyes > Orectolobiformes > Stegostomatidae > Stegostoma > Stegostoma tigrinum. Next base: position 47,549,722 of record NC_081369.1, read on the forward strand.
AATGACTCCCAGATCCCTCTGAAATCGGGGAGGTCATGCTTCACTGAGCAGATAGCCCAGTTTGGATTAAAATTAATTTAAGAAATCTTGATTAAGGTACTCATGAGCTGCTATGCAAGTGAATTAATTTCTTTTAGTAAAATTTTGAAAGCAAGAGAGTAGGATGGTGGCTCAGTGGTTAGCACTGCTGCCTCACAGCATCAGAGAGCAGGGTCTGATTCTTCCCTTGGGCGACTGTCTGTGTGAAGTTTGCACATTCTCCTTGTGTCAGCCTGGGTTTCCCCAGGCGCTCTGATTTCCTCCCACAGTCCAAAGATCTGCAGATTAGACAAATTGGATCTGATAATTTGCCCATAGTGTCCTAGGTAGATTAGCTGTGGGAAATGCAAGGTTACAGGGAAAAGGTACTGGAGTAGGTCTGGATGGGATGCTGTTTTGATGGCCAGTGCAGACGTGATGGGCCAAATGGCCTGCTTCCACACTTTAGAGATTCTATGATTCTAAGAAACCAGACAAGAAGGCAATCACTAAAAAAGATTGGTTACAAATTGCAACTTAAAACTGGCATACTAAAACGCTTAATAGGTGCATAGACACATATTGATGCAATCAGTTACCTAGAAGCAAAGCAATAAATTTTAGTGGACAGAGAACTTTTTAAGTAATTCTGTTTATCATTGCAAATCAGCAAAAAGCATTGACTATAGTTGAATCATTTGCAGATGACACTAAGATGAGTGGCAGAGCAAAGTGTGCAGAGGACTGTGAAACTTTGCAGAGGAACATAAATACATTGAGTGAGTGGGCAAAGGTCTGGCAGATGGAATACAATGTAAATAAATGTGAAGTCATACATTTTGGTAGGAGTAATAGTAAAAGGGATTATTATTCGAATGGTAAAAAGTTGCAGCATGCTGCAATGCAGAGGGACCTGGATGTCCTTGTCCATGAATCACAGAAGGTTGGTCTGCAGGTACAACAAATAATTAGGAAGGTAAATTGAATTTTGTCCTTCATTGATAAAGGGATTGAGTTTAAAAGCAGAGAGGTCATGTTGCAGCTGTACAAGGTGCTGGTGAGGCCACAGCTGGAGTACTGTGTGCAGTTTTGATCTCCTTACTTGAGGAAGGATGTACTGGCACTGGAGGGGGTGCAGAGGATTTCACTAGGTTGATTCCAGAGTTGAGGGGGTTGGCTTATGAGGAGAGACTGAGTAGATTGGGATTATATTCATTGGAATTCAGAAGATTGAGGGGGGATCTTATAGAAAAATATAAAATTATGAAGGGAATAGATAAGATAGAAGTAGAGAGGATGTTCCTACTGGCAGATGAAGCTAGGGCAAGAGGGCATAGCCTCAAGATTAGAGGGAACAGATTTAGAACTGAATTAAGAAGGAACTTCTTCACGCAGAGGGCTGTTAATCAATGGAATTCCTTGCCCAATGAAGTAGTTGACGCTACTTCAGTCAGTGCTTTTAAAGGTAAGGTAGATTTTTTTTGAACAATAAAGGAATTAAGGGATACAGTGAGAACGTGGGTAAGTGAGTCTGAGTGCACGAAAAGATCAGCCACGATCTTATTGAATGGTGGAGCATGCTCAAAGGGCCGAACAGTGGACTCTTGCTCCTAGTTCGTATGTTTAAAGTCTATATTGGATTCATTTTAATGTACTTCCTTTGTACATCTCAAAGGTCTCCATTGGGCACAGATCTGAGATGAAGCATCTGTCACTTCAGTGTTCAGACAAACCCTAGGGAAGTCATGGATCAGAAAGAAAATGAGGATCTTTTTCCTTTCATACCGAAAGATAACTGCTCCCATAATGTTGATTGGCTGAAATTTCATATGACCAATTTCACTGTGCATATCTAAGCACTTGATATTTTGATATATTTTATGTACTGACCTGGGATGGCCTTCTCTGTAAAAATGATGACGTTACATTGCTGTACTTGTTGAGGAAACTGGAAATATAGCAACTTGTCAAGCCAGAAGTACATTTAATGAATAGGGATAGTAGGAACTGCAGGTGCTGGAGAATCTGAGGTAATAAGGTGTGTTGCTGGATGAACACAGCAGGCCGAGCAGGAAAGCTGATGAAGAAGGGTCTAGGCCCAAAACACCAGCCTGCCTGCACCTCTGATGTTGCTTGTGTTCATCCAGCTCCACACCTCGTTATCTCAGTACATTTTATGAAACATTTTTCAGACCAACAGTAATAAGAGCTCATAGTGATCATTTTAGTGCCAGATTACAGCCCTGGAAAGACAAACAGAGCTGTCCCCTATAAGCCCTTCAATGTGGATTGAAACAGGAACAACTTGCTGGTATACTGTCGTAAACCTTGAGCAATCTGTAAGACCCTATAGAAGAACAATTAGGCCACTCAGCACATTTAGTCTGCTCTACCATTCAATCATGGCTGATGTGTTTCCAAAACCCATACTCTTTGCTTTCTTTCATAATCTTTGATCCCTGTTACTGACCAAGGACCTAACTATCTCTTTGTTAAACATAATCAATTACTGCCCCTCTACAACTTTGTGTGGCAGTACATTCCACAGATTCACCACCCTCTTTCTGAAGAAATTCTTTCTTATCTCAGGCTAAGCATGAAGGGATGACCATTTCGAACTAGGTCCTTGGGTCGTAGTCTCTCCTATTAGTGGAAAAATCTTCTCTACATCCATTCTATTCAAGCCTCCCAGTGTTCTGTAAGTTTCAATGATATAGCCTCCCCCATCCCGTCATCCTTCTAAACTCCATTGTGCACTGACAGAGAGTCCTCAACCACTTCTCATATGACAAGCCCTTCATTTTCAGATCACTCTTGGGAACCTATCTGGATCCCATCCAAGCCATCACATCCTTCCTTAGAAAGGGGACCCAAAACTACTGACAATATTCTCAGTACAGCTTGAGCAGAACCTCATACAGCCTCAGCAGTATACCCCACTATTGTATTCTAGCCCTCTCAGAATGAATGCTAACACTGCATTTACCTTCCTAACTGGCAACTGAACCTGTCCATTAACCTTGAGCGAATACTGAACTAAGACTACTGGTGATTCAGATTTCTAAAGCTTTTCCCTACTTGGAAAATAGTCTATGCCTCTGTTTTTCCGATCGAAGTGAACAACCTTACACTTTCACACATTGTATTCCATCTGCACTTCTTTGCCACTCCCCTATCCCATCCAAGTCCTTCTGCAAACTCCTTGCTTTGTCAACACTTCCTGTCCCTCCACTTAGCTTTATGTCGTTGGAAAGCTTAGCAACAATGCCATCAGTTCCCTTGTCTAGACTGTTAATGTGTAACATGAATAAATTTGGCCTCAACATTGACCCCTGCAGAATTCAGTCACCAGCTGCTACCCTGAAAAAGATTGCTTTAACCCACTCTCTATCAGTCTCTACCAGTTAACCAGTCCATTATCCATGCCAGCATCTTGCCCATAACAGCATGGACTCATCTTATCTCGCAGCCTCCTGTGCGAGACCTTGTCAGAGATCTTATAGAAATCCAAATAGATCACATCTACCGGCACACCTTTGTCAAACTTGCTTACTACTTCCTCAAAGAATTCTAACAGATTTGTCAGACACCACCTCCCCTTGACGAAGCTGTACTGAGTCAGCCCTATTTTACCACACACTTCGCAGTACTCCGTAATCTCATCCTTAATAATGGACCCCAAAATCTTCCCAACAGCTGTGATCAGGCTAACCAGTCTATAATTTACCATTTCCTACTTCCCTCCATTTTAAGCAGGAGTGTTACATTAACCATTTTCCAGTCCTCTGGGACTCTCCCTGACTGCAGTGATTCCTGAAAGATGCTCTCAAAGGCTCAATCACGTTTCTTATCATAAACCAACATGTTCTTGTTTTGGCTTTCAGTGATTATGAAAAAAGTGAGAATAGTTTCTCCTTGGTTATCAATGATCCCCTGATTTTTGTTTTTCCTGTGTGGATCTCTAAGTTCTGTGCACAGTTTAATTAAAGCAGGGAGAAGACATATGGCTGAGGATGATTGAGTTTGAGTGAAGTTTCTCAGCTGCTGCATAGCTGGACGTCCATTCAACTTGTAGGGAAAGTTGCTTGGTATGCTTATGTTTTATTGAGGAATAATCATAATGTTATATTGCTTTCTTTTGTGTTACAATTTTATTTGATCTTCCCCTTTGAGATGTTTCTTTTCACCTCAAGATGCATTTTGCCAAAAACCATGGAGCCTGTTGTGTTGATAAATATGGAAAGCTTGATTCGCAACATTTAATCACAATAAGTTCAGCTGGATTATTGCGAGTAGAGGTTCAGCCTTGATAAGCAGATGTTCAGAACTAGTAGGGTTCCTTCTTTTTAAACTTCCTTTCAACAGAGATAATACAAATAGCATTCCTCAGTGCTTTCAGGAAGCTCTCAAGGTTAGAATTGCTTTTTCAGCTAATAAAATATCATTTTGCTAACCATTTCAAGCAAATTTAAGAAGTAGATTCTCATTTTCATTGCTGTTGAAAAGCAGCCCACTGCTGCTTTTTTTTGGTGCATCAGCTGGAAACGTGCAGGACGATTGAAGTCAAGTCAGTGAAGTGTTCAGACATGAGCACTGCCAATTTGAATATATTCCACTCTTTGTTGTCATTGATTTTTCAGTGTCTAATATAAAGCATTAAGTTTACTCATCAATTAAATCTGCCAGAGAGGCCCACATTGAAAAGCACTCCAAAATCAATGCCAATCTTTAGTCTAGGCAATGATTAGGCTATTCTGACCTCACTGATTGATACTCAATCTCAACGATTGAAGCTTGGCATGAGATGCTGTTCTTCAGCATATTTGTCTGCCGACATAGTTGAGAGCTTCTATTCTGCTTTTACATCTGAGTTCATTTGTATCATTCCTACTTCCACTGTGCCTGATTGATTAGTACTTAACTAGTTGGTGAAAGTATTTTGTTTTATTTCATTGTATAACTAAAACAGGTCAGCTTACAGGTCATCTTGAAAATCCAGGACAAAAATGACAATTATTCTTTGATTCAGAAGTGTTTAAGAAGTAGAAAGAATATTGATATTGGGTGTTTAATCCCCCATTTCCTATAAGTCTTTGAAAGATAATTAAAATGTAGGTGCTCTCCTTCAAAGTTCACATTGAAGGCCAAGATTCAAATTTACTTGCAAAGTTAAGATCCTGTCATTAATTGAAGGCCAATGAAAACCATTCTCTTGCACCTGCCTTCCAGTGGCATGGAAAGAATATAACATTTTGATTGCCACAATGTTTTAAGTGTTTATATCAAATAAGTTTGTGCTTTTCCTCGTATTAATTTGGTACTTGAAGAAGGTGTGCAAAATTTCAGTTTCAGCCAAATATACTGATAATATTTGTGTATACACTAGACCAATAGCAACTGCGTATTTGATCTGGGCATGGTTTTAATTTTGCTGACAAAGTAACGCAGAGGTTCAGGCCAATCGTCAACGTACATAGATTCATGTCTGTTGGTGGAAATTGGTTGTATAGAATTATAGTACTGCTGAAAAGAGAGACATATTGAAGGGTTTTTTAAAATCTTACACTCATCAGGACAAATGCAAGAATGCTAAATTTTCAAATAACTATGGCAGATTTTACTATAGGAGAAAAAGGAGCTAATTGGTCAGCAAGTCAACCTTGATTGGCCAAATATGGCCTTGTGATAAGCAATGGGAAATGATAGGTTCTACAAGCTACTGGGTAATTTAAAAAGATGTAATTGGGCAGCAAATGCTGAAAAATGTTGAGCGCATGCATGGTACAGAAATACTGAAGTTCAGATAATCATTCAAAAGATACACAAGACACATTCTGTACAACAAAGTTAATCTATTCAAGCCTTGCACTTGTGTGCAAACGATAGTGCTGAAGCTTTTGCACGCGTCTTCACTTAGAACTGCGAAGTGGATGATCCATCCTGACCTCCTCTTGCAGTCACTAGTATCATCGATGTCAGTCTTCAGCCAATTTGTTTCACTCTACATAATATCAAGAAACAAATGAAGGCACTCACTGCTGTGACAATATTTTGGTTGTAGTATTGAAGTCATGTGTTCTAGATCTATTCATGCCTTTAACAAAACTCTTCGAGTGTATTGACAACTCTGGAAATACGAGACAACATGGAAAATTTCCCAGGTGTGTCCAGTTCACAACAAAACAGATCTAACATGGTACCTGAGATGTTTCCATAAGACAGCAGACAATGTAAAAGTTTTTTGTTCCCTGTACTCCTATGATGGAGTATGTATGATAATAAAAGGATAGAGTATTGTACCATCCCATCTCCTACTCTCAGCCAACTGTTCATCTGCAGAAAGTGATGGAAGGTGTTGCTAAATGTTATATCAACTGACTCCTTCTCAGCAATACTACTACTTGGGCAGATCTTGGGATAAAGGATCAGTTTTCTCCACTTTGTTGTTGTAGTTCCAGAGGTCAGTAAACCGTCCACTGCTGGATCCATAAATCCTATCACAGCTAGGTTAGCTGGTGTTTTCTGAAGCAAAAGGGAGATATTCAATAGGGTTTTGTACATTCCTGCCACCTTTTGTGCTTGCTGCCCAATTGGGTTTGTCAGATCTGCTCAGAGATGTCAGGTGGCTGACCATAGATAGTGATAGTCAGGGGCAGCATTGTGCTTTGAGAGCAGGGTGACAGATGGCTTTTGTTTGATGGATAGGCAGTATGAAGCCTATCCCTTCATATGCCTCCATAACACATCCACAATAGGTTTGAAACATGCAGCAAGTGGAGGACTTCATAGAATCCCTACAGTGTGGACACAGGCCCTTCGGCCCACCAAGTCCATACCAACCCACAGAGCAACACCCCCCCCCCCCTCCCCCCCAGACCCATCCTCCTATAACCCACCCAATCTACACATCCCTGAAAACCACGGGCAATTTAGTGTGGCCAATTCACCTTGCTTGCACATCTTTGGGCTGTGGGAGGAAACCAGAGCACCTGGAGGAAACCCATGCAGACACGAGGAGAATGTGCAAACTCCACACAGATAGTTACACAAGGGTGGAATTGAACCTGGGTCCCTGGCGCTGTGAGGCAACAGTGCTAACCACTGAGCCACTGTGCCACCCCAAGGATGATTTTGAATTTCCGTAGGTGAATGAATTTGAGGAGGACTTTCCATTATCCCTCCCAGTAGATAATAGTGAAGATATTTTGATGTCAAAAAAGGCTATGAGCAGAGATGTTACTACTCTCTGCACTTTTCTTGGAATGTATCTTACTGTGATTATCATGTCCTCTGTCCATCTTGATAATGGAATCTGCATTGTGGTTTAGGTACAGCTCCTCAGTCATTCAGAGGATGCAATTGTGTGGTAATTCTGTAATGATTATCAATGTAGCAGACAGCAGAGAGGCCCTATATAGTTACCACAATCAGTTTTATCTCCTTTCTAAAGATGGACACAATTCCGGTATTTCCAAGGTCTGCTGGTATGCTGCCTGCCAAACGCAGGCAAGCGGGAGTAGTTTAGCTTGGGAAACTTTGTTGGCATTGACGAGTTGGGCTGAAGGATCTGTTTCTGTAGTGTACAACTCTCTGACTCTTTGTTAAGCCTCATTGGCTTTCAGCATTCAGGTGAGATTTTGAATCTAAGCTCTGATTACGCTGAGATGGTGAGAGAGAGCATGCTGGGGTCAAAAACACTCATGTTAAGGATTGATTCTTGATTGAGGAAATACTCCAAATACTCCTTCCAACAAATGTTCAGTGCCTTTCTGCCATTGATGAACTCTTACCTTACCTCTCCACTTTTACCTTACAGTGGTGTAGGTTTTTGCGTGCTTAAACGTTAGAGGGTGTTGACTGTGCTGAAGAATCTATTTGTGTCATGGTTGATGGTGATTGGCATTGCACTTATTTTGCTCACCATTTTTTTTAGGCCACAGTTTTTCAGTCTTCATTTATCCATAGACTTGCTCTCTTTCCCTCACAAATATGTGCTATTTTCAGTTCAGTTCTGAATCATCGTTGGCTTATGATCATATGTTTTCTGTAAGCTGCACACTTCTGCTTCTAGGATTCCACACAGTGGGATCAGTTCAACATGCCATTTGTAACATTGATGTCCATTTCTGCACATCACTGCCATAAATGCTCTCCCAGGCATAAATGCTCTGGAATCTCCTGGCTTTTGTTGACCCAGTCTTGATGTTTGGTGGAGAAATGCGAAGTCTCCTCACAAGTGCAGTTTGTGATGGACTTAAGGGTAGGTGCTATAGAGATTCTGTGCTTTTGTACATTAAACATCTTCAGGTTGTCTATGAGGCATTGGCTAAGTAGGATTTTCTATGCTGACTCCTCAAGTCCCTCTATCTTACTGTGGCAGCACTTCTGCTACTGTTGGACTTGGCTGATGGAGTTTGTAGACTGGGTTAGGCAGTAACAATTGTCAGCTATTGGCATGGTGTGGGTAATGTAGGCAGCTGTGGTCACTTACATGGAAGTTTACGTGGGTCAGCAGAGTCAATGTCTGCAGCAAAGATATTGCCATGAGGTCTAGTATATGTTTGCCTATTGAGATAGGGTATTTTTTGTGACTGGTTTATCTTCTAGGTACTCCGCCAGCAGGAGGACTCTGTTCTTGTTTTCTTTCCCTACAGCTTCCTTGCCAATTGTGTCCTTCCAAAGACTTGCAGACCTCCCAATTCTGACTGAAGCACCAAGAAGAACCAGCTTTTTTATCTTTGGAGCTAGGGGCAATAATTGATCAAGGCAGTGTAGAATTACTGTTTGACCGCAGCCGTTACTTCTAAGATGGAGATGTACACACTGACACCTTTGGTGTGCTGCTTTTGCATGAAGGTGAGTTGAAAACATTCATTTCTCCCACAGGATAGCTGACTGAGATGGTGAAATCAATTGTGTTTAATAATGAAACCGATGTCATAAAGTCAGAATTCTTCTTCTGGCTTACTTTTCCAGAAGAATTTGCATTGTTCTTTGAGCTGATATTTTTCTACCTTATTCAGGGAAGTGATGTCAGTGTCATAGCATCAGAGTCATCGAGCACTGATGGTGGTATGACTTTCAGATCTGTTGCTACTGCAGTTGTTCAGTGAGGGTCTTGATGTTCCAAATCTTGAACTTCAATCTGAAGTGTTGGAAGATACCTGTGAGAGGGCTCTTTCCAGGTGCGGTTGCACACAGACTACCATGTGGCCCTGGAAGAACAAGATCATTGTCCAAAGGCAGGGACAATCAAAACTGATCAGACAGAATCTGCACACTGGTCACAAAAAGCACCCTATCTCATTAGGAAGACATATACAAGACCTCACAACAGTATTCTTGCTGCAGACAGTGACATTTGGGTTCTGCTTGAACCACTTGGTACTTGACCTCATTACTACTTCGGCTGAACTGTGGACAAAAGAGTGGAACTGAAAAGATGAGGTGAGAGCAACTGCCATTGACATCAAGGCTGCATTTGACTGAGTGCAGCCTCCAGAGCCAATACTTCAGAAAGAAGCATGAGTAAAAATGGGGAACAACAGACCTGTTAGCCTGACATTGTAGGAGGGAAACCACTGGAAACTATTACAAAGGATCTGAAAATTAGGGACTTAGAAAATTATGCAAATTTCTAAAAAGGAAACCATATTTGACAAACCTGTTTTTTGAGATTATTACCAGCTGAGTAGATGAAGGGGAGCCAGTGAATATGGTGGATTTAGATTTTGGGATGGCTTTTCTTCATCCAGCTCCACACTTTGTTATCTAGGTAGGAATATGTGTTGTGAGAATGTTATAAAGAGGCTTTAAGAGGATTTGGACAGTCTAAGTGAGTGGGCAGGAACATAGCAGATGGAATATACTGCGGAGAGTTACAAGTAATGATGTTATCCACTTTTATACAAAGAACAGACATGCAGAGTATTTCTTAATGGTCAGAGATTGGAAAGTGTTGATGTCAAGAAGGGTCTGAGTGCCCTTTATCATAAGTCACTGAAAGCTAACATGCAGGTGCAGCAAACAATTGGAAGATGCATGGTATGTTGACTTTGAGTGAAAGTAAAGTCACATGGCTCCTCTCTCATTCGAGAAAGATGGTTTAATGTGGAGGGCACCATGCCTCAGGTGAGGGGTAAAGATGGAGGAGAAGAGTCCTACATGGTAACCTTAGCCAGTGTGGGAATTGAACCCATGCTTTTGTATGTGGATAAAATGGTAAATCGCTTCATCCCTTACATTTCAAATAGTTTGATAATAAATCCTCTCTTTGATTTTAGCTTAAATGTGTGTTTATTTTAGAAATTGGAATCTAAAAACCAGGGTTTGGGAACACGCTTCAGCTTACCTCAGTAGGGGATGGGTATAAAAGAAAGGAAAGGAGCAAATCAAATAATACCTTGGTCTCTTGCAGTTCAGAGGGGACTAGCAATCATATTTTAAATTCACCCCATTTCCCCTTTGTTCATGACACCGACGTATGACCAACATGTCCTGCCTAGCAGAGTTGACTTTGAGTGATCGGTGCCTCAATACTGGCATGTGGCAAGTTGTTTTGTGAAAGCATGCTACTGCTGGACTGCCTTTCTTGCTACCAAATTTGATGACTTTGCAAATAAACTGTTAAGAATATTTCCCCTATGATTTGCATTGGTTGCCCAGTCCTTTGAAGGATATAAGAGCATGTGGATCACATGCTGTCTAGCGAAGCATGACCCTCGATCGCAATCCTCAAATGCTCTTTTCCCTGTCAACCGAAGGCTGGGCTGGCAAATTGAAGGTGATGATTAATTTTGTTGCCTATGTGTACTTTCATCCGAAGAGACATATTTTTGGGAACTAGTCCAAACTTCCAAGGATCTCGGTATCATTCTTGATCAGTTTGGGGTGAAGGGGTCATTGTTTGTGGCATTGCTTGCAAAACTACCTTACTTTCCGGCATATTAAGTGAAAAACTGTTTTTTTTTCATATGTTTCAGAGTTGACAATAACCCAAAGATCAATTTCTATGCTGTACTTATCTATGCCACACAGATTGTAGTAATCCTAGACAGCGGTTCACTGCTTCATTCTCAGTGGTAATTAGGGATGGACAACAAATGCTGGCCTAGTAAGTGACATCCCATGAGTGAATATTATAAAAATCTGTGTGGTCCTGGATAAGTGTTTGGATAATGTGCCACCAGGCACTTTACATTACATTTCTGTTTAGCAAAATGTCTGTGTAATTCATCATTAGGTCCCGTTTTGTTGAATAGCGACCACAGAGATTATGACTTTTATTACTCATAGATTTCTTTTGCTCCCATGTGTGTTTATTTTTCTGCATAATTTGTTGCAGCATCTGTTGTTTATGGATATGGTAGTGTAGCTGTTCAAGTAGTCAGTGTCTGAATTCAACACATTATTCAATCTGTCTTGCTGCATTTAGTATCATAGAGATCTACAGTACAGAAAAAAGCCCTTTGGCCCATCTACCCTAAATTCCCTTTGACTTTCTACCTATTACCTATAAATAAAATTATAACACATGGTGTAGGGAGTAATATACTGGCATGAATGAATGACTGTTGAACAGAGAGCCAGCAGAGCAGGAATAAATGGTCATTAGTGGGATACTGTAAGGATCAGTGCCTAGGCCCCACGTGTTCACAGCCTATTAGAATGAATGGGATGTTGGCACCAAATATGAGTTTTTCAAGTTTGTGGATGTTGACAAATTAGGTAGGAATGTGTGTTGTGAGAATGATATAAAGAGGCTTTGAGAGGATTTGGATAGTCTAAGTGAATGGGCAGAAACATAGCAGATGGAATATACTGTGGAAAGTTACAAGTAATGATGTTATCCACTTTATACAAAGAACAGAAGTGCAGAGTAATTCTTAAGAATGAAAGATTGGAAAGTGTTGATGTCGAGAAGGATCTATGTGCCCTTTATCATAAGTCATGGAAAGATAATGTGCAGGTGCAGCAAGCAATTGGAAAGTGCATGGTACGTATGATTTGAGTGAAGGTAAAGTCACCATTGTCTTATTGGACCACAGGGCTGCTGTCTCATTAGAGAGAAAGAGGTGACTGGTGATGGTTTAACATGGGGGGGCACCATGTAAAATTTAGCCACAATGTAAAATTGCACACTGTTTCTAATTGTTGCTCTATTTATTTCTGGGAATGGACACCACTAGTAAGGTTGGCATTTATTGTCATTCCTATCTGTCCTTCAAGAAGTGATGGTTGCTAACCATCACTACCATTATGGGAAGGATGGGCTCCAATTTCTGTCAGTGGTTCTGTGCTAAGCTGGATCGGAAATGCTGCATGATCTTTGACAGGGACAACAGATTCTTTGACAGAAGCAAAAATAAAATTTGCTGCAAAAGCTCAACAGGCCTAACGGCATCTGTGAAGAAAAATCAGAATTAATGTTTCAGGTCAGGTCACCCTTCCTCAGAACAGTTGCGAGTAAGGGTCACTGGACCCGAAACATTAACTTTGATTTCTCTTCACAGATGCTGCCTGACCTGCTGAGCTTTCCCAGCAGCTTCTGTTTTTGTTTTGGATTTACAGCATTCGCAGTTCTTTGGGATTTTATTTTGTTTCTTTGACAGGCCTGCAATCCAGTTTGGGCTAAGCAAGGTAAAATACACATTTAGCCTGACCCCTTTATTTTTAAATTTAATCTTCCGGATATAAACCACACTACCTGTTGTACATTTTATGGCCTCACTAACCTGCTTAGTGACTTGTAGCAATTTCAATATATGTAACCCGAAATATTAACTATTTTTCTCACCAAAACATATCTCATTCTCACCAATATTAATTGGTTGGACTGTTCTTGGTATTTCATGCTATTAAAGGGAGGCATTGAGAAAGGTGCAAAAAAAGAATCACGTGGATGAAAGTAGAATTGAGAAGTTATATCTATTGGTGTATAGTGGACATGCAAGAGTGTTTTTTCTTGAATAAAATACTGCTGAGTAATAACCTGATAAAGGGCCTTCAGATATTGTGAATGGATTTGGTTGAGCAGACATGAAGAAGATGTTTAGCTTGACGGGGAGATCAAAACTCGGGCCATGAAATTAAAATAGTAACAGATTTTTTTGGGAATTTAAAGAAAAAAGTCTTTATTCAAGGAGTGCGAAGGATACGGGTCACGTTACCACAAAGATTGGTTGAGACAAATGTATTGGCGCTCAAGCTAGATACCACAAGAGGAACAAAAGGAGAATACAGTGTGAAATGATAAGAGATGGGGTGGAGGGAGTGAGATTTGTATGGAGCCCAGATGGTCTGAACAGCCTTTTTCTGGACTGTAAACTGCTTTCTTGAAGATTATTGAGCGAAGTATGTTGGTACAGCAACTAGGAGTCATGTTCATCTCTGAGGCTGTTTGAGGTCCAGTACTCGGTTGCGGCATTGAGTTTTGTTACCATTCTGGGTGCACAGAACTAAAAGAAATCCCAGCTCCCTGAACCCAATTGGAAAAAGGCCACTTGCGGTCCTCAGGCTGAAATGGGAATTGGGCAAAGTGACTCAGGGAGAGCTGTGGAGGCTTTCAGTTTCCAAGGAGGGCAGGGTGGAAAGCCTCCCTTGGGACTCTAACTTTGTGTCCAATAATTAAAATAAAAGAATAAAATATAAAACATTCATCAAGTCCTCATCCTCATACTCCCTTCACTGCTCAGCACCACCACGTGCTCCCATTTCTCATCCATTAATTCTCTTTACTCTTTCCACCATGACCACTCACATCCATTAATCCATTTTCTGGCTGTTTCCTCAGCGGAGGTGGTGCTGTAGTGGTGATGCCATTGGATTAGTAACCCAAAGGCTCAAGCTACTGTTCTGAGGGCATCAGTTCAAACCCCACCATGGCAAATGGTGAAGCTTGAAAATTCAATACAATCTGAATTAAAAGTGTGTCTACTGATAGCCACATATCAGTTATCATAAAAACCCATCTGGTTCACTCCTGGACTGAGAAAATCTGCATTTTTTTAACCTGGCCTGGCTTTCAGACTTGTACATTAATTAGCTCCTAACTGCCCTCTGCAATTTCTTAGCAAACTATTCATTTCAAGGGCAAGTTGGAACGTGTAATAAATACTGTCCTTGTCAGACATACTCACAACCCATGCAAAAGTAAAAAAAAAACTAGCCCTCTTGGCCCTTCAGATACTCTATGTGCCTCAAATCCCCATGCTATCCTGTGTATATATGTAGGTTCAGTAGTTTCTTGGGTCCTGATTCTTTATGTTAGTTTCTGCCCAATTTATATTCATGTGTATTCCAGTGAAATAATGGGAGAATTTAAGTAGAACTTGACATTGGCAGAATTCCAGTGAGAATCAGTAAAACCAACTTCCGGTATGCATTCAGGGGGTAAATTCCAGGCTACTGGATGGTCTAATTTCAATACATTAGTTTGTAAGGTTATACTTCCAGCATTCCCATCGACATTCTTTTGGATCAGTTTAATGTGAAATCCTTGAAATGTTACTCGTGAGTTTGCAATCTAATTTTAATGTGCCACTTTGTTCCTTATGAACTGCAAAAGCCTACATTTATCTTTTGTTTCCATTCAGTTCAGTGGATCCAGCTGGCTGCTGTCAGCATTCTGTAAATTTGGGGAAAAAAATGAGCTCTTTGGCCTCTAAATGTCTGCAGGCATGAAATCTGTAATACCAGGCAGCAGGTGACAGGAGTACGATATGAATGCTAATGTTCTCAAACTGCAGTCTTCAGTCCCCAGGATGAAAACATGTCAAACTTGATTTGCCCTGTTTTCTAGCCAAGAAAGTATTGGTGTCACTTGCTGGGGCGTGGACTGACTAAAGCACTAATTTATGGTAGAAAAATATGAATGGCTTTCCCATCAGAACTATTTACAGCTTACCAAAAATAAAGAGTAAGAAATGACAGTTGATAAATCTAATAGTGCAGAAAGATTCTTGTCATAGGTACCAGAGTGAATATCCAAAGTGCTTTCGAGGATGAAATCACTCCTTTTATATTTATTCATCTTTGCTTTCAAATCCCACCGTTACTATGTCTCTACCTCACCTGGTTGTCTCCAACCACACACTCGTCCTTGACTTGTCCATGCTCCTCTAATTCCAGCTTCTTGAGCATCCCCATTGGACCTCATGCCCAGCCCCCTACAGCCTACATTCTCAAAGTGTTGGCCTAAGTTCTCTGCCTTTCTACCATTCTGTCCTTAAAGATGCTCATTCATATTGACATCCATCATTCTCCCTGAGTATTTCCTTGTCAGTGTCAAATGTTACGTTTTAAACACCTTTTACTGCATCGAGGGTGGTACGTAAACATAAGTTGTTGCTGTAAAAGTGGGCAGGATAGCAAAAAAGATACCATTTTTGTATTTACAGTGACTTTGATGTAACAATCATTGACCGTAAAGCGATTCTCCTCTTGCTGCTCAAAAAAAAGAATTTTGCAAGAATTTTTGAACATTCCTTAAATGTTCCAAATATATTTGCTGATGTTATATTCTACTGGTTGACTGTGTCAAATTTCAGCCTTCTTGGAAAGTGAGCATTCCACAAAAATAAACAATATTGAAGCTTGTGAACAGGATGGTCAGCTATAATGGGGACATAAAATGGGTAGTGACAATCCCCTGTCGTATCCCTGCATAGAAATACAGAAACAAAGAGAAAGGAGGGCGTGATTTAACCTTTCATTGTCTTTAGTGACATATGACTAATCATTGATTTAACTCCATCTTGTTGTCTTTGTCCGATATCCCTTCATGTTTTTTGGTTAGAAAAAGTTAACAATAATCAATCATCAGTTGTCATTTTGAGAAGAGAATTCCAAACTTCTGACGCACAGAAGTGACACACACTCATACAAGCACAAGAGTGTTTCAATCCTGAATGGCCTGGATGAATTATTAAGCTATGCCCCTGCATTGTCCTGAATGCCCCAACAAGTAGAAATAGTTTCTCCCCTGTCTACCAAGTCTATTCTCCTTAAACCTTGAAAACCTCAACATAGAAACCAGAATTTTTTTTATTAAAAGCTCCAGTGAGTATAACCGTAGTTCTTGCAAGCTTTCGTTGTAATTTAATCCATGAAGCCAATTTTCAGATTGGAAGTGAAAAGCAGGAGTTAGGTTTAACACTGACATGGTAATTTTTCTTTGGACCTAGCCATGGTGATGGGTGGAATTTCATTTTCTAGGGCAGGACAACCTGGAGGGAAACCTGCTCTAGAGAAAGGTCCAAGGTAGAGATGGAGATGGCAGCGAGTTTTGAGAAGATTTGTAGCTCAGGTTGAGGTTCTGGATGTAAGTTTACTCGCTGCGCTGGAAGGTTTGTTTTCAGACGTTTCATCATTCTAGGTAACATCATCAGTGAGCCTCGAATAAAGCGCTGGTGTTATGTTCCGCTTTCTATTTATGTGTTTAGGTTTCCTTGAGTTGGTGATGTCATTTCCTATGTTGTTGATGTCATTTCCTGTTCTTTTTCTCAGCGGGTGGTACATGGGCTCCAAATCAGTGTGTTTGTTGATGGAGTTCTGGTTGGAATGCATGCTTCTAGGAATTCTTGTGTGTGTCTCTGTTTGGCTTGTCCTAGGATGGATGTGTTGTCCCAATCAAAGTGGTGTCCTTCCTCATCTGTATGTAAGGATACGAGTGATAGTGGGTCATGTCTTTTTCGGCTAGTTGATGTTCATGTATCCTGGTGGCTAGCTTTCTGCCTGTTTCTCCAACGTAGTGTTTGGCACAGTTCTTACAAGGTATTTTGTAGATGACATTCGTTTTGCTTGTTGTCTGTATCGGGTCTTTTAAGTTCATTAGCTGCTGTTTTCATGTGTTGGTGGGTTTGTGGGCTACGCTGATGCCAAGAGGTCTGAGTAAGATGGGTTGATGGATTGATGGCAGAAGTTAAAAGACTTAACTCTGCCTCAGAAAAGATTGGCACTGCTCTTCAAATTAGTGCAAACCCTCCTCCACATCTTGAGTCTCCCCATCCCTTTTATCACCCTTACGCCCTTTTTAAAGTGCCTTATATGAAAGACATCTGAATATTTGATCGTTCAGCAAGCACTCAGCACTGCACTGACGTGTCATTGAACAGGTTTTAGATCACAAAGAAGTTACCATGCTTTCACCATGGGAGGACTATAAAGTAAGTAAGGGCACCATCAAAGATTTGTTAATTACCTATACCAAATGGACAGCAGTGGTTCAAGAAGTTTGGCTGATCACCACCTTTTCAAGGGCACCAATACAGGAGAAATGAGATCCCAATATACTATCTGGCTTGATAGACTGCAAGTTTTACTTTTGTGTTTTGTTTATAATGGTTAATCACTGAAAGTATTCACAAGAAGCTGCTAATGTACTTGAAAAAAGAACACAAACTATATTAAACTACACGAGATAATGGGAACTGCAGATGATGGAGAATCGGAGATAACAAAGTGTGCAGCTGGATGAACACAGCAGGCCAAGCAGCATCTTAGGAGCACAAAAGCTGATGTTTTGGGCCTAGACCCTTTACTCTGATGAAGGGTCTAGGCCCGAAACATCAGCTTTTGTGCTCCTAAGATGCTGCTTGGCCTGCTGTGTTCATCCAGCTGCACACTCTGTTATCTCTTAAACTACATGAGAACTATTTGTAACTATTTTACTCAAAATATCATAGAAATCCAATCCTTTTACCTACAGCAACATTCTTAACAAAACCTCAGTGAATTGTTGCCCTATCTCCTCTCTAAAGTTGCTTATTCAATTGGTATGCCTGTAATCAGTTATTTTCAGCAAATTTTTGTATGCAGTCAATTCTCTTTTCTTTGGCTAATATCTCTTCTTGAAATACAAACAAACTGTTACCTCAGATCATGTTTTAATTAACACATGTTGCTTTGACTGATGTCTTTAACAGCATCCTGCTTTTGAAGATTTACTGTTATCGATTTTTATGACACTTGGGAGTTCTTTTCAGCCCAGCCTGCTTTGGAGATGGCTAAACTAACAGCACTTCTGCTGTACTGACCATTTTTCTCTTTGAAATGAACCTGTGCATGATTTGACTTCTAGATTGTTCTGACTTTCTGTTTTACTTTCCACCTGTCACTGGACAATATCTTTTTCTAATGCACTGAATTATTCAACTCGAGGATTTTAAAGACTTCATTGAAATGCATGTAAGCGAAATAAATCTGTAGACAACCTGTGCCACTCTCCAGAACAGTCTAATATGAAACTAAAATCCGTGCCTTCCATCTATTAAAACACAGAATTAGAGATACAAATCAAGTGTAAAACTGCATCAGCATAATATGTGATGAACCTTTGTCACACATATTAAATTTTGGAATCTACTTGAGGGCCTGCATAATTTACTTACCATCCTGTCTTCCTGTGTATACATTTTTCTTCCCACCCATGTTTTAAAAAAATGCCTTGGTTAATTGAACTGTAGGTATCCAGCGTTCTGAGTCTGCATTGGCTGAATGCTGGTCAGCTGTCTCTGGATTGCTGTTTGAAGCTCCTTGGCACACCATAATTTTTCTTCTTTATTCATTCACAGAATGAGGGTGTTGCTGGCCAGGCAGCATTTCTTGCCCATCCCTAATTGGCCAGAGGATAGCTCAGAGTCAACCACATTACTGTGGGTCTGGAGTCATGTGTTAGCCAGATCAGGTATGGATGGCAGTTTCCTTCCTCAAGGGACATTACAGAACCAGTGGGTTTTTCCAGCAATTGACAATGGATTCATGGCCACCATCAGATTCCTAATTCCACATATTTATTGAATTCAAATTCCACCATCTGCCACGGTGGGATTTGAACCTGGGTCCCCAGAATGTTACCTGGGTCTCTGGGTTAACAGTCTAGCGATAATACTATGAGGCCATTGCCTCCCCTAATGATCCATGGTTACCTCATCTGGGAGTTAAAAATTACCTGTTGGATGACAAAGTAGAGAAAAAGTATTCCAGAGATAATAGGAACTGCCGATGCTGGAGAATCTGAGATAACACGGAATGATAATGAAGAAGGGTCTCGACCCAAAACATCAACTTTCCTGTTCCTCTGATACTGTTTAAAAAGTATTCCATTGTCACTTTCAAATTGTATATTTTTTTTCACTGATAGACTCACCTACACAGGGATCTATTTTTAAATTCTACTTGAGTTTCAGGTTATCTGATGAAAACATGGAGATTATTCTGTTTTCTTTTTTCATAAAAAAACAGTTGTGTATTCCATAACTCCAGACAGGGTGGGGTGGGGGGTGCGGTTGGGTGTGGACAAAATAACATTTATCTAGACACATGGTGCCACATCAGTTAGACTTAATTTAACCACCAGCTCCTTAAACCAGCTAAGGATGGAATAATAAATACTAATTTTACCAGGGATTCTTGCATCATGTCAATGAATAAACAGAAAAATGAGCTTTCAATTAGCTCCCAAAGACAATTTTTCTTGACTGTGGAGGGGGAAAACATCCCTTATTTAAGACACCTAATAGGGTATCTGGAACCTTGAATGAATTCTTTCCTTTCAGTCTTTCAGAGAGAAAAATAAATATCCCAAACAACATATAGAAAAATATGAAACAAAACCAATTTCACTGTATCCAACATTCTTCTTGCAAAAACAATGCACTTCAAAATTTGTGATTTAAATTTATTTTCACAATTACACGTTCTAAAGGTCCCCAGTTGGTTTCATTAACTTGATCTGTATTCTATTGGACAGAAGTGCATTTTTCAAAATATCTAACTTATTTTTATTCATAAATACCACATCTGTATATTTGTCTTCGTAAATTACACAATCTGTATATCCTTTAAGCATTGTCAGTCAACATAATACTACATTTTTTGTTTTGATGCAAGAAAAGTAATTTTTGTGTCTTTTAAATGTGTTCAATGGGACAGTTGCCAGGACCATAAGAAATGATGTTCTCCACTATCTCATCTCCAAACTCTGTGTTAAGACCTGTTTGAACCAAATCACAAAGGAATCAGCAGATACCAGCTAACCTACACCACCATAATAATAAAATGTGAGGCTGGATGAACACAGCAGGCCAAGCAGCATCTCAGGAGCACAAAAGGCCCGAAACGTCAGCTTTTGTGCTCCTGAGATGCTGCTTGGCCTGCTGTGTTCATCCAGCCTCACATTTTATTATCTTGGAATTCTCCAGCATCTGCAGTTCCCATTATCTCTGAACCTACACCACCACTTTTGCTCCTGTGTGCCTCTCCTTGGGAAAGCACAGACTCGCACTTAAATTCCCAGTTTGCTCACCAGTGAGCCTCAATTAGAAAGCTAGCAAAGGATTGCAAACTTCTGCAAATCATTGAGCAGGAATTTCACAAGAAATAATTCAAAGAAAGCTGAAATAATGATGGCAATGATTAGAGCTGCTTGGTGTAAGTATTATTTTTCAGCAGCAGTGAGCAACACATTTGGGGATTTGGGGCACTCATAAGAATAAATTCTTGTTCCATTTATTCAAAAGTACTCTCTAGAGTATTCCTTTAAATATGTGAAGAATGCAAATTGACAAGGCCATAACTACATTGCAAAGGACAAATGGAAAATTTTATTTCTTTGATGCCATGGCGAGGTTAGGCCAGGAACAAAGGCATAAGAGAAGGATGCAAACACAATTCAGAATTCATTTATTAAGTGTTCAGACTTTATGGAAAATTGTTGAATTCCATAGGGAAATGACTTGATAAAAGCAGTTCAAAGATAAACATTTGTTCCATTTTGAAGCTGGGGAAATGATCCCAGAGTCCTGACTGAGTACAACATTTATTTATTCGACAAAGCCTGTGTAGATTTTGCTTTTATTTTGAAGCCAGGGTGTTGATTTTAGGGTGCATGGTTACAATGACCTCTCAGAGGCAGTCAACCATTTACAGCAATTTTCTCAGTGATAATGGGAACTGCAGGTGCTGGAGAATCCAAGATAACAAAGTGTGAAGCTGGATGAACACAGCAGGCCAAGCAGAGTTCCTGAGATGCTGCTTGGCCTACTGTGTTCATCCAGCTTCACACTTTGTTATACAGCAATTTTCTGACAGTTTGTGGAGAAACAGCAGTGTAGAAATGGTACATTAGTTCATTAGACAAGGGAAAAACCGACTGCTAGGAATACTTTACCGATTGCAAAGCTGATCTGTAGAATGGAGCAGAAGAAGTAGCACATGACCACATCCCAGTATTCCTATGTCTTTTTCTGGTGGTCTCTGGTAATCTTGGGTGGTCTCAGTACAGTCTTTGTTCTTCCCTCAGGATGATAGAACATAGAACAGTACAGCACAGCACAGCACAGGCCCTTCAGCCCATGATGTTGTGCCAAACTTTTACCCTAATCCTAAAGTCTATCTAACCTCCACGCCTACCTTATACTATTATCCACATGCCTATCTAATAGTCACTTAAATGCCTCTAATGAGGCCATCTCCACTACTCTCTCCAACCATGCATTCCATGCCCTGATCACTCTCTGAGTAAAGAACCTACCTCCAACATCTCCCCTATGTCTACCTCCACTCACTTTAAAAGTATGCCCCCTCATCCGTTCCTCGAAAAAGTCTCTGGCTGTTGACTCTACCTGTACCTCTGATCATTTTGTACACCTCTATCAAGTCACCTCTCATCCTTTGTCGTTCTAAAGAGAAAAGCCCTAGCTCTCTCAACCTTCCCTCTATTCCAAGCAACATCCTGGTAAATCTCCTCTGTACCTCTTCCAATGCTTCCACATCTCTTCTATAATGAGGCAACCAGGACTGGACACAATACTCCAGATTTTTAGCCAAACCAGGCTTTTGTATAGCTGGAGCATATCTTCACAGCTTTTGAACTCAATCCCTCTAATAATGAAAGCTAAAACACCATAATGCCTTCTTAACAACTCTATCCACCTGGGTGGCAGCTTTCAGGGAACTGTGAACATGCACTCCAAGATCCCTCTGCCCCTCCACATTGCCAAGAATCTTTCCGTTAACCCTGTATTCTGCTTTCAAGTTTGTCCTTCAAAAATGAATCACCTCACACTTTTCATGGTTAAACTCAATCTGCTACTTCTCAGCCCAGCTCTGCATCCTATCAATGTCCTTTTGTCACCTAGAACAGCCCTCCGCACTGTCCACAACATGACCCACCTTCGTATCATCCACGAACTTACTAATCCACCCCTCTACTCCTTCACCCAAATCATTTACAAAAATCACAAATAGAAGAGGACCCAGAACCGATCCTCGTGTTACACCACTCATAACTGAGCACTATGTTGAATATTTTTCATCCACTACCACGCTTTGTCTTCTAAGGGTCAGCCAATTCTGAATCCAGTCTGCCACATTTCCCCCTTCCCATGCCTCCTTACCTTCTGCAAAAGCCTACCATGGGAAACCTTCTCAAACACCTTACTTAAACCCATGTATACCACATCCCCTGCTCTACCTTCATCCACGTGTTAAGGCACCTCTTCAAAAAATTCAGTAAGGTTTGAGAGGCACAATTTACCCCTCACAAATCCATGCTGACTATCATGAATCAAACTGTGCCTTTCCAAGTGATCATAAATCCTATCTCTCAGAGCCCTTTTCAATAATTTGCCCACCACTGATGTAAGGCTAACTGGCCTGTAATTTCCGGGGTTTTCCCTATTCCCTTTGTTGAACAAGGGAATGACGTTTGCGTCTCTCCAATCTTTCGGCACTATGGACAGTGAGGATGAAAAGATCATTGCTAAAAGCCCTGCGATCTCTTCCTTCACTTCCCATAGAATCCTTGGATAAATCCCATTAGGCCTGGGGGACTTATCTATCTCCAACTTCCTCAAAATTCCTAGTACATCTTCCTTACTAACGTCCACCCACTCTAGCCTACCAACCTGTTTCACACTGTCCAGTTCTACAACTAGGTCCCCCTCAGTTGTGAATACCAAAGAAAAGTATTCTTTAAGGACCTCTCCTATCTCTTTAGGCTCTGTGCACAAATTCCCTTTATAATCCTTGATCAGCCTTACCCTTTCTTTGGTCATTCTCTTATTCCTCATGTCTGTGTAAAAAGCCTTGGAGTTTTCCTTGATCCTATCTGCCAAGGTATTCTCATGCTCTGAGAGCTCTCCTAAGCCCTTTCTTCAGCTCCTTCCTGGATACCTTATATCCTTCTAGACCCTCTTCCATTCCTTGTTTCCTAAATCTTACATGAGCATCCATCTTCCTCTTAACCAGTCGTTCAACCTCTCTAGAGAACCAAGGCTCCCTCACTCGACCACATCTTCCCTGCCTGCTCGGGACAAACGTACCGAGCATATGCAATGTGCATTCCTTAAACAATCTGCACATTTCAATAGTGCTCTTCCCTAACAGCATCTGTTCCCATTTCATGTTACCCAGTTCTTGCCTAACAGAATTGTAATTCCCCTTCCCCCAATTGTAAACTTTACCCTGCTGTATGTACCTATCCTTTTCCATGACGATTGTAGAAGTAATAGAGTTATGATCACTTCCGACAAAATGCTGTCCTACCAACAGGTCTAACACTTGACCCGGCTCATTGCCAAGCACAAAATCCAAAGTGGCCTCTCCTCGTGTTGGTCTATCTACATACTGTGTCAGGAATCCTTCCTGAACGCATTGGACAAAATCTGCTCCATCTAAATGATTACATGTAAAATGTTTTCAATCAATATGTGGAAAGTTGAAGTCACCCATGACTACAACCCTGTGACTTCTGCACCTTCCCAGTATCTGCCTCCCAATCCGCTCGTCTACTTCGCTGCAACTATTAGTGGGTCTGTAAAAAAAAAACAACAAAGTGACTGCTCCTTTCTTGTTCCTGACCTCAACCCAAACTGACTCTGTAGACAGATCATTGTCGAATTGCCTTTCAGTAGCTGCTATACCAGCCCTGACTAGCAATACCACTCCCGTCCTCTTTTTCTTCCCTACCCCTATTTCTTTTAAAGCATCTAAATCCCAGAACTTCTAACAACCGTTACTGTCTCTGAGTTATCCAAGTTTCTGTAATGACCATGACATCGTAGTTCCATGTAGCCACCCATGCTCTAAGTTCATCCGCCTTATTTCTGATACTTCTAGCATTGAAGTATAATACCTCAAACCATCTCTGCGTCCACAATTATGCTCCACCCACCGCATTACTTTATAAACAACCTCACTCCCTGTTGCATCTGTTGGAAGGCTGAATACCTCATCCTCTGAATTACAAATCTGGTTACCCACACCCTGCCAGTCTAGTTTAAACCATCCTGTATGGCTCGGGCAAACCTCCCTCCCGGGATATCTGTGCCCTTCTGGTTCACGTGCAACCTGTCCTTACTGTACAGTTCCCACCTTCCCCAGAATGTGTTCCAATTATCCACATAATGACCTCCCTCCTACACCAGCCCAGCCGCCACGTGTTTAGCTGCACAATCTCCCTGTTTCTTACATCGTTATCACATGGCAATGGTAGTAATCCAGAGATAACTACCCTGTTTGTCCTGGACTTCAGCTTCCAACCTAACTTCCTATACTTGTTTTTCACATTCTCTGCCCTTTTTCTCCCCGTCTCATTGCTACCAATGTGTACCATGACTGCTGGTTGCTCACCCTCCCCCTTAAGGATCTTGAAGACATGATCCAAGACATCATGGATGCTGGCACCTGGGAGGCAACATCCCATCCATCCATCTTGTTCATGTCCACAGAACCATCTGTCTGTGCCTCTTACTGTTGAATCCCCCACTACAGTTGGTCTCCTATTCTCCCCCCTTACCTTCTGTGCCACAGGGCCAGGCTCAGTGCCAGAGACCTGTCCACTATGGCCTCCCCCTGGTAGATATCCCCCCTCCTCCCCCAACAGTGTCCAAAACGGTATACTTAGTATTGAGGGGAACGGCCATAGGGGATCTCTGCGCTGTCTGTCTATTCCCTTTTCCCTTCCTGACAGTTACCCAGCTCCCTTTTTCCTGTACCTTGGGTGTGACCACCTCCTTATAACTCCTCTTTATCACCCCCCCCAGCTTCTCAAATGATCAGGAGTTCATGGTGTTTAGGAAATCTGGATCTTTTCCCCAGGGTGGTGGTGTGGCTCATCTACCTGGATCTTTTTGCCCCTTCCTACTCTCCTGTCCCTTTCGCTATACCTTGTTTTGGGGTGGCCATCAATGCTTGTCTAACCTCTTGTAGTTAATGGTCATTGGACAACTACTAATGAGTCACATGACTTGGCTTCCTGTCCACCTCCATCTGACTGTGAATTGACCATTCTTTCCAAGAACAAACACTTCCTTTCGTCGACACACTGAAGGATGTGGAGTAGAGTGGTACGTGAGTCAAGGCCTTGATTCTCTGACTGTGAATTAACCATTCTTTCCAAGAACAAACACTTCCTTTCTTCGACACACTGAAGGATGTGGAGTAGAGTGGTACGTGTGTCAGGGCCTTGATTCTCTGACTGCTCAGTTTTCTTATGGAGATTTGCTTACATTTGCAGAAGATTATTTACCAATGGGACACCATTAGATGAGTTCTCATGCTATATGGGAAAGACCAAACATGCAATGCTGAGTTAACAATGGTTTAAGGGGACCCGCAATTCTCAACAGGAGTGTGGAAATTCGTTTGGGCTTGCCCATGAGTGAGTGCTATGTAGATATGCCCAAAACTACGAATCTCCGAACCAATCTGAAATTGGGCCTTAAGCTTCATTCGTTTCCTCAAACTGAGCTTTTAGCACTAGTATGGCTGATTGGGTAACATCGCATTTAGGAAGAGAATTTTAGGTGTTTGACAGCAGCTGCAGCATATGCTTTAGGAGGAGTCTCAAACATAGCAATGGGGAATGGAGGACAGTGTGAAATTTTAGAGATTGCTACTTCTACCTCCATTTTTCTTTAGGGGTCTTTAAGAAAATAACTTATCTCGCATTAATTAATTGTAAAGCTTGGGTATCTTGCCTTCCTGAGATGGGTAGTTTTGGTTTTTAACTCTAAGACCAAAATCTGCATTACCATACATATACGGCTCTCGCTGTCCCTCTGCTAAACTGATGTTCTCTGGTCTGTTTTCATAGAATCCCTACAGTGTGTGGGAACGGGCCCTTCAGCCCAACAGGTCCATACCGACCCTCAGAACATCCCACCCAGACCCATTCCCCAAACCCACCTCAGCTACACATCCTTGAACACTACGAACAATTTAGCACAGCTAATCCACCTAGCCTACATATCTTTGGACGGCCGGAGGAAACCAGAGCACCGAGAGGAAACCCATGCAGGCACAAGGAGGATTTGCAAACTCGACACAGACAGTTGCCTGAGGGTGGAATCAAACTCGAACTGGCGTTGTGAGGCAGCTGCTGATGACCAGGGTTGAACAGTTTCAGTTGTCAATGCTATTGGATGACTATTCTATAGCAAATGCTGAATGACTGACTTGACCATGCCATGCAAAGGCTTCTTCATCAGTGAAGAGTAAACTTCACACTCAAGTCCCTGAAGCCACGAGCACAGAATCTTGAAAGTTAACAGTCACATATTCTGATATCTCAAACAAAGTGGCAGATTTCATAACCTGAAATATTTCAACCAAAATGGTAAATGATTAAGAAAATGTGTTACATTTAATTGTTCTGCCCTGCCTGATGAATGACATCCATATTATGCTTTGCAATGTCTTCATGGTCACTGAGGATAATCACAAACTCCTTGTGGTCTTCTGGAAACTTCATATCTCGCAACCACGAGATATGTACAGATGATAGAGGCACAGATAGAGTGGATAGCCAGACACTTTTTCCCAGGGTGGAAATGTTTATTATGAACAGGTATAATTTCAAGATGATTGGAGGAAGGTGTAGGGGAGATGTCATTGTATCTTTGTACATGTGACAATAATAAATCAAACCAAAAAGATTTCATAGAATCACTAAAGCGCAGAAGCAGGATATTCAGCACAGCAAGTCTGCACTGACAATCTGAAGAGCGACCCGCTACTCTGACCCTATCCTATAACCTTGTATGTCCCATGGCCAACCCACCTAGCCTGGCTTCCCTGGACAGTATGGGCAAATTAACATGGCCAATCTGCCTAAACTCCACGTCTTTGGACTGTGGGAGGAAATCAAAGCACTTGGGTCCCTGGTGCTGAGAGGCAGCAGTACTAACCACAGGGCCACCATGCAGCTCCTAAATTAACGATTGCAGTTGGTAGTGGATAAAGTGACAAACGTAAAGAAGTTTTGGGAAAATATAGAGGCAGAGAAAGGAGGGAATCAATAAAAGGGATTCAGAGATAGTGGGAACTGCCGATGCTGGAGAATCTGAGATAACAAGGTGTAGAGCTGGATGAACACAGCAGTCCAAGTGGCATCAGAGGAGCAGGAAAGCTGACGTTCGGGTCTGGACCCTTCTATAGAAATGACCTGAAATATCAGCTTTCCTGCTCCTCTGATGCTGCTTGGCCTGCTGTGTTCATCCAGCTCTACACCTTGTTATCTTCGAATCAATAAAAGGGAAGGTCTGTGATAGGCCTGAAAGGAGGAGAGATTAAATGACTAAATAGATATTAATTTGATAAGAAACATAAGATGGATTGAAATGGTTTGCCATGGCAAGAAAGAGATCATGATTAACAGCTGTTTTCTGAAAACAAAAAGGTAGACCTTATAATCTGACCTTGTTGGATTTAATGCTCGGAAGGTTGTAGAGTGTCTATCCAAAAGATAAGCTATAATCAACATTGGGCAAATCATCCTGCACCATTTCTGCCACGTCCATTGTCCTGCCACCAATAAATATATAGTTACCTCCCTAATTCTTTCAGCCTTTTGAAAGGAGCATTCCTTCTGTCACATCTGGTTTGTCCTTAAAGCATCTGCAGTGCTCTGCGCTGTTATGAATGGCACCTCTCCAAGCCATCAGTGGAGATGTAACAGCTGACATTTTATGTCCTCCATTCTCACCATCCAAGGCCCCAAACACCTTTTTAGGTAAAATAGCATTTTCACTTGCAATCCTTTCGATTCCATTTACTTTATTTGTTGCTTACAGTGAGACCTCCTCTACACTGGTAAGTCTAAACTAAGACTGTGTGACCACTTTGTGGAAACTGTCCATTCAAATGTAACAGTAAACACCTGGTCAACGACCATTTTGTTTCACTGCCACACTCTCAATCTGACCTGTCATCCTCCTATACTGTTCCACAAAGTTCAATGTAAGATTGAGTAGCAGGCCCTCACCTGTTAATGAGGCAATTTATTGCATTCAGATTTACTGTTGGAATAATGCCTCTTACAAAGCAAAGTTAGCATTGGAAGTGAAGCAGAAATTGATAAAAATTTCCAGGAGATCTTTTGAAATTCATTCATTTTGGATAGAAAGTTACATTCGCAGCTCACTGTCTGGGTTGGAGAACTTGAACGGTTCCCAACAGTCAGTGTTCTCCATCTGGAGTAAGAATCAATAAAATGTCTACTTCATGATCTCTTCCAAACATACACTTAATGCACTGATTATTAATATCACGTTTCAAGAAGAGTTACTCAAAGTGATTAGGATTCCTTAAGGTGTGGAGGAGATGGTTGTAATTCTAAGTTCCACAGCCTTAAAACTGAGTACTTGTGTGTTCTGAGAACAACAGACAGCAGCTTGGTCAGAATGAATTCTTTATTGAAGTGTCAGTAAGCTGCCTGAAGTTTGTGGAACTCATTGTCAAGATCATATGGCTATGACAAATGAGGAAGGATATTTTTACGTGATTAAATTTTAATCCAAACATCCTTTCTATGCAAAAAACTTGCATGCAATGTCATGTACATTGAGATTTCCTAAGTTATGCAGTAAGTCAACTACTGCAGCAGCAGTTTATTATTTTCATTGGTCTCTGCATCTGCAGTGCGTAGATAATCTTTAAATCATGTTAGTCTGTCAATGGTGTGTGTGCATGTTGTTGCTGTCAGCAATACAGTGTCATCCCATATCGGTTGTTTCCATGGCACCGGTGTCATTTCTGTGGTTAGGTGCTGTGAATGTCTGGGTCTGATAGTATACACATCAACTATGTCAGAGTTGGGTTTGTGTCTTTCTGATCAGTTTCCTGCTGTCAATGAACAGCTTCTCCACTGCTCTATCTGTACCTGTGGTTG
Source organism: Stegostoma tigrinum (assembly GCF_030684315.1). Classification (NCBI taxonomy): domain Eukaryota; kingdom Metazoa; phylum Chordata; class Chondrichthyes; order Orectolobiformes; family Stegostomatidae; genus Stegostoma; species Stegostoma tigrinum. Next base: position 47,578,913 of record NC_081369.1, read on the forward strand.
TTCACTTCCACCACATATGACATTATGGTGACAGCTGCTCTACCCAGATCGCAAATTACCACTTGGGCTGACTTTTGTTGAGATCCCTGAGCATTTGTACAATGACGGACTCTGGCAATGGTTTGCAAAACCAAGATGTGGTTTTCTGCCATTTTACCATTACTTGTTACTCACTATCATTCCTACTTCTTCCTTTAGTACCATTTTCTGCTATTGGAGAAGCAATTTGTGAATGACATGATATTAACCTTTGTACTGAACTACTTTCCATGCCTTATTAGGTATATTCCTCAAGTCAAGGATTGCTTTGTATATATCTGTGCAGTGTTTGTTCAATTTTTTTTATGATGCATTTGATAATTCTCACTCCCACCTCAGCCTTTCGACTTGAATGGAGATAGTGGAGAGATAATGGGTAATGGTGAATTTCCCAATTGTTTATGGAGCGATTAAATTCTTCACTTGGGAATTAAAGAACTATTGTTGCTCATCACAATATTGGGAATGCCATAATGGCTGAAATGTGCTTTCAGGGCTTTCAACAACCTTAATGTCATTTGGAGAAGCAGCTGGTCCAACTCTTACTAGTCTACAATGAAAAGATAATCAGCTCCTGCCAATGTGAGGAGGTCTGCTCCCTGATTAATTCAATTATCTGGCCAAAACATTGAGAGTCTTCAGCTGTTCTCTTAGCTTGCTTAGCTCTGTAGTCATTACAAGTGCTGCATGGCTTATGCGATCCTTGATTTAGTTGCTTACATTTGGCCAGGAGAACACATCTCTTATCTCCCTCAGATGAAACTTAATTCCTTGGTGACGTAGGTGTGAATTAACATTGCTTCTCGCAACTCCTTGAGGGCAACAATGCTGTTTTCATTGTACTAAATGCCATTTTAGGCTGCCAGTTAATTTCTGCATGTTCAAAATAATCTTTTCTCAATAAGTGTGTCCTGAAAGGTTTCTTGCAGTCTGGTAAACAGTGCCAAAAGTGATGGGAGTGATGAGTGTAGTGATGCTTAACTTCTCTGGCTTGTTTAACCAATCTGTTGCTATTTCATCATTTTGCATTGTGCATGGATAAAAAGCCTTTTGCTTTGGTCAGAGATGGCATATATTTCAGCTCTGCCCTGTTTTTCTGTTGTATTTTACTTTATTCCAGTTACTTATAACAGCTTCTGTATTGCCATCAGTAGCTGTACTTTTAGACACACTTTAACTCAGCACCACTGCTGAGCATGTCACGTAACAATCTAGTGAGAATTAATTCTTCATTTAAGTGGAAGGAGGATTGCTGCCTGCATTGTGTGTGGGACTCTTGGCAGAGATCCTATGACTATGGCGAGTTAGGAAATACGTTCGTGTATGATTTCACTCCAGTCCAAGCATTGAAAACTCCTAAAAGCAATCTGTGAACCTCTTTAAGCATTGTTAACACAATTTGACTAGTATTGATATTGTCGGGAGAGACATAATTGATCATCTCTTCTTTGCTCATTCATTGTCGAGTTTTCATAGGACCTTATTGATCAGATGATTTCACACTGTACCTTTGGTAAAACTTTCACAATCCCAAAGTGAAATTCAGCCATAGGCAGTAGGAGGTGCAGCTCGTTCTGGGAACATGAAGCACTGCAACTAAATCTACAATGTTTAGCAAAGAGCTGCCAAAGAGGAGATAAAACCTATAACGTTATTTGAGAAAGGAAAGTGTTGTAAAAACTACCCCTTCTACCTGTTGAATGCCAGGATTCTACAACTGTTAAAATAATTTTTCTTTGTGAACATTTTAAAAGGGTTTTGTTGCCTCAACAATATCCCTCTTTGTAATCCCTTTGTGTGTCCAGTAATGGAGCTAACGAAAAAAGACTTACATTTCATAGCACAATTTGTGGCCAATGGATTTTACAAAGTGCTTTACAGACAATGAATTAATTACTTTTAAAGATGATCACTGTTATAATATAGGAAATGTGGCAGCTAATCATCTACACTGCAATATTCACTAACTGCAGTGTGATAATGACTGGACAATTTGTTTTTTTGTGATTTTGGAAGGATACGTTTTGGTCAAGATTAGATTCGATTCCCTACGGTGTGGAAACAGGCTTTTCAGCCCAACAAGTCCACACCGCCCTTTGAAGCATCCCACCCAGACCCATCCCCCTGATCTACACACCCCTGAACACTACGGGCAATTTAGCATGGCTAATCCACCTAACCTGCACATCTTTGGACTGTGGGAGGAAACCGGAGCACTTGGCGGAAATCCACGCAGACACGGGGAGAACGTGCAAACTCCACACAGACAGTCGCCCGAGGTTGGAATCGAACCCAGGTCCCTGCTGCTGTGAGGCTGCAGTGCTAACCATTGAGCCACCGTGCCTCCCCGACACTTTTGCAATAGAGTGCCATGGGATTTTGAATGTCTTTGCGATTGAGTAAACAGGTACTTGATTTTAAACACCTCATCCAAAAGACGATACCTCCAACACTGCAGCGCTCTGTCGGTACTGTGGTTTTAACTTAGATTATTGTGTTTATTTTTGGAGTAGGACTTCATTCCATAATCTGCTGACTTGGATGCAAGAATTAAAACAACTAGCACATGGCTGTGGCAAAGTCTAATCAGTGCTCAAATGTAGAATTCGAACCAATCTGTCAAGCAGCATGAGCTTGTACTGACCAAGATGAATGCACGCTCAGGACTCGATTGCAAGTAATTGGCTAGTCCTTTCAATAAATACATAAAAGCTTATAATGTAGGTACACTTTGTTGTTAGATTATATGGAATCAATTGTTGAAAACAACATTCTTTTAGTGCCCTTTCCCAAATTAGAGATTCCGAAAGTTAAGCATTTTATGTGGCCAGTAAGCAATGTTAGAAAGGAACATTCTCTGCCAGGTTCCTGACCGCTATTACTTGTGGAAAGATAGTCCTTTAAAACTGCTATTATGCAGAAACAGAAAGACATTTTCTCTTACTGACATGGAAACCAAGGGGTTGTGATCTCAATTGGAGCAAATTGTATGTTCATGAGTAACACCAAAATTGCTCAATTTATTTCACTTTAAGCAGAAAAACTGCATTCAGTACCCATTCCTATTTTCAAATCGATTCTTCATTTCAGAATAAATTAATGCAATGGTAATTTCTTCAAGACATTTTTGGAGACAGACATGCCATGTGCCGCAGAAAAATAATTAACCCCTGCATATTTATTGCCAGGATGTCATTAATAACAGTACAGTACACAGAAATCAGAATAACCATCTCCATTTACTGGTCAGGACTTGTATTCAACTGCTAATCTTCAGTTATATGAATGATTCCTTAAACTCTTTATTACAAAAAGAATGTGAAACTACTATAATAGGCTATTATTAGCTCAATACATTAATATTAAAACTGTAACAATATTCCCTTTACACAGTTATCACATAGTGAATGGATTTGCAAATTCCAAAAGTCAAGTCTAATTTAAATAACAAAAACAGAAGTTGCTGGAAAAGTTCAGCAGGTCTGGCAGCATCTGTGGAGAAAAATCAGAGTTAATTTGATTAAACTGTTGGTCCGCAGGTATATAAAGTTAATAAGAAAGAATACTTACCAGAAACATGAAATGTGACTAGAAAGCAGAATTTTTAAAATTCCTGTTGCCATATATAGTTAAGGAATGGCACTTGAAAGGCCTCAAAACAGTTCTCAACTTTAGGTCCTGTTGACAGCATTCTATTAATTGAATCTCACCAGTTACCTGAGACAGAAGGTTAGTCAGCTGTACCATTCTGCCTGTAGGCAGAGACAGTCAGACAGGGCAGATATAATAGCCAGGCTAGATGAAAATAAGCTGCTTCAGGTTAAATGATTCTTGTTTGACCTCAAGGAGCCCTCTCCCTCCTCTAGGCCCCAGATAAGTCTTTTTTTTTAACAAGTAAATAAAAAACCCTTTCCATTTGAAGACTGCATGCAAGATTTCTTAAGGAGAGGGAGTGCCAACAACATAGGCTGTGCTTGCTCCTTCCTTTTACAATGTGGAAGAAAAGGATGCAATCTGTTTACTTGAAGTGGGATGGGAGCCTGTTTGGACATTTAAACGGTCTCTCATCTGTTGTCCCCAGGAATGCTGACCAATCGGTTTTGCATTTTTAAAAAATTCTCAAGTGCTATTTTGCACCACCAGTAAAAGCACTCTTGTAGCCCAGGCCACTCATTTAAAAGCCTGTTTCAAAAATGATTCTGGTGTGTGAACAAAAGCAAATGGTCTCCATGACTTCCTTTTACTCGTCACTTATTAAATGAAAGGAAAATCCCTTCCCCCGCCCCACTTCAGTTATTGTTTTGATGGCCTCATTAAACAGCAGTTTTATCCTAAAGTTTTGCTTTCAATTTGATTGTGAGCCACAGACCCAAATTAATTTGCAAAAAACTGCACTCTAAGCTGCATTTGATGCACTGCAGATACTGCATTTGCGTGCCAAGGGAAACGCTGCCGAGATACTAATACGGCTTTAAAATTGAATCACACGTTGTAAAATGTTCAACGAACCAATAAATGAGACCAGCACTTTAACAGCTCTGAATCTAGATTTTAGGGAAAGTTAACCGTTTTAAATATGCTTTTAAATTGTTTGAGGATGATTGGGATAAGAAAATTGACAAAATAATTATCAGCTTTCAAAATCTGAATTGTCATTTTTGTAACTACAAGCAGCTTCTGAGTGGAAATGAAGATTATTTTTGTGGAAAGATAATTGTTTTTATTTTGTTTTTAAAGCATCATGTATTTAGCATAATGATGTTAAATATAAGTCGTGCAATGATGTATCCCCAAATGATGGTGTCACTGCATCTTTTAGTTGTAAACAAATAAAAACAGACTCAAAAGGACTTTATGTGCAATGTCATGATTTTCTTTGAAGAAAAAATAGTTCAATTAAATTCAGATAAATTTGGAATCAAACAACAGCTTTTTCATTATGGGATATAAGAAACTATTTTGCCTCACGTGCATGTGATGCTTTACAGCAAGTGTGTCTTACTAAGCCTCAAAGAGCAGGAAGCCTCATGTGTTCAGCTGATTAAATTTGTGAGGAATTGCTCTTTATAGGCTTTAGATTCTATCATAGGTGCGTGCTAAGTTTGTTTGCTTTAAATTATTGCAATTTATCTCCTTGCAGACACTCAACCTGACCTTCCTTTCCCAAATACTGGCGCTGCCAAAGTCACCACTCACATTCAATACGCAAACTATAAATACTTAGGCACATTAAGCTGAGGGTTTATTGTGCTGGCGTTTGGCACAAGCAGTCAATAGCAGCCACATAACCCAAGGAATTCCAATATTTCCCACATTTCATTTTAGAAATGGATAAATCAATTAAAGGCTTTACCTTTTCTGTCTTTGACGTCACATGCCTTTGCTCTATAAAGTGTACTCAGTAAGTTATCTGGGTTTTAACAAACTCGCTCTTGACAAGATTTATTACTAGGTCAGTTGTTATTGTTTAAATGAGGCTTCCAATTGTGTCACATGTTCTTTCCAGGTGCTTCATTATAACCATGCCTCCAGGTAAACCACATCATTTAACACACAAGTTAAGTTTTGGTCCTTCGGTCTTTGGAAAGTAGCTGGATCATTCTTAAACCCAAATGTCATGATTCAGCATTGACGTAACCCATTTGGTTTACCAAAAGCTGATTGGATAAATCTTGTGATATCTTGGCTAAGCATCAATTTCTTTGAATTTCATAGAAGGTTTATCTCTACAAAGCCCTGTGAGATTTCTTGCTTGAACACTCAAACTTGCTTTAAAAACTAGCCTCCTTGCCCTCATGGTGATGCATTTCTGATACTAGTCCAATTCTACTACTTGCTCTGACTGGCAGAACTTGCTACTGCTGGGATATCTTGTAATAGACTAACCTTCCTGATGCTGGCACTGCCTTTAAAAGACTATTGTACACATGGAGAAGGATGGTGAATCCGGAGCTACCTTGCACAGTTGCATGAAATTTAATTCAGACATGTCAGAGAAGGGGAAATTGTCACCTTGCTTTATGGACTGGGACTTGGAGGTCCTAGTGGATGGAGAAATGCAGTGAAATGAGATCCAATTCGCCCACGACTGGCATTGAAGGCCACGACACCGGACTCTGTCAGCCAGCACCAGCGTTGCCACCTGATTCATTCTAGTCTCTGTGCCAGAAGAAGGTCAATGAACTTTGACATTTCTCCAAAATGAGAGCTGCCATCTCTCTAACGTTGCACTCCCTCTATCTCAGTTAATGCACATACCTCTCATCAGGACTCATGCTCTACCACTCTAACCATTGCATGACCATCTTCCCTCATTCATTCTCACCCATCCCAAACCCAGCACATTCAACCCTGCAGTCCCTCTGCAACGCCCATTCATTCACTTGGACAACTCACATCTTTCCTGCACCCACACCAGCTCTAAAACTGTGCCACCCACTTTCATCTGACTTACATCTTCCCTTTCTTTCCTTCCAGGAGAAATTAGCCAACATGGCACCAAAGGAGGTTGAGATGATCACATGATGTCAACTGTGAGATTTCTCATCAGCCCATCCTCCTTTATATGAGGCACAAAGCTTCCCAGCACAGAACAAGCAGGCCCAGTTATCACATATGTGGAGCAATTTAGTCTTTAAGAACGCAGGAAATCCAATGCATTTATGCATTAGGATAAGCTTTCTAGGTATAATTGGGAATTGGCTCAAACTAGGAGAAGATTTACTGGAGCTAGCAGATCAGATTTTGAACTTGAAGTATTTGAGATAAAGCTTGTGGCTAATATCCAGCATAAGTGGGATTTAAACGACTCTCAACTGTCACATAAAGGATAATTCTCCTTTTAGGAACTGTGAGTGTACCTTTATCTCTCACGTCATTCCACTGTTCTTGGCCTACCTTGATAAGGAGTAAAGAGAGCAGGGAGAATTCTGAAAATATCTAAAAAAAAACTCTGTCAACTCTGTCCTGGCTAGCCCCACATCAGGTGCAGCCCATAAGCTTAAGATCATCCCCACTGATCAGAATATTGCCAATGCTTGAATGAATGACGTTTCTTCAGAAATTATATTTCTTTAACATCCTCATGTTGATCATCAAGGAGTGCACATGTTATTCATACCTCACCTGTGTACCCACTGCCTGCTCCTAATTACTCGTGCTGTGTGTAAGATCCAGTCTATTCTTCTCTAGTTCACTCCTTCGAACTCTGTTAACAATGCTGCGAGTTGCTTCTCACAAGGCAGAGATGTAGAGATCATCTGCCATATGAGGCATTGCCATTCTAAAAGCCAGCTCACATTCCTATCACACATCCAAGGAAAGAGATCAGGAACAAAGTTTATATAGATATTTTGATAGGCAATCTTCACATTGAGCTTCACCTGGTTTAACTACCTCCTAATGATCTCATGTAGCATTACAGTACTGAGCACGAGATTTAAACTCTCATTAATCTAATAATCATAAGATTACTTATTCACAGTGACATCGCCATGTTTATAAAAAAATTTCTCATTTATGCCCCAAATAAATGAATGGTCTAGAAATAAGTGTGTTAGTAGCATGCTACAACCAGATCAAAAGCAAAACAGCACATAGCAATACATTTCTTTGAACTTTGTGACCAATTCTTAATTAAACTACTGACATGAGGGCATTCAGATTATTAGATTTCTTTTGTTAAACATTCAACTAATTAAAGATATGTATACATATATATGTTAACTCAGCAGCACAGCAGGAAGAATGAATACAGCGGTCTGTGGTCTTAAGACAAGAGACAATTGTCATACAGTGTTGACTGTGACATTTAACATTAATTGCTGAGGATGATGGAAGTTTATTGCTCAATTACAAGTTAGATTTTATGAAAGAAGATAACAAGAGACAGAGGTGAATATTAAAATAACATCTGGAGAAAGAACAGAAATTGGTGGAGAAACTCAGCAGTTTTGGCTCTATTTGTGTGAAGAAAATAGAGTTAACGTTCCAAGCTTGATGACTTCATCAGAACTGTTAATAGCTAGGAAAACATGGTATTTATGCTGAAGCCAATGGAGGAAAGGGGGAGAGAGGAGAGGTGAGCACATAGCCGGAGATGGAGCCCAGAGTGACAGAGAAATGTGAAAGGGGTAGATAAACAAGGAGATAATGTACAGCCGGCCAAAATAGAAGAAAAGCTGAATAAGCGATAATAAGAGCTAAGAGTGAGAAATTGGGTTAGCTGTACTAAATACAACTCATGTAATGAGATTATGGGCCCAGGAGTATGTGAGAATAAATGACTCTATTTTCAGATTGGCAGCATCTGCTATTTTTTGTTTAAATTAGACTAAGGTCCTCCACAGAACAATTTGGATTTTGGTTTGAATGAAAGCTTATGCTACAAAATCTGAAGCAAAAACAAAAACTGCTTAAAATAAAATATGGCAGGGCCTTGGCATCTTGAAAAAGAAATGACAGGTTGACATTTTGGTGAATACTGATCATCACAATAAAAGATAAGCAGGTCTCAGTTCAAAAGAGCAGTTAAAGCAAAAACAGCTGATGACCTAAAACATGCACTTAATTGAAATGCAGGAAACAGATAATAAGAAAGGTCATCACACTAACCAATACAGTTTGTATTTGTGCTTTCAACCTCAAAAAAATGTCCCAAAGCATTTCACAGGACCATTATAAACAAGACATTATACTGAACTGTATTAGAAGAAATGAAGACAATAGCTGAAATCTTGGTCTAACAGGTGGGCTTTAGGCAATGCCTTAAAGCAGGAGGGTGAGTTAGAGAGACAGAAAGAAAGGTTTTTAGGAGGAAAGTTCTTGAACTTAATGCTAGGCATTACAAAAGGCATTTGAGTGATAGGTACACATGCTGAGAAAGGTGGTGAATCCTGTACTTCAGTTGTTTTGGTTTTAGTAAATAATAAACAGATTGATATAAACAATATGATTGTATTCGTTCACTGATCCAGCTCTTCAAGGCAGATGCTTGCTTCTTTCAGAAGCACCTTTACAGCAGTTATAATGTCAAATAATGAGACAAATGTACAAATCAACTTCCCTAATGCAGGAAACAGAACAAATGAGATTTTGATCCAGAGTAAGTGTGCATTTTAACAAGTAGTAAGCCCTAAAGTTTCACAAATGCAAATTAACAATGATGTTCCAGAGTTAATTGCTTGAATTGGGTATAACAAGGTGATTTATTTGTGCCTTTGTAACTACAAGAATTATTGACAAATAGCAAGGATCAAATGACAGGGCCCTTTCTTGTGTCTGCTTTAATAAGAAGTTAAGAACTCCGTGCTTCGGTCAGTCAAATAGAATGTTTCAATAAATTGGTCCTCAATCTCAATCACATCAAAATCAGGATGCAGACTTCTCATCAGCGGCACCAAAGCACAGCAACTATAATTTTACAGGAGGCCCACTTATCAATAGCAATGGCATTTATCTGCACTCTCCCAGGGCTCTGCATCTCCGGATTTCTCCTAAAAGAGATATAGCTGTTACAATTGAGCAAGGTAGGTTTGCCTACCAAATAGCTCTGAGATTCAGATCTTTGCTCTCTGGATTGTGAAGGGAATATTCTTATCAATCCATCACTCTAGTCCACTGAGATAAAGAGACTGTTCTTCAATTTCATCAGAGGGTTGACTGTCACAATCCGGGTAATTTCATAGCTACCGCATACCATGACAGAAAATTACAATTGATGATGCTCCTCTGTGATTTATCTTTGATACGGAAGGAGAAAGTGTCAGTTACAGCACAATTAACTGCATCAGTAACCATTTTAGGGAGAATGGTGGTGTTGCAGATAATTCTGTTGGAATTGAAAGACAAGTGTATGTGTAGCAAACGCCATGTTTGAAATTCACAATGCTGATGATCAGCTCTGTTTCTTAAAGCTGCAGTGCCATCTTGAAATAGATATTTGTCAGTTTTATGAAAAATCTTAATTCAGCCAAGCTATTTACTTACGTTTCATTCAGCTAGCCAGCATGGGGCAGATTGTAAAATTGTGTTGTGACAGTGCTAACAAATATTAAAAAAACAGATTTAATATATCATATATACAACTAATAATTCAGTTGCGTTTCAATTTAGTTTTGAGCTCTAGCAATGAAACAAGAAGCTTGTAAGATCTGTGTAAAACATGTTTAAGAACTGCTCTGATGTTCATCTTATGAAGTTAATTCAATATTCAGAAAGTGCAACAGCACCAGAATAATAGAATTGTTTTAAGTTTTTTTTTATCTGAACAAAGAATAGATTTGTTGTCCGAATATAACATAATGTGTTTTTTTGTTAATTATTCTAAGTGAAACAGAGCATGTTCGGATGGAAAAATTTAATATCAGTGCCTGGAAGGAACCCCCTACCTGCCAATAAGGGTGGCATGGTGGTTCAGTGGGTAGCACTGCTGCCTCACGCCACCTGGGACCTGGGTTCAATCCCACCCTTGGGCAACTGTTTGTGTGAAGTTTGCATGTTTTCCCTGTGCTTGCGTAGGGATCCGCTGGGTGCTCCAGTTTCCACCCATAGTCTGAAGGTGTGCCTGTTAGGTGAATTGGCCATGTTTAATTATTTACAGTGTATAAGGATATGGGTTAGCCCTGGGAAATGGAGAGTTACAGGGATAGAGTAAAGGGATTGGTTTGGGTGGGATGCTCTTCAGAAGGTTGGTGTGGATGTGAAAGGTCTGTTTCCAAACTGTGGTGATTCTAAGGAATCCCCAGATCTGTCTTTACCCAGCAGAGGTGAACTGAGGGCATAACCACAGCAGCTTTCCAACTAACAAGGCTGGAAAGCCTGCTCACAGCTCCCTGGAAGAGAGAGCGGTCACCTTGTAGACCAATTACTATACAAGCTCCTAATTCCTTCTGACAGGGAATACCTCAATTTTTCCACCTACAGGAAGCCAGCTTTCTAGCTCAACCTGAGCCCAATATGGCTTTCTCCTGTTCTTCAGTTGTTGGCATGTTATAAAGCCTACCTGCATTGACCATCTGCCAGATTTTGAAATGACAAAGTACCTGATATTTCCAAAACAGGGAGTTCTCACTTCAGCTTTATTTCACTTGAAAAGTATTATTTTTACGTAAAACAAAATGAAGAATTTGTATATGTACAGTCCCAAATGATTTTAGAGTTAATGATCTGAATATTTTCAGGATAATTAAATCCTGCCACTTCTGAAAGTATGAGCTGACCCTGTTCCTAGCCAGGCTGCCCTATGCCGGTATGGTACCGGTGACGACCAGTCAGAGGACTGGTGGCATGGTTCAGTCCTACCAGCACTAGAGGTGGCCTCTGCTTAGCCTGTAGAAAGAAGGAACAGGTGCCTTAATGTCAACAGGATTGATTGCTGGCCAACATTTCAAACTCACTTATAGGACCTGAGGTCTCAACAACTCATTACCTGCCCTTAATTGGATGGCAAATGCAAAGCCATACAAAGTGGTCCCAACTCCACTCTAGATTCTGTCCAGTGAGTATCAATCCTGCTTCCTGTTGGTAGCTGAACATCTCATTAATTTTCCATCAAATGGTTCAGCTCTTGACTTCTGCTGTGTATAATTGTTGCTTGGAGAATCTGCCAATACCTCTGTGGCAGAATTGGCATCAGGGATTGTAATTACATCATTTGATTCCTAAAGTGTGAGGCTTGTGCCTGTTTCCGACGTGGCTAACAGGATTGAGATCTGCCTGAAAATTAGGATGATGTTTTCACTAAATATGTTTATTTTGTTTCTTTTATTGTCCCAGGCGCAAACTGGGCCATATGGGCAAGAAAATATCTTCCAACTCATCTGTCAGCTGGATACATTTTTGTCGAAATAATCCTGAATGGAATATTTGTTTCCTAACATATGATATGTCTGGTACTAATGCAATTGTTTCATCCATCTAAGATGTAAATGGGTATCATTCTAATATTATTAATTTTCCTTCTTGTTTAGACTTTGGAAGCGTTGAAATATGAATTGATTGTCCAAGCTAAAGACATGGCAGGCAGTGATGTGGGATTGACAGGCACAGCAACTGCAACTATCATCATCGATGACAAGAATGACCACCCGCCTGTATTCACTAAATCTATGGTGAGCAGACAGCTTAAGTATCCTATAAACACTAACAGGCATTTATTAAATTCAGCTTGAAGCTGAATTTAATAATCAAATTTTACCTTAAGAACGTGAGAAGTAAAAGCAGGAATTTGCCGTAAGGTCCATGGAACCCATTGTGTCGATCAATAAGATCATGGTAGAAAGTCTCCTGCTTTCCTGTGATACTGTGTATTTTTGTTCGGTGTAAAAGCAGTGCTGTGGTTGTTCCAGCAGCTAAACACTGAAAAAGTCAGTTTATTTTGTTGGCAATGGCCTACATTAGTCCATCCAATATAAACGCTTACCAATCTCACAAATCTGAATTAACAATAAGTGATTATAAATTTACAACCAATTAGCATCTGCCTGCTAAAGCATATATGTTGGTATTTAATCAGTATTATCAGGAACAATTAAATGGCAAAACACAGATATTAGATTTAGTCTTTTAATGTGTATTGATGAGGGCTGAGTTTCCTCGCTGCACGCAATCACAAAATCACCCTATTTCACCCGTTCATACTTCACAGTGCTGACAGGTGTATTTTTCTTGATGCAGTTTAAAATCAGTTTGAAAAAAATATATAAATGGATACACTTGTGAATTGAAAGTGAAGGTTGCTTTTTCACAAATGAAGAAGGTTTAAGTGCAATGGTAACAGTGAATATGTTGATAGGATTAGATGAATTGGAAGAGTAATTTGCGAACCTAACAATAGCATTGGACAATTGTTTCTGTGCTGTAAATGCTGTTCATTGACAAGAAAATGATGAAAATGCTAAAGACATTATAACAGGATAAAATTCTGGGACTAGTTAGTTTACACAAAGATCCTTACCGTACTCGTTGTCTTAGCACATGCTGTGCAGCACCATTTGATATGTTCAAACATATCCAAATTGGAGTTAATGTATATTAATATATAATGACTGCTCATAAGAAAAGTCTAGAATAGTTTGTTATTATGTCTGCTATCGCCCTATTTTAAATTACAAATGAGATAGCAATGGACGCTATGCACTTGTTAAAGCACAGACTGTCACAAAATTAGACGCATTCCTGCAGCTGCAGTTAGAAGAAGTTCAAGGCAGAGATAGCCTGGTCACTATCACTTACCTTGAATTGGAATGCTGCTCAGTCCTGACAAACAATTCCTGAAGATTTTTGCCAAGTTTCCCACACTACATTTCAGAATTGCAATGTATGGGTCATATGAAAATATCATAGAGATGTACACCATGGAAATAGACTCTTCAGTCTAACTCATCATCCATGCCAACCAGATATCTTGGGAGCCTTCTTTGTTCAGACTGTTGTCCTTATTGCTTGTTACAGGCATGTTACAGTTTCAATTTAAACAACTGATATTAATTTTTACTGTTTTAGAACGTCACATACTGTAAGTTGAAGAACACAATCAATAATCAATGAAGCAGGTTAACATACGCCCTTTGTGTGAAGATGTGTGTGCTGCTTCTATGTAGTTGATCATCCTGTCTTGTATAAATTGCAGAGGGCTGAGGGAGCCCAGATGTTACCACACTGCCATATTTTCAGGAAAAGTGATAGCCTTTCCAATGGCTCATACAATGTCTTGCGTGAGGTCAACAGCTTTGTTTACATAGTGATGCCTGAAATCTACAGTCAGAATTTTACTTTCCAGTGGGCAGGAAGTGTGGGCAAGTTAGTGCCTGGAGTCATATTGGAATGGCCCTTGACCATGCCCTGTTGGTGAGAGGATTTTATCAATGGCAGAATGGAGGTGGCCCAGCGCAGAATTTTTGTTTCTGAAGACATTAAAGAGCTGTAACAGGGAACAGCCTTAACAATTTCTGCAGAGGTCTTCACACTATGCCTTGGATAGAATCTTTTAATTTTTGTCTGCCTACTGGTGAAATGTAGCAGGTCTCCAGGATGTCTCCAGCAGAGGATCTCGATCGACACAGGCTTGGAGGGCCGTAAGGCCTATTCCTGTGCTGTAATTTTCTTTGTTCTTTGACCTTATGAAGCTGCTGAGGCTCTGAGCTGCATGCCCTCTTATTGGACTGACAGCTCTTGAGGTGGGTTGGGGTCTTGAGCAGGCAGCAACCCTGGGTAGCTGCCATTTGATTGGGTCCTGCCCACAAAATTGAAGAGGAAGTCCCTGCCCAAATGGCAAAACCCTGCCCTCGATCTCTGACCTTGCAAGCATGCAACAAGCTATTTCATGGGGTGTCCCCACCAGTAGTAGCTGTTGACATTCACTGACTCTGGAGGTTTCAGGATGTGTAAAGCCTACTGGCTCACTATTTCATGCAGAGGGCAGGTGCCTAACTTCCTGACTGGCAGGCATACACTGAGTTCCATTCTCCATGGTTTTTGTTTTAGCCCAAAAATCTTTGCCTGTTCCACTTTGCAAATTTCCATTCCACCCACACAATTCATCATTTCACTGAATCCATTGCTGTCTATTTCTTCTTAGAATCACAGAATCATAATTTGCAGAAGAGGCCCTTCGATCCATTAAGATGGTACTACCAAAAATATACTACCTACTCGGCAGTCCCTCTCTCCTACAATAAGCCCACAGCCTTAATTTTTATGACATCCAAGTACTTTTAAAGATTGTGAGGTTTCACACCCTCCCAGGCAGTGTATTCCAGACCCCACCACCTTCTGGATGAAAAAGATTTTCTTCAAACCCCCTTGAAATCTCCTGACTTTCGCTTTAAAATTATGCCACCTTATTTTTTTCCAGGTGTGCAAATAACTTTATGAACACACCACCACCAGGGAAGACGCCCATGTGACCAAAGAATCAATACCAAGCAAAGCCCCTGAAGGGGCAATACCTATGTGAAAGAAAAAGTAAGGGGGAGGGTAGGGAACAAATTGGAATAGAGTTTTGAGGGAAATAAACACTCCACACCCCAGGGTGTATGCCGCTCCCTAAAGACATTGAGAGTGCCAGTGCACATCGTATGCTCCTTCTCCAGGGACACCCAGGCATGGATGTAGCCACTGAAGAGGGGCAGGAAGTCAGCCATAACGGCCTCCTTTATGCCCAGCTTGGCCAGGCCCTGGAGCCGACACACGAGGAGATCCTCTGACCTGCCAAACCCCCTCCGTACTGCGAGCCCGAGGATTAGGAGCACAGGGCTGAAGTGCAGCCAAAAACACAAAAGGATTTCCTTAAGATAACTGAGCATAGCACGGACTCTCAATGTATTCATGGTCCACAGACCCCTCAGCCCTGCAAAACAGACAGTTGGGCGGGGAGTCTGTGAACTACTACAGTCTGCGGTTACACAGGACTGCTGTGTGCAAACCCGTCTCCCCCCGCCCTGCTCCCCCCCGCCAACTTCCACTGCCAAGATGCCCGAGGGAAAGGGGAAGGGACTCTCACATAGAGGGCCCTCCATTGGGGATCCCTGCCTCCCGGTGGTAAATGGGTGTGCCCAGGTTGGTGGGTTAAGGAGAAGGAGTAGATGGTGTGCAGCAGCAATCTGTACAGGGCTCGCCGTTTTACATCCTTAAAAGATACAAGGGTGAAATTCCGGAGGCGGCTCAGGTGTGGGGACCAGGCCCCTAGGGGGAGGAATGGGGCCACAGTGAAATTCTGTCTGGGCAGGGGTATGCGCAGACAGGATCCCACCGCACACCTGAGCATCCTCTAACTGGTGCATGAAGTCGGGTCCGAGCACTGCTATATTGAAGTGTTGAATGATAGTGGCCATGAACCGATTGTCTACCGCGGCCCTGCATACCAATTCCTGTGGCAGCATCCAGCCCAGGGCCCCACCATCCAGCACGTCCCCAACTCTGGTCACCCCCACAGCCATGGCCCTCCCCTCCGACAGCCAATCGAAACGGCGATTACTGAGGTGCAGATTCCTGAGCAGCGGCTCTCTGACGATGGAGGCCACTCCTGCCGGAGGGTAGGCGCGATATGAGTCGGCCATGTCCCAGACAGTGATCAGGTTCCTGGTAAAAGACAGGCAGTGCACTGAGGGTGATCTCCAAACCCTCTCAGTCGATTAACAGGAGCTACGTGTCATATCTGAGGTTACGTGGCTGGCAGAAAAAAGTAGGTCACCAGGGGGCACCACTGAGGAGGAGGCGCAACATAAAGGTATCATTGTCAGGTCCAAACGTGGAAAGCCACCAGCTGGGCACAGACGCACACCAGTGACTGACCACCCTCCTCAATAGGGAGATTCAGAACCTGTGCCGTGCCCCAGTACGTCTTTTTGTCCCAGAAGAAGTGAACAAACATTCTCTGGATGTCAGCGACAAAACCAGGAGGAGGAAGCAAAGGGAGCAGCGCTCCCAGACATGGAGGCCACGAGCTGTTTTATGAGCAGCAATCAGCTCCTAAAAGGCAGCGCTCGGAGTGCGATCTGAGAGCTCCAGCACCTGCCAATTCACCCCTGGCTAGGATTTCCCAGCCAGGCTGAGGTAAACCCCCGATAGATCTTTTGAGGGGAATAGATGTTTTCTATTCACCCTGTCAATGCCCTTCATAATTTTATACACCCAACCTCTATTCTGTCAGGTCCCCTCCAACCTTCTCTGCTCCAAAGAAAACAACCCAAGCTTATCCAGTTTCTCTTCACAGCATAAATGCCAGGCAACATCCTGGTGAATCTCCTTTGCACCCCCTCCAGTGTAATCACATCCTTGTTATAGTGTGGTATGAGAACTGTACATAGTACTTCAGTTGTGGCTGAATCAAAGTTCTGTACAGCTGCAACATGATCTCCCTGCCCTTATAATCTCTGCCACAACTGATAAAGGTAAGTATCCCCGTAACTCCTTAAGCATCCTACTACTCTGATGTGCCACCTTCTGGGATCTGTGGATTAGCACCTGAAGATCGCTCTGTTCCTCTGAGCTTCCTGGTGTTTTCTGTTCATCGAGTACTCTCTGTCCATATAGACATTATCTGTATAATTCCATACCTAATATATCTGTAGGTTTCTTTAATCAGCTTATAATTATTTGAGTTCTCAATCAATCTGACACCAAGAATAGATTCCATTAAGTTTTCCACAACTGCTGTTAAATTGACAGGCCTGTAGTTAGCTGGTTTTCTCTTCTAAATAATGGACAGATATATGTAATTTTCCATCTGAAAAGCATAATCCTTGGACATATAGTGATGTAGAAATTGTGACTAATGCACCTGACCCTGAACATTTGTCTACTGTATGCCCATTATTTTGTTCTTCAGATTTTTTCTTGTTAAACTTGCATTGAGTTTAGTACTTCCTTGAATTTTTTTTTTAAATTCCCTTCTTTGACTGCATTTTTTTTGCCCATTCTGTGTTCTGAAAAAGGATAAAAGTTACTGTCTGCTTTCCTTTTTCCATCATTTTCTTGCCTACATTAGACACTAATGGACCCATATTCATCATTACAGCCCTTTTAATACATTTCTGAAAAGAACTATGCTATTAGTCTTAAAATCCCTCTCATATTTTTGTAAAAATTATGTTCACCTTTTGCATTTTCTTTGCTGTTTATAGCTCTCCCAGTCAATTGGAGTTCTACTTTCCCTTGCAAATCTTTTAAACCTTCTATTTTAGCTTGTCACTGCCTTTTTATTTGTTAACTATGGTTGTTTAACTGCGTAAATGGAAGTGTTTTCCTGTGGGGCCACGTTCTGCACTTGTCTCATGCCAAACACTTCACTGAACGCTTACAACTGTTTACTTACTATTTTAGCCTTTCATAGTTCAGCCCAAGTAACTGTGAACAATTTATTTCCCCATCTTTTAAAATGAATTGCATGTTTACTGAGGTGAATGTAGGAATGAAAAGTAAGGTGTCAATATTTTACAGGGTGAGTTGCCAGATTCTCTTTCTCTGATACTGAAGTTTCTACACGGCCTGAGGATCCCCAGGACTTCTCTTGCTCAGCCTGGAAGAGGACAATGATCTTCTGACTCTTGCCAGCTGTGTCCTCACCCTCATATTAAGGGCTATCTTGCCCTGCAGAAGGGGAAGGGATTAGGTTTTTGTTGTGTCGTTTTATTTCTACACCTAAGAGCTTATTTCAAGACAAATTGGTCAAAAAGAAGACAAAGTCAAAAACTGGTTTCTGGCTTTGGCTTCTTTATAACATTGCTTGTACATTATTAAGTCTAAATATAATAATTCATGTTATTCAGCAATATACCAGACTCTCATCTTAGTGCTACATTATTGAAAGATGATTCCATAAAGTTGATTGCCTAATGTTCCTCTACTCCATTCTTTTACTTTCCCACACTGTGCTACCTATGTCCACCGAAGAGCAAATGCATGAGTTCATCATAAAGTTGCTTCAATGTCCTATAACCCAGCAAGAGAATGTAAGTTTTCTTTTTAAACTTCAATGGAGATACGCAACTGATGCATGAATTGATACTTGATGGCTCAAAACGAAATGGGGGTGAAAAGTTGATGAACGGAATAGCAAGTGAGAGTGAACCCACAGAAAGCAATGGTGGAGCCCCCGTCAGTGCACTCGGATCCTGTGTGGACCAACTGGTCGAAGTATTCACTGACACCTTTAACCTTTCCTTGCTACAATGTGAAGTCCTCACCTGCTTCGGGAAGACCACCATAATCCCAATGCCAATAAATCTTGCAGCATGCCTCAATGAATACACCTGGTGGCTCTGACCTCCATAGTTATGTAGTGTTTCGAGAGGTTAGTCGTGGCTCACATCAGCTCCAGCCTACCAAATTGCCTTGATCATTTGCAAGTTGCCTACTGGCCCTACATTCATCCCTTGAATATCTGGATAACAACGATGCCTACATCAGGCTGCAGCTTTTTGACTACAGTTCTGCCTACAACACCATAATTTCAAATGAACGCTTCTCTAAACTCCAAGATGTGGGTCTGTGCTTCTGATTCAAGTCACTGGATCCTTGACTTCCTGACTCGTAGACCACAATCAGTAAGAATAGGCAACAATACCTCCCCAACCATAATCCTCAACACTGGTGCCTCGCAAGGCTCTGTACACAGCCCCTACAATAGTCCTTCATCACACAGGACTACGTGACCATATCCCTCCCTAACTCCATTTGCAAGTTTGCTGACGACAATACCATTGTAAGTCAGATCTCAAATAATGACAAGGCAATACAAGAAAGAGATTAAGTGTTCAGAAACAATCTCTCAATCAACGTCAGCAAAATGAAGCAGCTGGTCATTGTCTTCAGGAAGCAGTGTAGAGGGCATGCCCCTGTCTGCATCAATGGTGCTGAGGTAGAGATGGTGCAGAGTGTCAAGTTCCTAGGAAGGATGATTACCAACAATCTATCCTGGTCTGCCTACATTGATGCGATGGTCAAGGTAGCACAACAATACCTCTACTTCCTCAGGATGCTAAGGAAATTCAGCATATCCACAAGGAATCTTAGCAATTTTTATATATGCACCATAGAAAGCGTCTGGAATAATCACAGCATGGTTTGACAACTGGTCTTCCTAAGACCACAAGATAGAGAATCATGAGCACAACACAGTACATCTTGCAAACGAGTCGTTCATCCATTGACTCCTATACTTCCCAGTGCCTTGGAAAGGCAACCAAAATAATCAAAGATCTCCTGCAGCCAGGTTAAAGTCTATTCCATCTGCTTCTGTCGGACAGAAGACATAAGTTTTCGAATACACGTACAAACAGATTCAAGTACAGTTTCCTCCCCACTGTTATCAGTCTTTTGAATGGACCTCTCTATATCAATTCTGATCTTTCTCTCTGCACATTCTCTGCAGCTGTAACACTGTATTGTGCATTCTGTTCTGCTACCCTGCTGCACATTGCATGGTACTAGCTGCCTGTATATCACACAAAGCAATGCTTTTCACTGTGTCCAGGTACATGTGACAACAATAAATCAATCAATCAAGCGAGCGTATTGTGAAGTGAGCTGTGGGGTGTCGGTGGTCGTGATGGTCAGAAGAGAAGTGCTATTGCATTGTGTAAAAAAAAGGGATGTGTATGTTTTCAATGAGGAGGATAAGTGTTACAGTGCAACCCTACAAATACTGCCTGATAAAGGATGTGATAGTTAGTCATGATATGCTGGGAGATGGGTGAAAGGAGCATTGTCAGGTGCCTTCAAGAGAAGTAGAGAGATGAGTGGAAAGCTGTAAGCTCTCTTGTAGCTCTCATGAAATCCGTGAACCTCTGTCCACTTTTTACCTCAATCTGGCAGTAATACTGGAGTACTCATCTAGTTTCTGTGGCCTTTGGAATGCTCCTCACCTTTTTTCTTCATGCTCTTAATGTGGTCTTACTATGTGCATATTGGCAGCCACCTTACCCTGCATTTCAATAGTGATTGCACTCCAAAAATTCTTAGACTGTACAACATTTTGGAACATTCTGGAGTGTTGTGACCTTCATTCCTTCTTGGGCTCACTGGTGCCATTTGCTGCCAAGAATAGTCTGTTTTACATTTATAGGAGTTGACTCAGTGTCCTACATCTATTTATATGATGGCAGGACCTGTGGACCCTTGTGACCCAAGCCACCTTTTGTCTTCTTTTGTTTTGAATATCTGTTTTCTCTTCAATCCCTGCAAAGTAGATCACGTGAAGTGAGATTTGTCTACAATTCTTAAGCATATAAGAAATAAGAATAGGATTAAGCCATTAAGTCCATCAAGCCTGCTCCACTATTGGATAAGATTGTAGCTGATCTGCCCCAGGCTTCACTTCTCTTTCATGTGACTTACTCACAGCCCTCAATTTCAAGATTTTTTTAAAAAAATCGCCTACCTCCTGTTTAAATACTTTCACCGATCTAGACTCCACAACAGTTTGGAGTGGAAAATTCCAGACATTCACTGTGCTCTGAGAGAAGAAATTCCCTTACATCTCAATTTTAATGTGGTGTAATTTATTCTCCAACAATATCCCCCAGGTTGAGACTCCCCTACTCGTGGAAAAATTTTCTTAATGTCTACCCCATTAAGCCCCATCAAAATCATGACTTAAATTGCTCTGTCCGCAGTAAATTAAAACTTGTAGCCACATGTATAATCAGAATTGGGCTTATTCCAGTTCAGCCACTCTATTAATGTAAAAGTTCTAAATTGAAAAAAAAAGGACTTTCTCCATGTTTATAAATCACCATACTTGACTTTGAATAACATCTCTGTATTCTGCCCAATATTCCAGGCAGGAACTCTGTCGCTGAGCTTTTCTGTCTATTTTTTAAACTTTCAAGCAACACTTATCTGCTTGACTGACCTTTTGGTTGTGTTCTGTTTTAAAAGCTTTTTGCTCTGTGTCAAATGCTTGGTTCTCATGCCTCTGTGACATATTAACTGTTACACCCAGACCCAGGTGATCAAGCCCAATTTGTTATAATTCCCAACAGGATATCTCAAACTATTCAGCTCAAGTGAGGAGCAATGAATTCACTTCCCTCTTAATTTCCACACTTACTCTGCTTGCAACAAGACTAATTTAAAAATAATCCCCTCCCTTTTGTGGCAACCTTTCTCCCAGATCAAAATGAACTTAAGTTTTAAAAGGAGCCAACTTTTTCAATGAAAGCATCACTGGCATTTATTGCCCACCTCAAATTGTCCAGTTAAAAGTCGACTATATAGCAGTGTTGACACAGTTACAAGTAAGTCAGACCACGTAAGAATGGCAGACTTCCTTCTCTAAAGGACATTAGTGACTCAGACCGGTATATCGTGACAATTGGCAATATATTCATAGTCATCATTAGACTTTTAATTCCAGATTTTATATTGGGTTCAAACTCTACCATCTGCCATGGTGTGAACCCAGAACAGTACATGAGCCTGTGTGATAATACCACCAGGCTATCAACACCCTTTAGTTTAAGCTTTTATGAACTGAATTGAATTGATTACAGTGAAAAGTTTACAGTTGCCGTGTTACAGCGCCATCTTAGGTACAAAGGTACCAAGTACAGATACTTCAACTCAAAATCTTAGAAAACAAGCCAAAATTAGAAAAGTAAAGAAATAAATAACCCAGCATTAGAAGTCATGAAAACAAAATGGAAAAAATAAAGAAATAAACAGTTTGGAATATCGTTCTTTCTGACCCAGTCTATGCTGGCACCTGGCCTCAACGGAGACCTTATATCTTTGCGTTAAATTAGTTAGACTCCGTATGGTTTTAAAAATGCTTACACTAAAGTAACTTTTATTTTACAAATAATCTGTACTTTCCGTTTTTTTTTAAAAATTACTCATATTCATTTTCTTGATGCTGATGACCCTTACTATTCCAGCCTCTAAAACTGTTGATAGATATTTGATACAACTGTGTTTCTTCCTAAACCATATGTCAGGATAATTAAGACTAAACTATGATTTTTTGAGACTGGAGATCATTTAAACCAGGTCTCCATCCCTACAGGTCATTCATGACACTATTGACTTTGTGGATACTGTGTTTTTAAAAAAAATCTGAATATTTTTTCAGCTGAATTCAAGCTCTCAATCCCTTAATTAGGTACCTGAGCTCTCATTCATTAGTTCCAGTCTTTAAATTAGTTATCCAATGACTTAATTGTCAGCAAATAAATCCACAGACTAAGCATGACTTGGAGTGGCAAAAATGTGCTCAGCATTGGTGAGTGCCTTATGCAGCAGCACTTCCACTTTAACAGCTACTAGACAAGAATTTGGGTGACGCATCACTCTATTGGTAGCCCAATGATTTCTACCACCAGCCTCTACATTCATTGTGCTAGCTAATGCAATGGCCTATCACTTGTATAAATTTTATTTTGTTCAAATATGCCTTAAAATACTTGCAGCTATATAAGACTGACTTTTCCTTTCTATATCAACCCTTTTAAATAGTAAATGCACCTATCCTTTTAAGATTTCCCATTAGGTTTTTATGACAACACATGAAAACACTGTACCCTTCCAGTGTCAGGCTTGTGTCAGGGACACGGCACATCTCTCATTCAATCAAATGGCAATAAATACAAGCACTTTTACCTCCAGCCCACACCATAAATAGATTTGATTGGCTCGGTGTCACATATCTTGCCTTACCATCATTAATTTTCATTGTTCTTGGGAAAGAAGCCTTTGAACAGCGGAATTCGTTTTGGTAAAAAAATTGTAAAGTGTAAGTAGATATTAGATAGGATGACATGGGATATGTGGTACTGTTACAGCCTATTTGATCCAAATAATCCATTGTGGTATTAAAAGTACTTGTCGAGCTTTCTCTCACCTTTTCTCATCTAAATTTACCATTGTATTTCTTTGTTTACTCTGTAATCTTTTCTCCCTCATATGCTAGCAGCTTTCCACTAAATTGCATCTATGCAATTTACTTCATCCACTCCTTGTGTTGGCAAGTTCCCTGTTCTCACCACTTCTTCTGAGGTTGCCTTTGGATTTCTCGAAGACTATCCAATATGGATGGCCTCTAATTCTAGGATGAGGTAGAGGTGTAGGAGTTGGAAAATGGGCAGACATGATGTGAAGGGGGCCTGAAATCTCCTAATAAAAAGGCTCAGCTGTTGAGAGCCATGTTCCTACCCTTATTACAAATATCCCTGACCTATGGCTCGTGACCACGGCCAAGCCTGCCCCAATACTAACTGTGGCCTGGGTCATTTCACAGCCCTGAGTGTCTTTCTGCTCACAGGGGCAGCCTCCCCAGTGACACTGCTGAGCACACAGTTGGCTGGCCCCCAGTGGGTGAGTCCTCCATACCACACTCCCACCCTCAGCGCTGTCTGTTCCAAGTGAAGGCCCACGGGTAGCCACACCATGGCCTGATTGGCTTGTGGTTTGGTGGACCTTCCTGAAGGCCCCCCAATGACAAGATTCTGCTCATTCTCCCGGCAAACACTTTATGAAAACTACTCGTAACTGTGAAGACCTAATAAGATCACCTTTCAGCCACTTTTTATTTTTGAAAAGAAAATCTACTCAGCCTGTGAAGTGATGATTAAGGATGTTCCTTCAAGTTAGTATGTGAAGCTGTCATTCTGCAGAATGTCTTTCACATCTATAATCTGGCCTGCTATCCATTGCAGACACTTTGGAAGACAGGCTGTTCTGTTTGCTAGTGGTAAGGGCCGTGGGTGAATGCACATGAGTGAAAACAAGTATATTGTCTCTTTTAATAGAGTAAACTCACAGTACAAATTAAAGTTTAACTTGCATCTTGTTGAGACAGCTTGGAAAGAGCTGATGTGGGAAATGTTGGTACAGTATGAGCTGTTTGTTTCTTTGGCTGGGACCAGTTTTAATTTTTGCAATTTTGTTCTGTCTGTACAATCCTTTTCTCTGTTCTGCAAGTGATTAATGCTGATGATAATATAGGAAATGAGAAATGCTTAATTCCTCAGTGTTAATGCTGGTCACCTTGATGTGCATTAAGTTTCTCTCAAAAATTAAAATGCCTTTTAAATTTTGTCATCTTGCATCATTCATGCTTGGTTGTTAATTAAAAGGACTGTTATTGATTGTGCATCTGTGCACAGTAGGGTGATGTTATGATAAACCATTTGTATACATCACCTTAGAATGGCTGTTCAGCTTTGTCAAAGTAAATTCACGGCATCAAAAAGAAGTAATTAAGAAATATCACTTCAGTAACTGCTACTAGGGTATGAATGACTAAAGCAGACAGTGTCCACTATGTGTTTTAGATTGAAGCATGTATAGTGCAACCAACTGATAACCACTTATAGCTTTGTTATAATTATATTAACAATAGCTGTTGGAGCTCAGTTGGTGGAATATATATCAATGTCACTTGCCTCTGATTCCAAAATGAAAAGCAATAATATGAAAGCTAAATAGTTATTCATCATTTACAGTTGGTTTATTCAAACAAATGTGCATTTTTAACCTTTAGATGCAGCATAAATTTACATTCTTCTATATTAATCACTAAATACAGTAAATCCTCCTTATCATAATTTTTGGCATGTTTGTAACTTTGAGACAAGTATTCGGCCTGTGTGTTTGTGCGTTTGTGTGTGTGTGTGGGTGTGTTCATTAGACTACACCGAATAAGATCCTCTGCAGTCTGACTGAACATCCAGACCATGGTGTAACAAACTTTGGAATTGCCCTTTAAAGCCAATCAGATTTCAGGGTGAATATTAGAAATAATTCTAGTTTATCTCCCAGGATACCAGCAGGATTTGCTCAGAAGCGTCAGATAAAATTGATGCTATACTTACTCCTTTGGGAAACACATGTACATTGTGATATAATGGCAAATTGTGTACTTTACTTAATGTTTCCTCTACCCCACCAAGTTTTACTGTGGGTGCCCACTGCAAATACCATTAAAATGCCATTAAGGTTTGAAGTATGAGCCAGGACCCTCCTAGGCCTGTGTGCAACCTTGCTGAACGATGAGGTGAGAACCTTGATGAGAGGGAGATGGACCAGCCACTGTATCTCAGAAATGGGGAGATGGAGAGCTTAACAGAGATGCTGATTCAAACAGGGCCTTAGTGAGACAAGGTGGAAAGCTCTGCTCAAACTTCTTAGTGGCTAGATTTGGAAGCGACTGACTTTTCATGAATATTTTTAGACACTGGGAAGTTATAAATGTGGTGCAGAGGTTTGCCAGCCCTGAATGGAATGTTTATTTTATAAACATAAAACTTTAACTGTCTTTGTTTTAGACTGAAAGTTATTTTGTTTCCTTTGCACCAATAAGGTGGTGTCAGTTTTGTAGCCAGAACATCAGTTTGGAGTTCTGTAGGATAATGTAGCATGGAAAGCTTGGCTTGCAAGAGAATTCAATCATGACCGAGATGTAGGGAGATTGCACAATGTTGAGGTTATGTTCCTCCCCGTGATAGCCATGAGGGTGAGTCTCAGCCACATGTGGGCATTCAGGGTAATTGTTAGTCCCCAAGATAGTCTCCAAGGAGACCATCAGTGGTCAAATATGCTGACAGAGAGAAAGGATCCAGAAGAATGTACTGCAAAGTGTGCTGTCTTTGTTTCAAGTGTAATGCTGTGCAGGAATTTCACACCCATACGTCCAATGTGACCTTAGCGTTGTGTATTTGTTATTTTCCAACTTGTCTTGGTGCCATCTTGGCAGCTGCAGCTCAGCTTGAAGAAGCCAGTTGACTGGCTTGGCTCAGCAGTTATCGTCTGTTGGACCTGGCACTAGCTGGCTCCAGCAAAGAGGGGTGGTTGTGGAGTTGGGAGGCTTCTCTCGCACAGATGCAGAACTAGCCAGCTGTGCTTGGCAAATAGAAGTTCTTATTCTATTTGTTCACTGGGTGTGGGCATTGGTGCCTAGGGCAACCTCTGTTGTTTGTTGCTAATTGCCCTTGAGAAGCTGATGGTGCCTTTTTGAACCACTGTCATCCTGGTGGTGCTGAGCCAGCCAAAGGCTCTTAGGAAGAGAGTTCCAGGATTTTGATCCAATGATCGTGAGGCAATGTGACGTAGATCCAAGTGAGGATGGTGTCTGACTTGGAGGGGATCTTGCTCATGGCGATGTTCCAATGTATCTACTCTTTCTTCGCGGGAGATCAAGGCAGAAGTCACACGACACCAGGTTATAGTTTCCCAGGCTTATTTAAAATCACAAGCTTTCGTAGCGCTGCTCCTTCGTCTGGTGAAGTCACTTATGACCTTGTCCTTCCCAGTTCAACGCTGGCACCTCTACATTAGTGAGAGATGACGCAGATTTGTAAGATGCTGTTATAAGAAGCTTAGTGAGTTGTTGCAGTGCTCTGTGTTGATTTTGGAAAATAAATATTGAAGGTGGTGGATGGGATGCCAATGAAATGGGCTGCTTTGTCTTGGATCGCGTCAAGCTTTTTTAGCTGATGGAGGCAGGTGGTGTGGTATGCCACCTCTGAAGTGTACCCCCCTGAGCTGACAGTTTCTGGATGCCAGCCTGTCACTTCCTCACCCTCCTGCTGCACAATGGCACCTCTCTTAGCGCCTGAAGTGAAGTGAAGGCCTTCATCCCCCTCCAGGCTAACTCTTTGATGAATGAATCCATGCACAAGCAGGAGAGTGAGGATCTGAGAGTATAGCTGGCAGATGATGACTGTCCTGCTGGACCCAGTTCTCCACAGTGGGCTCCACCCAGTCTGCAGGGTGTTCTCATTGCTGGAACTGTGAAATCAGACAGAACTTGGGCATACCTCTCAGTCCTTTGCTCCAGTCTGTGTATGATCCCTGAGACAGAGATATGTTCCATTGCTGCTTCTGCATCTCCTTCATCTCACTAATGACCAAGTCCAGAGATTCAGCATCCATACTGGGCCCAGCAGGGACCTATCCACCAACAATCCGCTGAGTGTCAGAACTACTGGCAGTTTCTTCCTTGTCTAATTGTGGCCTTGTGTTCACCAGAACGTGACCTCGAGCTGACTCTGAGTACATTGCCCACTGAGATGAATGTCTCTACGCTGGTGGAGAGGCCTGAACAATCTTGAAGTTTCATCCTCTGAGAGTCCTGACTGTTCTGTCTCAGATGTGTGCTATGTAGGACTGGCAGAGAAGGGCCTGGGGAATGGAGCTGTTCCAGGAAAAGTCTCGACCTTTCCTGGGTCTGGAATCTGGCGTCTTCAGTGGAAAAACTAAGTATTGTTCATATTATGAGCTGCCACTCTTGCCCAAGATTTTATTAAGATACTGCTTGATATGCAGGCAGGGTAGCTGCTTGGAGGCTTGGAGTCACTAGATGCCTGTAGATATCCATTCTCCCCTTCAGTACACACATTCCCTTTGCTCACCAACCAGCCAGACAGCCTTATTTTCAAAGGGAAGGGAACCTTCTATCAGGTTTTACCCTCCCTTTCCCACACTGTGCAAGCTCACACTGATTATGCAGTCTTCTCCTGCAGAAATAGAGAAGCATTGCAAGATGTTGGCACACGTATATGAGCACTATGCTGTCAATCTCCAGAGCTTTGGGTTTCCGTGTTAAAGGACTCTGAATGAAAGATAGCTCAATGTTGTCAAAGAACTAGAGTGTTGCACAGCATTAAAAAAAAACACACGCACACAACTCTTCAGTTGGCTTTAAAAATATTTTGAAAAGTTGTGGGAGAAAAGACTGAAAGAATTTTCAGATGCTTTTGCTGTCAGCCGTCAAATCCCATTGTCAATCTCCAATCAAGTAACAATGCTTCAGATCAATACCAATATGAAAGGAGAAATATTCCACTCACTGGTGTGGTAAGAGAATTGCTTTCGGCAATTCTTTGCAACTTCTGTATTAATCCCATGGGAAATTAAGCAATTCAGTGCTCTCCAAAACTGGTGGAATTAAGGTAAAGGGGATTAGGCTAAAACTGGAATCAGTGGATTGGAATATTGGATGGAACTACATGGCAGAAAATGACTGCAGGGATGAGATGGAACAGAGGCATTGAAGAATTGAAGATGATAAATTTATGGAAGGCAATGACGTGAGATATACTGAGACCAGGGGGAATAGGTGAATGGGACTTTGTGTCAGACAGAATACATGCAGCAGAATTCAGTGAATGATTGTTGGCCAGTAAAGACAGCAAGTGAAGAAATTAACTGGAGATGCTAAAGAACTGATGAACAGCTTCAATGGTAAAGGGAGTGAAGTAGGGTGGAGCCACTCAGTGCTGTGGATATGAAAGCAAGGAGTTGATTGAAAGATGTTTGAAGAAAAAAATATTTAAATGGAGAACAAAAACAAAGTTGCTGGAAAAGCCCATCAGGTCTGGCAGCATCTGTGAAGGAAAAAACAGAGTTAATGTTTTGGGTCTCATGATCCTTCCTCAGAACAGAAAATATATGAATATGAGATCCAGAAGGCTAAATGTGAAAAGTGAATCAAACTCTTGGAATCTTCATGTTTAAACACACAGATTTTACAATTAATTATATCTTTGAACATATACTTAATGTCATTCAGAAGCATTGTACACCTCATCGTCTATACCAAACACTTTCATCATAAATGAAACTTTTTCATTTTAATGAACTTGAATATCACAAAAGACAAAGCAACTTGTACAACATCAGGGTCCAATTTAAGCTGCATCCTAAAACATTATCACTGATATATGCTGATTTATGTTTTATCAATTAGGACAGTTCCACTGCATTGAATACAATGTCGTAAACTAAGAACCCAACAGCAGAAAAATAAAAGTGAAAAAAAAATCATAAAACAAAAGTCTGTTCCTCAGCATGGGTGAAAGCTTCAAAAGTGAAAATGCTGTCAGATGGATAGCCACCATCATATCTCTGATGAAGTAATATACACTAGGGTCCATTACACACGCAGTACATAGGGAAATTTTGGCACATTAAAGATGACATATAAATGCAAATTGTTGTTGTAAAATTCACCTCTGTATATATCATATTCCAGCATGACAAATTACATTGGATTATGGATAGTATGTTTGTTAGGACTTTGCTTTTGTTTGTATCTTTTGTCGGTTCTGAAATTCGTAATGTGTTAATAATATTTAGCTTTATTAAAATATTTATTTGAATTGTTGTATTGGGTAGTAGTTGAAGAGTGGCTGAGGATGTAATTCATCAACGTGAGGAAATTGAGTTACATGCAGCAGGTCAGGATGGCCAAACTAATCCCATGAGAAAATGATGCCACATGGAGTTACGGCACTGTGTTTTAAAGGCCACTGCGATTGTAGGACATGGATATAAATTACCACTTGAAGTTGCACAAGCCATGAAGCCAGTCTGACTCTTTACACCAGTGGCACTATGATCTAACATTGAACTGGCTCTTTTCTTCAGTCTTGCTCTTTACCTCCCTTTCACAAACTGTGGACTTACTTTGAGCGTAGCATGCTTGAATGTTGTAGCCATTTTCTGATATCTCTGTGACATGCTGCTATGTTTAAAGAGAGGGCAGGGCCATAAGTGGTTAACCAATGATTTCTTCACATCTAGTTTACTTAAAGAATTTATTAGTTGTCTGGGCAGGGACAGAGTCAAATTTACAAAAAGAAGAGCACAAAGAGATAATGACCTGTGCTACAATACAGCAGGACAATCAGGAATAGAGCAGGGAGACTGTATTTCATATTACTGCTGATTTAAAATGTTGGGCGTCCTTGTAGATGCCAGTATCCCAGTACATACATGGCACCACTCATTGTGCACCATGAGCACTTCGACCAATAAAAACCTTTGAATCTTAAAGTAGCACACAGCAATGATGTTGATATGGCAGAGGATATGGCTCTTAACTGTCATCTGAAACAGCCTCGTAAGTTAAAAAGTCATATTCAACTGCTGCTAAGTGCGATAGAATGGAAATCTCACAGCGTAGCTGGAAGGGACCAAGATACTGGACATAACGACACAGACAGCCCTATCAACCTACAAAGTCGGACTTACTTGGGCTTGTTACAAAGTTGGGAGAGCAGTTCCACAGCCTATTCAAGAAAGGCCTTGCCCTAGTCATTCTCATGGAATCATACTTTTCAGACAACCTCCGAAATACTACCATCACGATCCCATGGTGTTTCCTGTCTTACCACAGGACACACGCACTCATCGCATTTTTACATTCAGGAAGGAATTGTCCTGGCAGTTCTCAGTAATGACTTGGCACCTCAAGAAGCCTAATGGCATCAGGTCAAACATGGATAAGGAAACCATGCTCCTACTGCGCCACACCCCCAAAATCCCCTCAGCCGATATATCTGTACTCCCCCAAGTTGAACACCACTTGGAGGAAGAATTGAGAATGGCAAAGCCACAGAACGTACTCTGCGTAGGGAATTTCAATGCCTATCATTGAGAATGACTCAGTACCATCACTACTGGCTGAGTCCTAAAGGATGTAGATGCTAGAGCGGACATATTGCAGCCTTGGTCTAAAAAAGAGCTGAACATGAAAGTTGGGATGACTGGCCTTGATATAAATGCAGAATTTGACTGAATGTGGCATCAAAAAACCCTGGCAAACCTGGAGTCAATAGGAACCAGAGGAAAATCTCTCCATTTGTTGGCATCATAGCTCACACAATGAAAACTGTTTGTGGTCGGTATAGGCTAATTACCTCAACTCCAGGACATTTCTGTATGAGTTCCACAGTCTAGTGTCCAGTTCCAATCATTGTGAGCTGCTTCATCAATGATCTACCCTCTGTCTTAAGTTCAGAGATGGAGTTTTGTTCATTGCGTGATCATCAATGTTCAGCATGATTCACTATTCTTCAGATGCAGAAACTGCTCATGCCAATATGCAGAAAAACCTGGACAATGTTCAACATTGGCTGATAAGTGTCAAGAAACATTTGTGCCACACCAGTGCTGGGCAACAATTATTTGAAACAAGAGGGAATCCAACAATTATCACATAAAAGTCATGGTGCTATCATTGAGTCATCAATCACTGACAACAGCCTGGTGGTTATCAGTGACTAAAAACTGAACTGGACTAGCAACATAAAAACTATAGCTACAGGAACAAATCAGAGGGTGCAAATTCCGTGGTGAGTAACACATTTCCTGACTGCCCAAAGTCTGTTCGCCATCTACAAGGCACAGGTGCAGGAATGTGATGGAATATTTCTATTTGCCTGGATGAGTGCAGCTCCAAAAACACTCAAAATGCTCAAAACCACTTAGCACAAAACAGTCCACTCGATTGGCATTACGTGTCCAAACATCTATTCCCTCCAACATCAACAATTTGTAGAAGTATGTCCTACTGATAAGATACACTGCAGAAATTATCTAAGATCATTAGACAGCAGTTCCAAATTCATTTACTACCCAGATGGACAGGAAAAGCAAATATATATAATGTAACATGAATCTACTTTTAATTTAATCTAACTTGCAAGCTCCCCTCCGAGCTACTGTCATCCTGATTTGGAACTATATTGTCATTCCTTTAGTCCCACTCAGTCAAAATCCTGGAAGTCCCTCCCTGACAGCACACTGGGTGTGTGCATTCCAAGGACTGCAGCAGTTAAAGAATTTTCTAAATTTGCTCTGACACAAAAATAGGTAGGAAAATAAATTGTGAAGAGGGCATAAGAAGGCTACAAATGGATACAGATAGTTTAAATGAGTGAGCAAAGACCTGACAAATTATACAAACATAGGAAAGTGTGATTTTGTCTATTTTTTGCAGGAGAAATACAAAAATAATCTTATCATCTCATATAGTGAGTTGAACAGTGGACTGGGTGTCCTTGTACATGAATCACCGAAGGTGAGCATGTAGGTACAACTCATTAACCTTTTTGTCTCTCCCTTGATGATGCCAGAACTGCTGAGTATTTCCAGCACGTCCTGTTTTTATTTAGATTGTGAGCATTGCAGTATTTCATTTTTGTTTAATTCCCAACATTTGCTACATTTTTTTAATGTATAAAGCTTAGTCAATATAATATTGTATATTCTGCACTATCGTTCCTACCTATTGCTACGAATTGTAAACATATAAAACAGTGAATTGATTAGCTTCCGCAGTGATTTGAATTATTACCATCATTTGCTTAATTTCCCTGCACATTGACCTGCAATTAATAATTAGTGATATAATGAAGAGTATTGATGTTTCAAAGCATGAAGTAAATCTGTTTCCATCTTAATCGTTATATATATATTTAAGGAAAAGTAGAATCCAACATCAGATTTGCATGAAGTGAGAGTTTCTAGAATCAAGAGACACAATAAATGAAAAGGAACTTTGTAGTTTTAAAGACGAGTTATATGATTGCATTACAGATTAGATACAAATTTATTTAAGCTTGCAGTTTAATTCATATGTAAGAGTTTATCTATTTCCTTTTAAAAGGAATATTGAGGCAAATAAATTTAATGGCTCTGTACCCATAATATAGATAAAGTCACCATGTCCTACCAGACCACCAGCTCCTTGCTTATGAGAGAAAGACAACTCCTGGTGGTTTAATCTGAGGGAAACAATGGTTCAAGTGAGGAGAGAGGTTGAGAAGGTGCCACCTTTCATGGTCACCTCTGCTAGTGTGGGAATTAAACTCACACTGTTGGCATCACTCTGCATCACAAACCCATCAGTCCAGCCAAATGACCTAACCACCTCCTCATCCACATTATAGACTTAGATCTCTAATGTCATATATAATCAACATATTCATGTGTCCCTCTGCATTGGAAATCTGTCTTTGCCATATTTGTAAGGCCTGTACTGCATGGTCTAAAGTGCTGCCCATGAAACAAACGGTAAACTCCAAATATCTACTCATTAATAGCTTGTTTAAGACTCCCTTTGCCAAATTTGTTTGGGATGGCATTGTACACGCTGTGCTCAGCTTCTCAGGAACTTAGCTAAGCTAGTGGTCTTTAAAAGCACCAAAGATCATTGCCTCCTGGAAGGATATGTGTTAATTATTTCATCTGCTATTATTTGAGAGCTTGAGTGTTTCTCCCGAATCACATGAAGTTTTCAACCAGGTGCTGACTACTGTTTTTCCCATATTGAACTCTACAAGATAGAAATGAAGAGCAGAAAGTTAGAGGGGTCTGAGTGATGTGGGTTACGAAGAGATTCATAGTAGAATTGAATACAAAGTCCACCAAGGCCATCTTGACATTGAGAGCATCTTTTATGCTTTTCCTGCGCAGCATAATAGGTTTCTTGTTAGGCAATCGTGAGTTGCCAGTTCAGGGGGATTATTGGATGATAAATTTCTCATTAATGGCACAACTTGCCTTTTTAACATTCAGATTCCCATCTTTCTAAAGATCATCAAGAAAGATTAGCTGTCAATGAATCATGACCTGTGTTTCAGACTAAGCACCTCATGACTACTGACCACGTGCAAGGAGCCACCATGTTGTTTAGTACCAAACAGCACCACATGGCACAATCCATGGCCATCAAGTGAATGCCCTTGTCCATGGACCTGGGCATCTGACATTTTCCAACTTCTCTCATTCATGCAGAGTGGCCATGAAGCTGGGAATTATGATGGCAGTTACATTTGGGGCTACATAGCAATTCGAGCAAATAAACATAAGATAAAAACAATGAAATTTATAGACATGTAACACATAATGTACAGTACAATGTCACCATGCCACCAAAGCACCCTTAACAAGTTATCTTCGTTCTTTCCCATCCACTAATGTCATCCTTGGGCCTGCAACTGGATTGGAGAGAACCTGCTTGGCAGTAGAGTCTGTTGTCCCTGGAGGTTTGGTCGAGCGACTCCGAGGGTTTCTGAATGGCCTAGAAATACTGAGGGTCTTTTGTTCAAGGCAAATGAACATCTGCAGTGGCATCTTCCAAGGGTAAGAGGCAGGAGGAAGGGGAGAGTGTAGGCAGAGTGGAAGGTCCAATCACCTCTAAAGCAACATGAGAGGAGAGTTCAGAGTGTGTATTTGGGATTACATGCCAGGTTCCCTGTTGCTGCACCTTCAGTCCTGACGCTCAATGGCTGGGGTAATGGAATGCAGGTTTGGTCTGCTCCCTACCAGACTCTGAGGGTGCTGGACCTGTCTATCTATGGCAACCTGCCAACCTGTCCATGAGGCAGACAGCCATATGAAGCTGCACTCCTACATTCCTGTAATCCAATTTCTAGGCTTTCAAAGAAAATAATAACAATTATTGCTGACAGCTGGACTAAATTGCACAAATGGCACAGGAGCAGAATCATATTACATTGAGGCGTAAGGAAGATTTATCTTGGAAACCTCCTCAGGTATTACTTCCATTGCTTGAACTGTGATGCCCAAGAAGGCAACTGATTGCATATATCAATATATTAGGCTGCTGCAGGAAACCGTTTATATCTTGGAACAGTGAAACAAGCCTAATTTTTGTCCTATGGTTACTAAAGATTTTCAGCAAAAATCTAGAGAATTGCATCTTTCAGCAGACGTCTGTTAGCACTGCCTTTGCCTGCCAAAACACAGATGTCCAAGGGTGCAGCTGATGGCTCTCTCTATGGCTGGTGGGTTTATATTCTTTTAATATTTGACCATTTGTAGTAGGAGATTCCAGAATTGATGCATACCATATGTTTCAATTTTCAAGTGCAATACTTAAGCTGTTCTGTAGTCCTCCCTTGGATGTAAAGCCATATTTTTTCGCCATATTCAAGAACGCAGAATCAGTTCCTTCACACAACAAGACACTAATCAAAAAAACTGAGGATTCCATAATCCTCTCTTCCCACCCCTACACTTGAGTTGACCAGGCTGCTGGCCAACTGTTTATTGTATAACTCCTAGAGGAGTAAAGAAAAAGCTCAGACGTGCCACATATTTATTGTTTGTTATAGGACCAGTAATACAGAGAATAAAAGAATCAGAGATTTTGTTCACCAGTATTTCTGGTGGACACAGCAAATTGCTTATAAAAGAGCCTCAATACACACAGCTTGTCACAGAATTTACATTTTAGAAAGATAAATAAGTCTCAAGGGTTTATTTGGTTGGTAACAAGACCCTTTACAATAAAGGAGCTGCTTTAGTTCAGTGCAATCAGAAAGATACAAGTGTAAATAGATATGCTGCAGTTTTGATCTATCACCTTTTCACCTTAGAAATGTTGTGGAACAGTTCTGCAGGCGATTGGATAAGTCTGGTAAATATATCAGATTGGACTGAAATTCCCTTATGCTAATGTCAAGTCATGTTCAAATTTCCTGAAAATTCATTAGAATACAGTCAAAAGTGGTGGGCTGAAAGCAGTGGAAACAAATCGTGATCCAAGAACAGTGTAGAAATTGACATATATATTCCTTCTAATAAACAGGAAAATTAAAGTTTGAATCAAAACAATTATGCATGTACATTAGGCATAGTATGTTTAAGCACCTGCGTTGGACAAGCTTTTAAATGTTAAATGTATCAGTTATACTAAAAATTGCAGTAAAAGAGACAGAGAATGGTTATGTTACAGGGGTAACAAGCTAAACCAAATCAACCTTATTATCACAGGATTTGCAACATAATGAAATTAAATCATTCAATAGTCCTTAAAATTGTCTGATCCTTTCAAATTGGACTTTATGAATAACAGACTTTGAAGGTCAACCTTATAACTTAAGCAAGAATTCATAATTTATTATTAATAATATAACTTTAGCAACAAGGTAATCTAATTTCCATCTATGACTGAAAGCCCAATCTTCTTTGATCAAAACCCCTGCTCTCACACAGATAGATCCAACTAAGGGATAAATTAAAACAAAATAAGGAATGTAATTTTCCAGTTCAATAAACCATTTCAAATGATGGATACCAGGCCTTGAAATCCTTGGATAATGATGAGTAGCACTGAATACCCTGCGTGAATTCCAAAGTCACCTCTTAAAGTGAACAATTTCAGCCGACCTCCAGAAACATTTATTTCTTAGTGGCTTAGATTCTTTTCTCAGAGCATTCAACAATTCAGTAACTCAATAGAACTCGACAGAGCGAAACACAACAGCAGTCTTTAGAGCTTCAAAAAAATTACCTCCTGCTGAATAACTCAGTCAGCATCAGTTTTTTTATCTTTCTAATCGACATTTCCTGTGGTTAGCTGGCTCCCTTGATTGACAGTAAGCTACTAGCTGTGGGTATAGGCACAGCTCAATGCTGATTCACCTACAGTGTAAACCTTTGGAAAGTAATTAAGTTACATTCAGCTTCAGGCTACTTCCAAACAGCAAACTTCTGTCTTTGTTCCCATCTCCTTTATAAGATCTTGCTTAAAACCAACTCTAAACATCACATCATAGTTCTAAACCAAAAAAACACAAAAAAAATGAGGGACTCTGCAGAACACAGGACCAAGATGTATCAATTTCAGTAAAGAGGCTGAATCAAAATTCCCAGAAGTGGGTGAGTTATGTTTGGGCCAGACACTAAATTCGAAAAAAGTCTACAGCAGGAACCCAGCAGGCCAAGCAGCATCTTAGGAGTAGGAAAGGTGAACTTTCAAGCCTACTTGGCCTGCTGTGTTCATCCAGCTCCACACCTTGTTATCTTGGATTCTCCAGTGTCTGCAGTTCCTATTATCTCTGCACCAGGAAGCCAACAGGTTTTGAACCCGGGTGACTTTCCATTGAAACAAAGGCAGAGCAATGAGAGGGAAACCAAACCACTCACCAAGGCAGGCAAGGATCATTTAAGTAGTATATGGAGCCTGTGTGACTTCATGTTACTTAACATTGACTAAGGTTTAATGTGTGTGATAGGGATCTTACTGACTGATTAGAGAACGTGTTGGAAACCCTATGGAGAGGTAGGGATCTGACCAAATTATGTGCCTATCAACAATTTAACTGGCCAGGTTTGGGCCTACACTAAAAAAAAATTGGGATCCCAGTGTGGGAACCCTATCGACTGGGCCATCAGAGGCTGGTAGTTCTCCATTGCCAGCAGCACCTGTGGAAGTGGTGGCTGCTGTGAGCAAAACTGTAGGGATTTCACCATGAACTATCACTGAGTTCCGATGAATGACGATGAGATGGGGTCTGTGGCCAGAGGGGTTCAGAGTAGGGCCATTGGATGGCATTCAGCATCCAATCTTTTCTTCCCAATGCCAAGTCCTACAATTGGAGTGTTTCCTCCCCTCTTCCCATGTCCCCAACTTCCCCATCCCCCCTCCATTATCCATAGATTACTGGCACAAGAGAGCTGTGTAACTCCCGTCTGTTACTGAGCCACCCATATATTCTGATCAGCAAGGGGCTGTATGTTCTTGTGATATAGTGGTCGTGTCCCTGCCTCTGATCTGAAAGACTTGGGCCCAAGTACACATGCTCCAGAGCTCAGTTGATTAGAAAATGTTTGCAGATGATTGATATGAATTTGTCACATTAATGGGCCTAATTCCATAACCTACCTCTCGGCTGCCCACCCTAACTGAATCCTGGACTAGCTGACCCATAGGCCGCAATCAGTAAAAATATGTGGCAACGCTTCCTCCACCATAATCCTCAAAACTGGTGCCCGAGAAGGCTGCCTACTCAGCCCCTGCTATACTCCTTATTCACTCTCAACTGTTTGGCCAAAATTCTGCACCAACCCCATTTTTCAAGATTGCTGATGGTGCCACCGTTGTATGTCAGATCTCAAACAACAATGACAAGACAGAATACAGGAAAGAGATTGAGTGCTTAGCGGCATGATGTAAAGACAACAACCTCTGTATCAACACCAGCAAAACAACGGTGTTGCTCATTGACTTTAGGAAGTGGAATGGACGGCATACCCCTTTCTATATCAAGGGTGCTGAGGAGGAGAGTGTCAAGTTCCTGGGAGTGATGATCAGCAACAATCTGCCCTGGCCCAGCCATATCAATGCAACAGTCAAGAAAGTGCAACGATATCTCTACTTCCTCCGGAGGCTGAGGAAATTCAGCATGTCTGTCAGGACTCTTGCCAATTTTGATAGATGCACCATAGAAAGCATCTTGTCTGGATGCATCACGGCATGGTATGGCAACTGCTCTTCCCAAGGCCGTACCAACACATCAAAGATGCCTCCCACCCCAGTTATACTCTCTTCCACCCTCTTCTGTCGGGCAGAAAATATAAATGTTTGAATACATATACAAATAGATTCAAGAACAGCTTATTCCCCACTGCACTCAGACTTTTCAACAGACCTGTCAAATGTTACTTCTGATCTCTCTCTCTCTCCCTCTCTCTCTCTGGACCATCTCTACACCTTCTGTGTGGTTGTAACACTGCACTCTGTTCTGCTACCCTGATGCACTTTATATGGTACAATCTGCCTGTATAGCACACAAAACAACATTTTTCACCATATTTCAGTACATGTGACAACAATAAATCAATTAAATCAGTCAATAATTGAATTCCATTTTGAGACAGTTTCATGCACCATCCCTTTGCCACCTCTGATTTAATCACAGGAAGTTGCCATGTCACTACCAGGCTGATATGAACCTATTCTATGATAAAGAGGGCGCAGTCCATCAGACTTTGCTGCAATGATGACCTGGATTAAATTCCACCTATATGTTCCTCAGCCCCTAAACTCTGATCAGGTTGACCTCTGGAACCTCTCCCATTATCCTGTCCCCCTTCACCGGTAAGACTCCCGCTCTCTGCTGGAGCCTAACTGTAGGTACCCCTGTCTCGTCTTGCTCCAGAAATGTCAATAACAGTGGGAAACATAGAAGTTTCACCAAAATAAAGACACAGGGAACCCCATTCCTCTGGATTTCCCAATCTCAGGTTAGCGCCCCCATGTGGAGTGTGCCTCCAAGCTAAAATCTAATCTCAAATAAATTACTTTGTTTCCTGCTGCTCCTGAAATTCTGATCATAAAATTGAACAATGGCTTTGATGACCAGAGCTTGTCTCCAATCCAGCAAGGTGTTAGTTCATTAAGGCTCCAGGAGCCAGTAAATAGAATGAATGGGATCATAATAAATCTTCCTTGGCAGTCTGGTCAGCCCGAAATGTTTTAGGCATAATGTGAAGGTGAATATATTAAAAAAAACTACCTTTAAAACAGCTGTTATTCTTTAAATTGATTTTTTTCCCATTAAAAGAATTTTTCCTGGTGTACTAATCAGAAATTCAAAGAAGTAAGGTTTCTGTACTGTGCACTGATGAAATTCTTGTCAGTTGATAACCTTATTCTGAGGAATCTTTTAAAAACTACTTTCCCTGGCATTTATTAATTCCTTTTAATATTCTGGGGGAATTGTTTCTGTTCAGTGACGTCTGCTATACAATGTTTAAGAACTTACTTCTTCATGAGGCGAAACCACTGTGATTTCTAAGCCCTCTACTTAACAGTGTTTAAATATTGGGATTTTGTTCATGCCAATAAGGAGGTTTCGTGTCTTTTGCTTTTAATTCAAGTTAAAAATCATCATCTGACATTGCAACCTAAACTGCAAAGGTACAATCAGTGGCATTGAGGAGAAAGGCTAGAGGTTTTATCATACAACTAATATTAGCTTTTGCCCAATTTTCTGCATGTCAGCGTTTTGAATTTCATCCTCAATACATAAAGAAGGCTGTACAGTCTTGTTTCTGAATTCATTATATTTGATTGTTGCTTCCATTATTGGAGCAGCTAAATGCGGTTGAAATTTGTTAACATCATGACGTAAGTGTGAAGCTGAAGAGGTAACTCCAACTTTAGTTGATGTCGGTCTTGTGTGAGCCCACTGGAGACGAGCAGATTATTGGGGTCAGTCAAGGGGAGGGAGAGGACTTGGTCATAGACTGGAAGTAACAGTCTGGTGCCTGGAGGAAGACACCTGCTCTTCCTGACTATCCAAGAACATCCTTTTTCAAAAGTCATAGAATAATACAGCATGGAAACAGGCCCTTTGGCCCAAACTGGTCCATACGCCCACTCAGCTCGTTGCAATTGCCTGCATTTAGTCCATATCCCTTTAAACCCTTCCCATCCATGTATTTATCCAAATATGTTTTGTTTTTAAATGTTGCTTTTGTACGTGCATCACCCACTTTCTCTGGCAGCCCTTTCCATATATGCACCACTCTGTGTGAAGAAGTTGCCCCTCAGATCCTTCTTAAATTTTTCCCCTCTCACTTTAAACTTATGCCGTCTAGTTTTAACTTCCCCATCCATGGGAAAAAGACTGTATGCATTCATCCTTTCTATATCCCTCATGATTTTATACACCTCAATAAGGTCACCACTCATTCTCCAACATTCCCTATCCTGCCCAACTTGTCTCTTTAACTCAGGCCTACTTGTCCTGGCAACATCCTCCGAAATCTTCTTGGCACACTTGCCAGTTTAATTATGTCTTTCCTATTACAGGGTGACCAATACTGTACACAATATTGTACACAAAGTGTGGCCTGACCAACAACTTGTATGACCGTAACATAATGTGCCAACTCCTATACTCAATGCCTCTACAAATGAAGGCCAGCATGTTAAATGTCGTCTTCACCACCCTGTCCACCTGTGACTCTGCTTTCAAAGAACTACATACTCATACTCCTAGGTCCCTCTGTTCCACAATATTCCGCAGGACCTTACCATTCACTGTATAAGTCCTACCTTGGTTTGACTT
The DNA here is from genome assembly GCF_030684315.1 of Stegostoma tigrinum. Classification (NCBI taxonomy): domain Eukaryota; kingdom Metazoa; phylum Chordata; class Chondrichthyes; order Orectolobiformes; family Stegostomatidae; genus Stegostoma; species Stegostoma tigrinum. The sequence goes on from NC_081369.1 coordinate 47,620,066, forward strand.
TCCAAAGTGCAACCTCACACTTGTCTGTATTGAATTGCATTTACCAATCCTCATCCCTCTTCCCCGTCTGATCAAGATCCCTCTAATTTTTGATAACCTTCCTCGCAATCAACAATACCTCCTAATTTTGTATCATCTGCAGACTTACTAATGATGCCTTGTATATTCACATCCAGATCATTTATATAAGTCACAAACAACAACCCGTGTTATGCTCCTCCTGCTCAATGTGGGAGCTCAGGGGCACGACTGATGTCCATGACTCCTACACATGCAGAAAGTGTGTCCAGCTGCAGCTCTTGTTAGACCGCATGACAGCTCTGGAGCTGCGGATGGACTCACTTTGGAGCATCTGCAATGCTGAGGAAGTCGTGGATAGCACGTTTAGCAGATTGGTCACACCGCAGATTAGGATTGCTGAGGGAGAAAGGGAATGGGTGACCAAAAGGCAGAGAAGAAGCAAGAAGGCAGTGCAGGTGTCCCCTGCGGTCATCTCCCTTCAAAACAGGTATACCATTTTGGATACTGTTGGGGGAGATGGCTCACCAGGGGAAGGCAGCAGTAGCCAGGTTCATGGCACCGTGGCTGGCTCTGCTGTACAGAAAGACGGGAAAAAGAGTGGAAGGGCTATAGTCAGAGGGGATTCGATTGTAAGGGAAGTAGATAGGCAGTTCTGTAGTCTTAAACGAGACTCACGAGTGGTATGTTGCCTCCCAGGTGCACGGGTCAGGGATGTCTCAGATTGACTGCAGGACATTGTGAAGGGGGAGGGCGAACAGCCAGTGGTTGTAATGCATAGAGGCACCAATGATACAGGTAATAAACAGGATGAGGTCCCACAAGCAGAAGTTAGGGAGTTAAAAAGTAGGACCTCAGAGGTAGTAATCTCAGGATTGCTACTAGTGCCACCTGGTAGTCAGAGTAGAAATGAAAGAATAGGCAGGACAAATGAATGGCTTGAGAGATGGTGCAGGAAGGACGGGTTCAGATTTTTGGAACATTGGGACCAGTTCTGGGGGAGGTGGGACTATTACAAATAGTCTACACCTGGGCAGGACTAGAACCAATGTCCTAGGGGGTGCTTTTGTGGCAGAGGGATGGGAGCCAAATGAGGAGGTTAGTGGACAGTAAGGAGGTAGTAACTAAAGCCTGTAAGGAACTAGTTAATGAAGTCAGTGTGACTAAGGGGAAGAGTAGGCAGAGGGCAGATGATGAATGCCAAGGGACAGGTGGTCTGAGATACATTTGTTTTAATGCAAGAAGTGTAGTACGTAAGGCAGGTGAACTTAGGGCTTGGATTAGTACCTGGGAGTATGATGTTATTGCTATTATTGAGACCTCCAGGTTGACGGAAGGGCAAGATTGGCAACTAAATATCCCAGGATATAGATGCTTCAGGTGGGATAGAGTGGGACGTAAAAGGGGTGAACGAGTTGCATTACTAGTCAAAGAGGATGTCACAACTGTGCTGAAGGAGGGCACTATTTAGGACTCGAGCAGGGAGGCAATACGGTTTGAGCTCAGAAGTAGGAAGAGTGCGGTAACAGTGTTGGGGTTGTACTACAGGCCTCCCAACAGCGAGCATGAGATAGAGGTACAAATGTGGAGACAGATTATAGAAATATGTAGGAACAACAGTATGGTGGTGATGGGAGATTTTCATTTTTCCAACATTGACTGGGATTCACTTAGTGTTAGGGGTTTAGATGGAGCAGAATTTATAAGGAACATCCAAGAGGATTTTATAGACCAGTATGTAAATAGTCCAACTTGGGAAGGGGCCATACTGGACCTGGTGTTGGGGAATGAGCCCGGCCAGGTGGTTTATGTTTCAGTCGGGGCTTACTTTGGGAATAGTGATCACATTTGCATAAGTTTTAGAATACTCATGGACAAAAAAAAGAATGGTCCCAAAGGAAGAGTGTTAAATTGGGGGAAGGCCAACTATAGCAAAATTCGGCAGGAGCTGGGGAATTTGGATTGAGAACAGCTGTTTGACTGTAAGTCCACGTTTGATGTGTGGGAGGTTTTTAAATAGAGGTTGATTAGAGTGTAGGACAGACATGTCTCTATGAAAATGGGGGATAGAAAGGGCAAGATTAGGGAACCATGGAAGACAGGTGAAATTGTGAGACTAGCAAAGAGGAAAAACGATGCATACATAAGGTTTAGGTGACTGAAAACAGATGGAGCTTTGGAAGAATATTGGGAAAGTCAGACCAATCTGAAGTGAGGAATTAAGAGGGCTAAAAGGGATCATGAAATATCTTTAGCAAACAGAGTTAAGGAAATTCCCAAAGCCTTTTATTCATACATATGGAGCAAGAGGGTAACTAGAGAAAGGGTTGGCCCACTCAAGGACAAAGTAGGGAAGATATGCGAAGAGTCAGAGAAAATGAATGAGATTCTTAATGAGTACTTTGCGTCGGTATTCACCGAGGAGAGGGACATGATGGATCTTGAGGTTAGGGATAGATGTTTGATTACTCCAGGTCAAGTTGGCATAAGGAGGGCAGATGCGTTGGGTATTCTAAAAGGCATTAGGGTGGACAAGTACCTAGGTCTGGATGGGATCTATCCCAGGTTGCTGAGGGAAGCGAGAGAGGAAATAGCTGGGACCTTAACAGATATCTTCGCAGCATCCTTGAGCATGGGTGAGGTCCTGGAGGGCTGGAGGATTGCTAATGTTGTTCCCTTGTTTAAGAAGGGTTGCAAACATAATCCAGGTAATTATAGACCGATGAGCCTGACGTCAGTGGTGGGGAAGCTGCTAGTGAATTTACTGAGTGATAGGATCTATTTACATTTGGAAGAAAATGGGCTTATTAGTGTTAGGCAGCATGGTTTTGTGGAGGGAAGGTCATGTCTTACCAACTTAATAGAATTCTTTGAGGAAGTGACAAAGTTGATAGATGAGGGAAGGGCTGTAGATGTCGTATAAATGGACTTCAGTAAGGTGTTTGATAAGGTTCCCCATGATAGGCTGGTGGAGAAAGTGAAGTCACATGCGGCCCAGGGTGTACTAGCTAGATGGATAGAGAACTGGCTGGGCAACAGGCGACAGAAAGCTGTAGTGGAAGGGAGTTTCTCGAAATAGTGAACTGTGACCAGTGGAGTTCCACAGGGATCCGTGTTGGGACCACAGTTGTTTGTGATATACATAAATGATCTGGAGGAAGGTACAGATGGTCTGATTAGCAATTTTGCAGATGACACTAAGATTGGTGGAGTAGCAGATAGTGAATGGGACTGTGGGAGACTGCAGCAGAATACAGATAGATTGGAGAGTTGGGAGGAGAAATGGCAGATGGAGTTCAATCCAGGCAAATGCGAGGCGATGCATTTTGGAAGATCCAATTCAAGAATGAACTGTACAGTAAATGGAAAAGCCTTGGGGAAAATTGATGCACAGAGAGATCTGGGTGTTCAGATCCATTGTACCCTGAAGGTGGCATCACAGGTCGATAGAGTGGCCAAGAAGGCATATGGCATGCTTTCCTTCATCGGACAGGGTATTGAGTACAAGAGTTGGCAAGTCGCGTTACAGCTTTATAGGACTTTGGTTCGACTACATTTGGAATATTGCATACAGTTCTGGTCACCACATTACCAAAAGGATGTGAATGCTTTGGAGAGGGTGCAGAGGAGGTTCACCAGGATGTTGCCTGGTATGGAGGGCGGTGGCTATGAAGAGAGGTTGAGTAGTTTAGGATTATTTACATTGGAAAGACAGAGGTTGACGGGGGACCTGATTGAGGTCTTCAAAATCATGAGAGGTATAGACAGGGTGGATAGCAAGAAGCTTTTTCCCAGAGTGAAGGACTCACTTACTCGGGGTCACGATTTCAAGGTGAGAGGGGACAAGTTTAAGGGAGATATGTGTGGAAAGTTCTTTACGCAGAAGGTGGTGGGTGCCTGGGATGCGTTGCCAGTGGAGGTGGTAGAGGCAGGCACGATAGCATCATTTAAGATGTATCTAGACAGATACATGAATGGGCAGGGAGCAGAGGGATACAGACCCTTGGAAAATAGACAACAGGTTTAGATGGAGGATCCGGATTGGTGCTGGCTTGGAGTCCCGAAGGACCTGTTTCTGTGCTGTAATTTTCTTCGTTCTTTGTTCTATGCACGCTTCAAGGCTGTAAACATCTCCTCTCTGGTAATTTGTATGCAGTCGAAAACATCCCATTTGTTTGCCTTATTTCCTTGGCATCCATGATTCTCTCCTCAGTAAACACTGAGGAGAAATATGCATTAAACATCTCCCTCATCTCCTGTGTCTCCACACATGGAGCACCGTAATGATCTTTAAGGGGGCCTATTCTCTCCCTCGCCACCTTCTTACTTTTAATACAACTACAAAACCTCTTGAGATTATCTTTAACCTTATTGGTCAGCTTCATCTCATACCTGCTTTTCGGTCATCTGATTTCCTTCTGAAGTGCACTCGTCCAATTTTTATAGACATCTAGGCATTCACTTGAGCCTGATAGCTTAAACACAATGTATGCCTTCTTTTTCCTGACCAAAGCTTCATTCATTTATTGTGCCATATCAGGGCAGAAAATCAGGCTATTCTCTTTGCACTCATGTATTTGAAGTTTTCTTATTGAGATAGAGATGTCAGACTCGATGTGAACCTCTATCCTCCACCCCACGATGAATGGGTTGTAGTCAGCCTTGGGCTTTTTTAAAATTTATTCACGGGATGAGGGTGTGACTGGCTAGGCAGCATTTATTGCCTATCCCTCATTGCCCAGAGGGCAGTTAAGAGTCAACCACATTGCTATGGGTCTGGAGTGACATGTAGACCAGACCAGGAAAGGATGACAGTTGCCTTCCGAAAGGGCATTAGTGAACCAGATCACTAACCACGACAGATCGACGCTAACCAGATCATGAACCACGACAATCAACAATGGATTCGTGTTTATCATTAGACTCTTAATTCCAAATATATTTGAATTTGAAATCCAACATCTGCCTTGGCGGGATTCAACCTGGATGCCCAGAACGTTAATCTGGGTCTCTGGATTAACAGTCCAACAACAATACCAGGAGGCCATTGCCTCGCCAGTTTTTGTGGTGCCAGGCTCGTAAACATTGCAATATGGGCAGTGTGTTCCCAGCATGCCACATAATAACCCGCGTCACTTTATAATGGCAGATAATGTGATGAAACCAAATGTCTGAATAGGTTGATTAAAGTAACTATCACCTATCACCATCCCACCTACCTTTCCCAGCCCCACCCCTCCTCTCTGTATTTATTTCAGAGCTCCAAACTCCCTTATCCATTTCCAAAGAAGGGAACCGACCTGAAACGTCAGCTTTCCTGCTCCTCTGAAGCTGCCTGGCCTGCTGTGTTCCTCCAACTCCACACTGTGTTATTGCTGACTCCAGCATCGGCCGTTCTTACTATCCCTGATTAAAGTAACTATGCTGTTTAAGAAACAGGACATTGTCTGGAGCTACAATCACTGAGATAAAGTGGGCCAATCATATGCAATTTATTTCAGCAAAGCATTCTTACTAAATTCTTTTAAAGATGTTACTTCAAGAGACTGGAACTAAGCTGAGCACAGCTTACTCCAGGATCTGTTTCATTGCAAGGCAGCATAATTAAAATTAGGCAAACATCATGGGTCCCTTATTGAGCCTACCTTGCCCTGTCCATTCTCACAGTAGCTGAAGCACTAGCTTCACTCCTCGCTCCCTTCTGGATGGTACGAATTGTTGGTATGAATTCCCCATCTGGCTGTCCTGCTATCCTTCTGACCATTTGTGCCCAACCCTCACTTCGGCTGGTGGCTTAACAGATCAAAGTTTAGACACTTTAATGCAGCATTCTTGCTGGCCAAGGAGCTTTAAAAACTGCAGCCTATGTCTTAAGAACTAGTTATGTTACTGTCCATAATATTTACCTCAACTACAAAGAGACACTTAGATACAATCTCGATGATTGGATATCAGAATGGCACAATACATGAGTAGAGCTCTATCATATGTATAAATGGGAGACAAACTCCAAGAATAATGTTTCAGAACAAAGCAATTAAATCAGACATAAGAGATAACAAGGTGAAGAGCTGGATGAACGCAGCAGGCCAAGCAGCATCACAGGAGCAGGAAAGCTGACGTTTCGGATCTGGACCCTTCTTTAGATAATCAGACATTTTGTGAAATCACTGTGCTCATATTTCACAGCCGTGAATTTGAATCCTTCCCAGGCTGATTACGTCTCGCCATGAGTATTAAATTAAATGAGCTTGGGTTGGTCTCTGTGCAATTGTTTTGACTCAGCCAATTATAGAAAACTTGCTGTAATTTGGTCCTGATTAGTATGACATTGACTTTGTCATTTGGAATGTGAACAAGGTATAGGGAGTGGAAATGTCACATGAGTGCTTACTGGAAGCTGAGATAGAAATAAAATACAACAACAATGGACAAGTAATTTTCTCTGCGTCTGTATTGCAATAATTGGTCTCCTTCTGTTCTGCAATAAAACTGATGGCAGAGTGTAGAGATTAGATATTTCTGTTTCCAAAAATTGACTTCAGCTTGTTGCATTGAATTCATTCAAAAGATTAACATAACAAAAACAGTGTACATATAGCATGTTCATGGGGGAGAACTTCTAGTCCATTGAAATCAGTCAGCCAAGCACAATACGTTGAGCATCATAAAATGCAAGTTGCATTCCGTGCAAATCAAGACTCTGCTACCTTTTGCACTGGGTTGAAAAAACTAGCCAGGACCAAATTTTAACCTATTAAAATGTTTTGTGAATTGCACTGACTTGCTGTTCTTTGAGGATTTTGTTTTAAAATTCAACACGAAGCCAAGCCATCAATTAAAATAGAATTTTCTGCCAAATTACTACTTTCTTAAAACAGTAACCAGTTTACATGAATGAAATGCGTAAGTGGATCCAGCATTGTCATTTCCAATTTTTGTTTTAAATAGTGGTCCAGGCAAAATTGTTTAAAATACTTACAACTGAATCTCAAAAGTATTAATAAAACTGGATTAGATTACCAATCCATCAAAGACTTACTTGATTGCAGTGTAAAAAATATAAGTACACATCTTGCCTGATAGCATTGGTTCACACGCTTTTCATAGATTTGAACGGAATCTGCAGTGTCAGGGTTTAGGCCTGACTGTGTGATATGCTAATGGAAGATTGTATATCATCAGCATTAATTAATGCAATGTCATATGATCTTGCTCTCTCTTTCAGCAGCATGTTGAGATGAAATGCTGATGAGATGTTTCTAAAATAAAGTTCATCTTTTCCTTAATCAGAACATACCATAAATGTTCTTTATCAGAATGAAACAGAAAACATTGTAAAAACTTTGGCTGTAACTTCCTGTCAACAAAACTAGTGAAATTATCCCAGTGTCTTTTGATCTGCATTTTCCCTTCATATTAAATATCTGTACCATGTGAAGACTGCATTTTTAAAAAATTATACCTCATTTTTGAGTGTGGACTGAAATTGGATAAGTACTATTTTAGAAATCAAGGATTGTTGAAGGAAGGAATTGCTGCATTTCAGAAAAGCAAATCATTGAAACTATTGTATGCCCCATTTACACTGTTGCTTTGTTAGACGAGGCTGTTTGTCGATGATCTGTCACCAGGGGTTCTACACATAGAGAGATTTAGTTGGGAACAGGTTGCTGATTAGACAAGGACACCAGCCTGGCAGCAAATATTGAATTGGCTCCTCTGTAATTGAACAGCTTGAGAGTGTCCATGATATTGGTGGGGGACCAGCATTCTGACAGGCAGGTTTGCCACTGCAACTCAGGTGTGTTTAAACTAAGTAATGGGGGGGAGGGGCCAAACTGGAAATTTAAGAATCAAGTTAAAGGGAAAGTGAGAATAAGAGAAGTTAAGAAAGACGACAGAATCAACAGAGCAGAAAAC